>NC_066617.1:278335851-278659118 GCF_025201925.1 Gopherus flavomarginatus | reverse complement strand
TGCTGAAGTAGACCCCGTCCCCCCACTCCAGCCGCCAGCTGGCTTCGGCGGCTGGATCCGTGTGGGTCTCCTGCAGGAAAATCACAGAGTACCGCCCCTCCCGAAGGAAGGAGAGCACCTGGCTCCTGCGGAAACCCACCCTACAGCTCCGGGTGTTCAACGTGGCAAAAATGATGGGCGCCATGAGGAGGGCTGGGGGGGATCCTCGCCGGCAGGGACGCCCACGGCCCCAGCGGGCCGCGCAGCAAAACCGTGACCACCCCCGTAGGCGAGCAAGGAGTCACGGAAGCCGCGGACCCGCTGGTAAGTCGCTGGCACCCTGCTTCCCGGTCCTCTTGCCCTCCCCCATGAGGGCCCTTGCGGCTCGGAGGGTCTGATGGAAATCCCCCCAGCGCTGGAGAGCAAGCGCCACCTAGTTGCGGGAGCCCCTGACGTCTTCCAGGAAACTCCCGCAGCTCCTCTCGCAGCGCGCGTGGGGGGGTGGGCCCCCCGGCCCCTGGTGACCCACCGGTGCGGGCCTCTGGGACAACCCCGTGGCCCACGGGGACGGGAAGGCCAGGGGCGGACCCCCGACGTGGCCCTGTGGGCCGTTTGGTGGGCGCCACACGGTCCCGCCCACAGAGCCCGGCTCGACGGGGGGCGGCGGAGGGAAGAGTGCAGCCCCGAGGGGGTCGGGACGTGAAAAGGTAAAGCCGCCCTCTGGGGGTCACCCTCCGAAAAAGGGAAGGGGACAGCCCCAGGGGCGGCAATAACAGCAGGGGCAGGGGGGGGACAGGGACGGGGTCAGGGCAAGGGCGGGGCCGGGTCAGGGATAGGGACAGAAATGGGATCCGGGACCGCAGGAGCTGAACCGTCAGAGTGTGCTCCTCACGGCCAGGCGCGGAGAGGTCAGAAGGGGCAGGGAGGGGGTCCCCAACGATGCCGGGCTCAGGCTCGGGCGGGGTAGGCGCGCTAGCCACGGCATCGGGAGATGTAACACTGTCGGTGGGGCCCCCACCCGGGAAGGAAGTCAGGTGCCCCGCACCACGGGGATACCCCCGTGAGCCCGTCTCCCGGCCGTGGGGGCACCGGCCGTCGCCTCACAGGCCCGGCGGCCGTCAGCGGGGGCCAACCACGGCCAGGCAGGGCAGGGAGTCTAGGGGACCCCCGGAGGCGGGAGCGGATGCAGCGGCCAGGAGGAGGGAACACGGGGAGAGGGGAGCTGGGGTGAGGACGGCGAGGTCGAGGCCCGCTGGCGGAGGGTCATCCTCCCCCTGGGTAACCGGGGTCAGACCCAGGGCCTCGATATCCTCAAAAATGGAGGGGTGCTCACCTCCCACACCCCGGGGTCCTCCCCGCTGGAGCCGGAGGCAATAAGCGCCCCGACCGTTGCAGGGGGCGCAGGCGGCAACGGAGCAGAGGGGACCAAAGCCGAGGCCGCCACAGAGGGGGCCTGCAGGGAGGGACGGTGGAACCCCCTGGTGCCGCCACGGCTTCCCTGGCTGGAACTAGCGGACGGGCCGACCCCGAGGGCACGGCGGAAGGCTCGGCATCCGTGGCCCCCTTTCTGGTCTTACAGGGGGCTCCCGCATCAGGTGGTAAGAGCGGAGCTCGAGCCTTCCGCTTGCCCCGCCTACCCTGGACCAAGGTCCAGCCCTCCATGGCGTCGCTGATGGGCTGGGTGTCAGGGGTCGGGTCGGAGGGCAGGGTTGGTGGGTCGCGGACCCGGAGGGGCACTGGTGGGACAGCGGGAGGAGGGGAAGGAACCCCTTGGGGAGGGCCTCTCCCACGCCCGGCAATACCCCTGCCACACCCTCCTCCACAGGCCCGCCAGAGTGCAGGCAGCGGAGGCGGGCCCACCCGCTCATCTGGGCATGCCGAGGGAGATACCCCTGCAGCCCGAGCGGGAGCAGCGATGGATGGAGGAGGAGGAGGGGCGGCCCTGGGCACCGGGCGGTCAGGGGTGCCGGCGATGACGGGGCCGGCGCCCTGCCGGGGCCCGGGGGGCCCGGGCGCTCCTCCGAGCCGAGCCAAGGGGCAGTCCCCTCCGGACGTGCCCCGTCGCCCGGCAGAGGTAGCACCTGGCCTCCCCCGTGGAGTAGTGCACCCGGTGTAATGGGCCCCCTGATAGGGGACCAGGAAGGACCCCTCGAGCGCCTCTCCGCCACGTGCCGCCGGCGGCAGTTGAAGCTGCACCTGCCGGCGGAACGAGAGGACGTGACGGAGGGCGGGGTCCTTGCAGCCCAAGGGAGGAGAGCTCACCACTGAAATGGGCTTCCCGAGAGTCGAGAGGGACAGGCAATAGGGCGGCATTGGGGAGGAAGGGGGGGACAGAGGTCAGGGTAACACGGACCCCCAGGTCCTCCAGCGGCTCCAGGGGGACGAACACACCCCCCACCGCCAGGCCCTTCTCCACCGCCTCCTGGCGGCAGCCTCCAGGCAAGGAAGAAGACGACCTTGCCATACATTCTGGAGGCCGCCACGATGGCCGTGGGCCCCACCACCCTCGCCAACGCCCGCACGTAGGTCTCCACGTGGGGCGAGGCGGGCACCAGAGGCAACGGACGCCGTGCTTCCTGGTCAAGGTGGGGAAGGGGCCTCGGCCGCTATAGATGGTAGCGGAGGCGGCGGCCTGGGGAGATGACGAAGCGGCAGGCGGGGGGGCCGTCGCCACCTGGGCGTACGCCCCGGGGGCCGGGGGAGGGACACCCGCAGAGCTGGTGGAGGGAACAGCAGGGAGGGGCGCCGCGGCCGGTGGTGGGGCCGCGGCAGAGGTGACAGGCTCCGCCATGGAGGGCTTAGGTTTCCTAGCGGGGCCCTTTCCCTTCTTCTTGCCCTGGCCCTTCCCGCCAGCCGGAGGGGGTCCCCCAGAAGCAGGGGGGGCGAGGGACGTGGCGGCAGCAGAGGACACCCCTGCACCCGCCGCGGCCGGGTTGCCGCCGCTGAGAGTGGTGGCAGGCGGTCCGGCAGCAGCGGCAGCGGTGGAGACTAGGGGGGTCGCTGAGGGAGCAGGGTGGGCGGGGGGGACAGGGGTCGTCCCAGGGGTCCCATCCGCTGCATCCCCCGCCATGACGAGTAGGGAGGGAGGGGAAACACCAGAGAAAGGGAGGGGGGGAAGCAGGGCAACCACTCCTCCCCGCTAGGCTGTAGGCAGGGGAGGAGGGTGCAAAAAATGGGGGGGGGTCGAGAAGGGGTCAAGCAAGGACTCGGGGCGGGGATCAGTCACCGGACACGGGAGGGAAAAAAACCGGCTCCTCTAGCTGCACTAGGGGAGGGAAGGGATACTAAAGCAATGGGGGGGGGGGGTGCAGTGCCAGAGGGGAAAACTCAAATGGGGGAGGCACAAGCGCACGAGGGGGTACAGGCGCACGAGGGGGGGGGGCCAAAACAGGGCGAAGGGGCAGTAGGGAAGGGGCTCAACGAGGCTGGGAGTGGGACAGAGGGACCAAGGGACGGTTGCAGGGCAGAGGCAGGACAAACAAGGCTACAAAGGGGGGGGGGGGACGGGGCGGGGCAGGCAAACAAACCGAAGCTGGAGTGGAGGGCAAAAGGCTACAAGGGGCAATGGGGCAGGAAACAAGGGGAAAGGCTGGGGGCCCGACTCGGAGGGGAAGGGGTCAGGTTGGGGAGGGGGGTGGGGGGGTGCGTGCACCCACGAGCACTTGTGCAGGGGCTAAAGGTGTGGCTGGCTGCTGCTGGAGGCCCAAACGCTGGCAAAAGGGCGTGGCTGGCCAGGCAAGCAGCTGAGTCCCAGAGGTGGGGACCGAGGCAGATGGTAAGCAGTCCGTGGGGCGGTGGAGGGGGCAACGGTGGTGGGGGGGGGGTTGGGGGGGGCACAGACGGACCAGGGGGCAGGCTCCACGCCCCCCCCCCCCTGCCCCCACAAACACAGTCTACACCCCCCCCACTAGAGCACAGTCAAAGAGTTACTCAGTTCCAGAGGGCCCCCTCCACGGCGGTCTTCAAGGTCGTCCTGTGCACTCCCCCAGCAGCCGCCGGCGGGCCTCTCAGGCCTCACACGCCTCCAGATTCCAGCAGCTCCCCCGCAAACACAGCTCTAGCAGCAGCAGCAGCCCTCCTCCAACAACCCAGGTGGCCAGGCAGAAAGGACCCCACGCAGGTGAAGCTAGCGGTGGTGGTGGTGGCGGCGGTGGGGTCCTGGCTTCTCCCTCCGGAGGTGGAGGAGTGGGGGCTGGCCAGCAGGCCTGCCCACCCCTCGCTCAGCAGCAGTAGCAGCAGTCCAGGAGGGGAGCACTCCAGCTATCTATTGGGTGTCTGGGAAGTGGGCGGGCGAAGCCCGCCCACTGCTAAAGGATCCCCCTCAGCCTAAAGGGAGGACCCACAGGACCACAGAACCACTGATTTCGGGGGACAACTAATAAAAGAACAGGGACAGGAGTGAGGTCAAAGGGTCATAAGAAGGAGCCTGAGGGGACACCGAGCAAGAACCCCGGACAGCGCCCACTGCTCCTCGAAGGCGTCAAGGGAGCCAGTGGACGCCGCCCAGAGGAACTCCGCCCGGATGCGTGAACGGACCATGGATCGGAAACAAGCCCCACAGTCGCCGGGGTCTCCGTCGGCCAACCGCCTCTCCCTGGTCGCGTGGATGGCCTTTTTTGCCAGGGCAAGGAGGAAGTTGACCAGGAGGTCCCGGGACTTCGTGGGGCCACGGATAGGGAGTGCGTAGAGAAGAAGGTGAGGGGAAAAGTGCAGCCAGAAACGTAAAAGGATGTGAATGAGGAGCCGGTGTAGGGGCTGCAACCGGGCGCCTCTAAGTAAACGTGCGCCAGGGTCTCCCTCACGCCGCAGAAGGGGCAGGTGTCCGGGACAGGGGTAAACCGCGCCAAGTACCGCCCGTGCTCACGGGCCCCATGAAGGAGCCGCCACTGATATCCCAGTGGGGCCTTGGGACAAGGTGGATAAAGGCTGACCCACCGGGGCTCCTCACCCTCCAGAGGTGCAGGAGGTCCCTCCACTTTCGTATCGGGTGCGGGACACGAGGGAGGAAGTGAAGGGTGTGGAGCACGATCGCGTTAGAGCTGCTTTCCTAGGCGCGGTTTGGAACGGACCGCTGCAGGTCGTGCAGCCGGCTCGCGGAGAAGGGGTGGCGGCCGGTGGGCCTACGGGCAGGGGCCCGATGAAAAGGTCCGGAGGCCTGGGGTAGGGGGTGGGCGGGGCGTGCCCTCCCGCAGGACCCACGGTCGAGGTAGGCCCGAGCAGCGGGCGGGCAAAGCGGCCTCCACCTCCTGGAGTACGCGCCGGGGAGTACAAGGTCTGGAGAGCCCCATGCGGTGAGCGAGCGTCAGGGGATCCAGCCAGCCTCCCCGGTCATAGTCCAGGAGATCTCCGACCCTGGTAGCTTCCGCCATGGACAACCTCCGGCGCACGCGCGGGGGACTCCGCCACCCCTGCACACGAAGCTGGGGATTGTGTAGCAGGGGCTTCCGCGAGGAGGTCGGCCCCCCGGTGGCCGCCACGGACCTGGTCGAGAGAACAACCTTCCAGGTCCGGAGGAGGTCCTGGTAGAAGACCGGCAGCCCGGAGAGGTCTCGCGGAAGACCCCTCGGTTCGAGATAAAGGAGCTGCCGGTCGTATCGGAGCCCTCGGAAGCGGCGGAGGAAGGCGTGCGCCAATACGCTCCATGCCGGACTACCCGCACCAAACAGGAGCCTCTGCAGGGCCTGGAGGCGGAAGACATGGACCTGAGTGCGTAAGCACGTCAGAGCCCTGCCCCCCTCCTCCGGGGGCAGGTGGAGGACCCCTGCAGAGACCCAGTGCGTCCCAGGCCAAAAGAACTCCAGAATCGCCGTCCGGAGGTTGGGCCAGGAAACCCGGGGCCGGGACCAGGGTGTTGAGGTCGGTACCAGAGAGCATGGACAGGACCAGTTGATTGAGCCCAGTGCCCTCCCCCGAAGGGAGAGGCACCGGAGTAGTCCTGTCCATTTTCCGGAGCCGCTCCGTCACCCTGCCCTGCAAATCCTGCCAGTTCTCCGGCGTAGACGGATGCGTGGCGGAAAGGTAACACGCCGAGATAGAGCAGCGGACCCGCGCTCCACCTGATGGCCTGAAGAGCGGGTGGGAGGGAGCCTCCTGCACCCGTCCCCGACCACCAGGCCAGAGCTCTTGACCCAGTTGACCCGGGCGGAGGAGGCCGCCGAGTACAACCGCCTGGCAAGCCCTCCACCCGCGCCAAGTCGCCTGGGTCCTGGACCACGAGAAGCACATCGTCGGCGTACGCCGAAGGACAGCCGCCAGCTCCGGCTCCGGAAGCACCAACCCCGTCAACTCGTTGCGGAGGAGGACAGAGGAAGGGCTCGATGGCCAGAGCGTACAAGCTGGCCCGAGAGGGGGGCACCCATGCCGCACTCCCCGCCCCGAAGCTGACCGGCTCGGTCAGGGTCCAGTTGAGCCTGACCAGACCACTCCGCGGAAGCGTACAGCACCCGGAGAAAACCCACAAACTGGGACCCGAAGCCCAACGCTCGCAGAGTGCCCAGGAGGTACCCGTGGTCCACCCTGTCGAACCGCCTTCTCCTGATCCAGGGACAGGAGGCGAACGACAGACCATCCCTGCACCCAAGCTCCAAGAGATCCCGGACCAGATAGAGGTTATCGAAGATGCTACGGCCCGGGACGGTTGTAGGTCTGGTCCGGGTGGATCACGTCCTCCAGCACGGACCCCAGCCGCCAGCGAGATGGCCTTGGCAATGATTGTGTAGTCCGTGCTGAGGAGCGAGACGGGACGCCATAATTCCGTAAATCGCGGAGGTCCCCCTTCTTCGGTAATAAGGCGAGCACAGCTCGCCTTGCACGAGAGAGGGAGGACCCCCTCCCTGCAAGACTTCGGCCCAGACGCCGGCCAGGTCTGGGCCTGAGGACGTCCCAGAACACGCGGTAGAACTCCACGGTCAGCCCGTCCATGCCCGTAGACTTGTTGGTGGGCATGCGACGGAGGGCGTCCGAGAACTCGGCAGAGAGAGAGGCAGCTCTAGCCGGTCCCGGGCGCCCGCGCTGAGCGTCGGGAGCCCGTCCCAAAGCACTCTGCGAGCGGCAGGAGCGGTCGGATCCGGAGAGGAAAAGGCGCGCGTAGAAGGTCCGGGCCCTCTCGCACATCTCCGCCGGATCCGTGAGGGGGGGCCATCCTCCGCCAGGAGGCAGGTGACGTGCTTCTTGGCCCCCCTCCGTTTCTCCAGGGCGTAGAAGAAGCGGGAGCCGCGATCCATCTCCCGCAGGAGGCGGATGCTGGGAAGGCGAACAAAGGCGCCCCGAGCCCGATGGTCCTCGAGGACCCGGAGCTCCTCCCGCTTCTCCTGGCACGCTCCGCAAAGGGATGGATCCTCGGGGCTGGCGGCCAGACGCCTCTCCAGCGCTAAGACCTCCCGTTCCAACTGCCCTATCGCCGCATCCCGCCGTCGGCTGACGCCCCGGGTGTAGTCGCGGCAGAAGAGCCGGGCGCGCACCTTCCCCACAGCCCACCAGCGCCGTGCCGAGGGAAAGCGCGCCGCTGCCCTCGCCAGGCCAGCCAGAACTCCCGGAAGGACGCCACGAAGCCCACATCCTCCAGCAAGCTGTTGTTGAAGTGCCAATAGGCCGGCCCCGGCCTCTCCGCACTGAGAGAGGCCGTCCACGGTGACGAGGTGGTGGTCAGAAAAGGGGGCCGGCCGACGCTGGAGGACTGGGCCCGTGAAAGGTGAAATCGCGACATGTAAATGCGGTCCAACCGGGAGTGGCACGACCGATGGGCTCCCACCCGGACATAGGTGAACGTGGAGACATCGTCCGGGTGGTGGTTCGCGCCAGACGTCCACCAGGGAGTGATGGTTGACGATCTCCCGGAGGACGTCCGCGGCGGCCTGGTTCCTGCACTCGGTCCCCGAGCGTTCCCGCTCCTCCAGGATGATGTTAAAGTCCCCGCCAGACCAGGCACTCACGAGGATCCAGGGAGCCGAGGAAGGCGGACGCCTGCCGATAGAACGGCAACCGCTCCGGGGCCGATGTCGGGGCGATAGACGTTCACGAGGTTCACCACGAGCCCCTCCAAGCGGACCCGGAGGTGCAGCAGGCGGCCCGGCACAGCCTCGGCAACCCCCCAGCACCTCCGGCCGTAGGTCGGGGGAGAACAGGGTAGCCACTCCAGCACTACGGGTGGTAAGGTGGCTGAAGTAGACCCCGTCCCCCCACTCCAGCCGCCAGCTGGCTTCGGCGGCCGGATCCGTGTGGGTCTCCTGCAGGAAAATCACAGAGTACCGCCCCTCCCGAAGGAAGGAGAGCACCTGGCTCCTGCGGAAACCCACCCTACAGCTCCGGGTGTTCAATGTGGGCAAAGATGATGGGCGCCATGAGGAGGGCTGGGGGGGATCCTCGCCGGCAGGGACGCCCACGGCCCCCAGCGGGCCACGCAGCAAACCGTGACCCACCCCGTAGGTGAGCAAGGAGTCACGGAAGCCGCGGACCCGCTGGTAAGTCGCGGCACCCTGCTTCCCGGTCCTCTTGCCCTCCCCCATGAGGGCCCTCGCGGCTCGGAGGATCTGATGGAAATCCCCCCAGCGCTGGAGAGCAAGCGCCACCTTGTTGCGGGAGCCCCTGACGTCTTCCAGGAACTCCCGCAGCTCCTCTCGCAGCGCGTGGGGGGGTGGGGCCCCAGGCCCCTGGTGACCCACCGGTGGGGCCTCTGGGACAACCCCGTGGCCCAGGGGGACGGGAAGGCAAGGGGCGGACCCCCGACGTGGCGCCTGATGGGCCGGCGCCACACGGCCCGCCACAGAGCCCGGCTCGACGGGGGGCGGCGGAGGGAAGAGTGCAGCCCCTAAGGGGTCGGGACAGTTAAATGTAAAGGCCGCCCTCTGGGGGTCACCCTCCGGAAGAGGGAAGGGGACAACCCCAGGGGCGGCAACAACAGCAGGGGCAGGGGAGGGGACAGGGACGGGGTCAAGGGCAAGGGCGGGGCCGAGGTCAGGGATAGGGACAGAGATGGGAACCGGGACCGCAGGAGCTGAACCGTCAGGAGTATGCTCCTCACGGCCAGGCGCGGGGGTCAGAGGGGCATGGAGGGGGTCCCCAACGATGCCGGGCTCAGGCTCGGCGGTAGGCGCGCTAGCCACGGCATCGGGAGATGTAACACTGTCGGTGGGGCCCCCACCGGGAAGGGAGTCAGGTACCCCGCACCACCGGGGGAGACCCCCGTGAGCCCGTCTCCTGGCGTGGGGCACCGGCCGGCGCCTCAGCAGGCCCGGCGGCCGTCAGCGAGGGTGCCAACCACGGCCAGGCAGGGCAGGGAGTCTAGGGGAGCCCCGGAGGCGGGGAGCGGATGCAGCGGCCAGGAGGAGGGAACACGGGGAGAGGGGAGCTGGGGTGAGGACGGCGAGGTCGAGGCCCGCTGGCGGAGGGTCATCCTCCCCCCTGGGTAACCGGGGTCAGACCCAGGGCCTCGATATCCTCAAAAATGGGAGGGGTGCTCACCTCCCACCACCCCGAGGTCCTCCCCGCTGGAGCCGGAGGCAATAAGCGCCCCGACCGTTGCAGGGGGCACAGGCGGCAACGGAGCAGGAGGGACCAAAGCCGAGGCCGCCACAGAGGGGGCCTGCAAGGGAGGGACGGTGGAACCCCCTGGTGCCGCCACGGCTTCCCTGGCTGGAACTGGCGGATGGGCCGACCCCGAGGGCACAGCGGAAGGCTCGGCATCCGTGGCCCCCTTTCTGGTCTTACAGGGGGCTCCCGCATCAGGTGGTAAGAGCGGAGCTCGAGCCTTCCGCTTGCCCCGCCTACCCTGGACCAAGGTCCAGCCCTCCATGGCGTCGCTGATGGGCTGGGTGTCAGGGGTCGGGTCGGAGGGCAGGGTTGGTGGGTCGCGGACCTGGAGGGGCACCGGGGGGACAGCAGGAGGAATGGAGGATACCCCTCGGGGAGGGCTCTCTCCCACGCCCGGCAATACCCCTGCCACACCCTCCTCCACAGGCCCCGCCAGAGTGCAAGCAGCGGAGGCAGGGCCCACCCGCTCATCTGGGCATGCCGAGGGAGATACCCCTGCAGCCCGAGCGGGAGCAGCGATGGATGGAGGAGGAGGAGGGGCGGCCCTGGGCACCGGGCGGTCAGGGGTGCCGGCGATGACAGGGCCGGCGCCCTGCCGGGGCCCGGGGGGCCCGGGCGCTCCTCCGAGCCGAGCCAAGGGGCAGTCCCTCCGGACGTGCCCCGTCGCCCGGCAGAGGTAGCACCTGGCCTCCCCCGCGGAGTAGTGCACCCGGTAATGGGCCCCCTGATAGGGGACCAGGAAGGACCCCTCGAGCGCCTCTCCGCCACGTGCCGCCGGCGGCAGTGGAAGCTGCACCTGCCGGCGGAACGAGGAGGACGTGACGGAGGGCGGGGTCCTTGCAGCCCAAGGGGAGAGGGCTCCACCACTGAAATGGGCTTCCCGAGAGTCGAGAGGACAGGCAATAGGGCGGCATTGGGGAGGAAGGGGGGGACAGAGGTCAGGGTAACACGGACCCCCAGGTCCTCCAGCGGCTCCAGGGGGACGAACACACCCCCCACCGCCCAGGCCCTTCTCCACCCGCCTCCTGGGCGGCAGCCTCCGAGGCAAGGAAGAAGACGACCTTGCCATACATTCTGGAGGCCGCCACGATGGCCGTGGGCCCACCACCCTCGCCAACGCCCGCACGTAGGTCTCCACGTGGGGCGAGGCGGGCACCAGGAGGCAACGGACGCCGTGCTTCCTGGTCAAGGTGGGGAAGGGGCCTCGGCCGCTATAGATGGTAGCGGAGGCGGCGGCCTGGGGAGATGACGAAGCGGCAGGCGGGGGGGCCGTCGCCACCTGGGCGTACGCCCCAGGGGCCGGGGGAGGGACACCCGCAGAGCTGGTGGAGGGAACAGCAGGGAGGGGCGCCGCGGCCGGTGGTGGGGCCGCGGCAGAGGTGACAGGCTCCGCCATGGAGGGCTTAGGTTTCCTAGCGGGGCCCTTTCCCTTCTTCTTGCCCTGGCCCTTCCCGCCAGCCGGAGGGGGGTCCCCCAGAAGCAGGGGGGGCGAGGGACGTGGCGGCAGCAGAGGACACCCCTGCACCCGCCACTGCCGGTGCCGCAGCGAGAGTGGTGGCAGGCGGTCCGGCAGCAGCGGCAGCGGTGGAGACTAGGGGGGTCGTGAGGGAGCAGGGTGGGCGGGGGGAACAGGGGTCGTCCCAGGGGTCCCATCCGCTGCAACCCCCCGCCATGACGAGTAGGGAGGGAGGGGAAACACCAGAGGAAAGGGAGGGGGAGGGGAAGCAGGGCAACCACTCCTCCCCGCTAGGCTGTAGGCAGGGGAGGAGGGTGCAAAAAATGGGGGGGGGCAGAGAAGGGGTCAAGCAAGGACTCGGGGCGGGGATCAGGCACCGGACACGGGAGGGAAAAAAACCGGCTCCTCGAGCTGCACTAGGGGAGGGAAGGGATTCTAAAGCAATGGGGGGGGGTGCAGTGCCAGAGGGGAAAACTCAAATGGGGGGGCACAAGCGCACGAGAAGGGTACAGGCGCACGAGGGGGGGGGCCAAACAGGGCAAAGAGGCAGTAGGGAAGGGGCTCAACGAGGCTGGGAGTGGGACAGAGGGACCAAGGGACCGGTTGCAGGGCCGTGGCAGGACAAACAAGGCTACAAAGGGGGGGGGGGGACGGGCGGGGCAGGGCAAACAAACCGAAGCTGGGAGTGGATGGGCAAAAGGCTACAAGGGGCAATGGGGCAGGAAACAAGGGGAAAGGCTGGGGGGGCCCGACTCGGAGGGGAAGGGGTCAGGTTGGGGAGGGGGGTGGGGGGGTGCGTGCACCCACGAGCACTTGTGCAGGGGCTAAAGGTGTGGCTGGCTGCTGCTGGAGGCCCAAACGCTGGCAAAAGGGCGTGGCTGGCCAGGCAAGCAGCTGAGTCCCAGAGGTGGGGACCGAGGCAGATGGTAAGCAGTCTGTGGGGGCGGTGGAGGGGGCAACGGTGGTGGGGGGGGGTTGGGGGGGCACAGACGGACCAGGGGGCAGGCTCCACGCCACACCCCCCGTGCCCCCACAAACACAGTCTACACCCCCCCCACTAGAGCACAGTCAAAGAGTTACTCAGTTCCGAGGGCCCCCTCCACGGCGGTCTTCAAGGTCGTCCTGTGCACTCCCCCAGCAGCCGGCGGGCCTCTCAGGCCTCACACGCCTCCAGGTTCCAGCAGCTCCCCCGGCAAACACAGCTCTAGCAGCAGCAGCAGCCCCTCCTCCAACAACCCAGGCGGCCAGGCAGAAAGGACCCCACGCAGGTGGAAGCAGCGGTGGGGGTGGTGGCGGCGGTGGTGGGGTCCTGGCTTCTCCCTCCGGAGGTGGAGGAGTGGGGGCTGGCCCACAGGGCCCACAGGGCCCCCCCACCCCTCGCTCAGCAGCAGTAGCAGCAGTCCAGGAGGGGAGCACTCCAGCTAGCAGGGCAGCCCAAGCAGAGACAGAGCGCTCCCGGTAGCAGGGAGGTGACCAGCTCCTGCCCTGAAGGAGTGAAAACAGCCCAGAAGAGGGCTGTGGCTGGGGCAAGAAGCCTGGTCTGATTGGGGGAAAGCAGGCTCAGCTGTGGCCATGCCCCAATCAGGCTCAGCTGGCCCCTATAAGAGGCTGTGAGCCAGAAACCCAGAGAGTCTCCCTCAGCCTGTAGAGGGAGAAGGGCCTGGCTGCAGGGAGCTAGACACAGGGTAACTGAGTGAAGCAAGGCTGGGGAAAGGCAGAGGAGCTGGGGAGCTCCTGCCTGGAAAGCCCCAGGCTGTGGCCTAGCATAAGGCCAAGGGGTATGGGGGATTGCAGGGGGTAGCCCAGGGGTAGGCAAAGGCAGCAGGTCCAAACTCCTTTGCCTGTGATGAATGACTGATACTGCAGTCTGCGCCAGTGAACGGGGGCTAGATGGAGACTGGACAGTAGCCAAAACTGAGGCAAAGTGGGGATAGTGGGTTGGGAGTTCCCCAGGGAGGGGATACCCAGATTGGTGGAGGACTGCCAGGGGGCAGTGCCCCAGTTAAAAGGGCACTGGGGTCCAGAGAGGGACATGGGAGCCAAGAGGACAGGCAGATCACTGGCCTGCAGAGGGTGCTCCTGGCTGGCAGTGAGCTAATTCCTGAGGACAACCAGCAGGAGGCGCCACAGGGGTGAGTCTGTTCATCTACACAAGCACTTCTTTGTAGAGAAAAGGAAGAAGTTGAAAATTACTCTTGATGGGCCTTCATAGTAGGGAGATTGTTGGTGCTGTCGACACTCACAAAGAACGAGGGAATGGAGTTTAAAGTTCAAGTTGATGGCAACTTCAGTGTTGATTCATGACTCATGATTATTTCATGCATGGAGTATTGCAGCATTATCTGTGCATGCCTTCCTGTTTTCTCTATTACCTCTTTTGCATCTATTCAGACCTTGCTCTCTTTGGGACTGACCTTGGAAACTCTTGAGTTAGTAAGATCAAAGGGAATTCAGGGTGCCTAGTCCTCTCCACCAAATTTTGATTAGTCCCCACCATTTTAAAGGTATTCTCCACATCTGTTTTGCCTCTGGAGTGTGATTGGTTTTGATTTCCAGTTTATATGGTAAACTTTATATAGCTTAAAATAACATAAAACAAAACTAAGCAGTAAGGACTTTTTAAAAGGAATAAGCAATCTTCACCAGAATGACTGTCCTCTTCTCGGTGAAAAGTATAGCCTGTATCACTACTTATTCAGTCACTCCATGATTCACTACTTTGCTGCATATGGTGGCAGCACAGTAAGGTAAAATGTGATGATAAGAAGTTCTTTTGAGTGTAATTACTACATTTGACTGACTTTAAAAGCTATTGAATATCTTTTTTAAACTTCTGTCTTCGTTTTACTGTTAGGGAAACAATCTGTTTGTGGTCAGACTTCTGCAGTCAGTGTAATGGACAGGGCACCACACTAGGACTCAGGACATCTTGAGTCTATTCCCATCTCAGCCACTGGACTGCTGGATGACCTAGAGAGAGTCACTTCACTGCTCTGTGCCTCAGTTTGCCCAACTGTAAAATAGTGATAGAAATCCTGACCTCCTTGGTAA
This sequence comes from Gopherus flavomarginatus, assembly GCF_025201925.1. NCBI lineage: Eukaryota > Metazoa > Chordata > Testudines > Testudinidae > Gopherus > Gopherus flavomarginatus. Next base: position 278,645,104 of record NC_066617.1, on the reverse strand, counting down.
AGGACTTTGAGATCTACTGTTGAACTACCAAATAAGAGTTCGATATTATCATTATGATATGTGACTTTTCCAGGGAGTTAAAAAGCACTAAATAGTTTTAAAATAACACTGAAGATGGGTAAACATAAAAGCTGAATATCAGAATCACTAAGCATAATACCACTGAAAACTATAGCTTAAAATTTCTATAACATAAATGAGTTATTCAGTTTCACTTGAGCTGGTAAACTGTCAATATTTTCACAAAAAATATTCAAGTCATATCTCACTTGAGCTCTGGGTCTAACAGATATCAGTCATTCTTATCTCTCTCATCAGATGAATTACATTACATGGTTCAGAATTCTTCCGAGCAGTTACTGCCCTATTTGGTTATCAATCAAAAAAGACCTCTCTGTTCCATGTGCTGAACTGCCTGCTATCCCTTACTGTAGATTAATTGGCCAAACAATACAAACTAGCAAAAAAAAGGATGTTTAATCTCTCTTGGGCTATTTTCCAAAAACTACCATACTCTCTGTACTAATTGCTTAGATTTCCACATTGGAGTAACATGGCTATCCATGCTAGCTATCTACTACCTATAGTTTGCATATGAAACATGATTACAGCTGGCCAAAAAAGTTTCAGAAATTCAAAATGTTACTAATAATTCTCAGTGTTTTAGATTGATTTCAGAAAAAAAGCCTCCCCCCGAGTTAAGTTAAAATAAATGAACTAAATACTAGATATAACTCTCCTTTTTCCAACAATTTCAACCATTATAGAACATATGAATGGTTCCCAATTTAGACATGGTTCCCAATTTCAATACCAAATGTCGTTGTGTTGAAAACTGCTATCATTAGCTCAATAAATAATTATAGTTTAGTAAACCATAGATACATAGACAAAAAAAAGGTCAAGAATATAGTTTCCCAATCACAAAAAAAGATAGAATTGAATATGGCAAAATGTCAAGATTGCCTTTTCATTATTCACTACATTTATACCAGGGGTCAGCAACCTCTGGCACACAGCTTGCCAGGGTAAGCACCTTGGTGGGCCGGGCCAGTTTGTTTACCTGCCGCATCGGCAGGTTTGTCCGATCGTGGCTCTCAATGGCCGCAGTTCTCTGTTCCAGGCCAATGAGGGTGGCAGAAAGTGGAGCAGGCGAGGGATGTGCTGACCGTGCTTTCCTGCCACCCCCATTGGTCTGGGAAGGCGAATCACGGCCAGCGGGAGCCGCAGTCCACCAAACCTGCCAATGTGGCAGGTAAACAAACTGGCCTGGCCCGCCAGAGTGCTTACCCTGGCAAGCTGCGTGTCAGAGGTTGCTGAGCCCTTGTTTATATCAAAACAATAAACATAAATAAATGTTTTCTGTCCACGAAGATGCCATTCAGCTGTATTAGGCTGTGAAAATATGAAGGGAGATCTCAGCCTTTGTTTGCATCTCTGTTGCGTATATTTTCATCCTGTGACAATACTAAATCTTTGGTATGAAATCTGTAACTTTATTTCTCAGGTGCTCTGCTCCCTATTGCATTGTTGGCTGAAGTCTAGGCTTAGGTGAATACAGCCCTGTTCCAGAATATTTTAGAAAACCAGATTTATCAGAGAAGATACTCTTTAAAGTAACTTTTCTCCTGCAGTAGATAGACCCTTACACTTCCTCATTAATCAAAGGGAAAGAGGAGATATACTTATCATTCTTCATAAAGAGGAAACAGCTTTTAAAGAGGATTTATTAGCTTTGTACAGGTAATAAATCCAGCCACCTGATTGCTAACACATCTGTTCCAAGATATCTACATCTTATCAAAATTCTTTTTTTCTGTCTCACGTGTATTTCTCTCTTACGTACCTCTGCTCTTCACTTAAGTTAGGGTGACCAGATGTCTCGATTTTATAGGGCAGTCCTGATACTTGGGGATTTTTCTTATATAGTTGCCAATTACCCACCACCTCTGTCCCAATTTTTCACACTTGCTATCTGGTCACCCTAACTTAAGTAACACAATAACAAGCTCAGAGGGGCCTTATGTTGCTCCAGCTGGAATTAAAGGGAGAACTCCCATTCTGCTTGTGCAGAACATTTCTAGGTATACTATAAATAATTATCTTTTAAAAGCTGAGGATTGAGTAATTTCTGCCTTTAGTGTTCAGAGCCAAAGTTGCCTTCATCAGAAATATTTGCAAAATTATTACATAGTTGAAGACCTCTCATATCTTCCAGCAAGTGGGATTTACTTTTATATAGACCTGTAACTTCTCTTTTAGTTTTAGCTTGTCTTCATCTCAGGATACTCTAGGAATGCCTTCAGCCACACTTTTCAATACTACTTGTTATGCTCCTTTTGTATCAGTGATCCATCACTGATAAAAAATAATGCTTTATGTTTCTGTGACATTTACAAACATGATTTAAGCCTCACAACAGGCCTGTGACTCAGCAAATTAGGGACAGGCATTGCTTCACCCATTTCTGAAATGCAGTAGTTGTTTAATAGTGCTCAACAATACTAACCAACAATCTAGGGCAGGTCTTAAAGATAATCTTATTCATCTGAAACTTAAGGGGGAGCCATAGCTAGCCACATGGTTTCTTTCAGTCTCATGCATTTCAGATCCAGGATGCCTCTGCTCATATAAATGAAAGGTTAGCACTTGATCCTCATCCTTTTCTAAATGGCACATAATGTATAGTGATGGGTTCTTAGAAATGCTTAAAACATAGTTTGTTCTTTCATTTTTTAAATATTTTTTTTACTTTTTGTGAGAGCTCCTCACCTATCCATGTCACATTTAGGTTCATGTCTTCCTACGTAGCTATTTATAATTCACTATGTGTCTCTCTCATTTAGAATCATCAAGAAGAAAATAATTTAAAATGTAGCCGACAAGCCTGTGACTGATTTGAACCAATAATGTCATGAATCATGATATATTCTGGCATCCAGCTGGGACCCATAGAAGTTTTTATGTCCTGTTGAAATCCATAGCTCTTTGAAGCTTGTGTCCAGATCTGATTTACTGACTCTATAGTATGTCCCAAGGTACACATTGAGAGCATGCTACAAACCTCCTTGACCTTTCAACATCTGGACTTCTTACTTTCGAAAGGCAGCCATTTATTAAATTAAATTACAGTGCTTCTTAATTTTTTTCTGTTACAACTGGTAGTTTGGTGCTGTGACAAAAACCAGGGCTTGTCTTGAACTATTGAATGTTTATAAGCACAAATTAAAAAAGGATGATGAACATGCAGGGAGTACAGGGGAATCCATTCACCATGAAAGCACTTCTGTATGACCACCATGTTATGTGTGCCTAGAAGTAGGAATAAGGCCAAAAATAGGGGTGTATATGTGGATGAGGAAGATTCTATGGAACTATCTTTCACATCCCCATGTCCTACCAGCAACCTGACACATCCTACCTTGTTGTGATACAGAGAATAAGGAAGTGAATGCACAAGGAGCTTGAGTCAGTGTGAAAGACTACACCTAGTCATTTCACCCGTACTACTATTAATATATATTACTGTAGCCTCCAGTGAGGGGCATGAGCAAGTACAGTGTAGTGTGTAATATATAGACCATGGCATTCTTCAGTAGACACCATTAGGTCAACTGAAGAATTCTTTCATCAGCCTAGTTACTGCCTCTCAGAGCTGTGTGATTTACTACTGTGACAGAAGAACCTCTTCGCTTGCTGAAGGAAGCATCTACATTACAGTGAAATAGTTGCAGCAGTACAGCTACACCATTATAGCATTTCTAGCAGGGCCAGCACTTCCTTTAGGCAATCCTAGGCAGTCACCTAGGGCACCAGAATTCAGGGGGCGGCATTTTGTGCGCTCCCCATGGGGCTCACGGGAACTTCCAATTCCACTCCCGTAACACCGCCGAAAAAGGACCTTCTGCTGACTTGCCGTGGAAAACAGTGGCAGGCAACTGAGCTGCTCAATGACTGCCGCTGTCACCTGCGGCATTTCGGCGGAGAGTCCTTCTTCGGCAGCACGATGAGAGCGGAACCGGAAGCTCTCGCGTGCCCCGTGGGGAGAGCACAAAATGCCACCCCTCAAATTCTGCCTAGAACTCCAGCAACCCTGGTGCCGCTCCTGATTTCTAGTGTAAGCTTGCCCTCAGTATCTTGTACTGAGACAGCAAGCCCACAGGCTTTCATTGTTGTTCTTTCTTTCTCTTCCACTACATGTGTATATTACTTAGCTAGTTGACCACACAATTGTGGGGAATAAGGGAGTTGAAAGTACTTCCACCTAAACTTGTTCTTTCACTTATAAATACATCAGTAAAATTCCCACAGCATTTCTGTAATGGTGCACTTGGCACTTATACTTAAGTCCTTTCTGTCAGTACTTTCTGTCAGTACTTACTGCAACACTGGGCCTTGGAAATCGAGAGGAGGTGCACCCTGAAGCTGCAGGAGGAGCAGATGGAAGCTAATGGGCCAGGTGTGTGCGGAGTTGTGACACTGTCAGATCAGGTGCCAGCTCATGCCAAGCCTCTAGGCGTCATTGAACACTGACAAATGCATAGCTGGTAGCTGGAAACCAGTCTTCTCCCCCATTTAATATTACTGTGATTTTTAGAGTAAGGGGACATCTATCATAAAAGCAGGCTTGCCTGGATGGCATGGTAGTCTAAAGTGCGCAAGGAGTCTGTCTGTAACTGCATGTTAAGGCTGTTATGCTTGAGGAGCTCATTGATTTTTGGCAGTTTGCCCTGAGTTTGGCACCTACTTTTGTGAGCCTCTCCAGACAGCCTGACAGGGCAAAGTTTTTTTGGGGGGGAGGGGTGGAGGTACATCTGGCATAGCCAGCCCTGGATCTGTTGGAGGGACACTTAACTAATTAGAATTGTGGGGCTTGGCAAGAAGCTGGAAACTCCACACCATCAGGCTGCTTTTTACACAACCTTTGTTAGTTGATCTTAGTTTGACTTCCCGAAAGCTCATGTGCTGGAACCCAAAATCAATTTATAACCTTGGGAGAGTTGGCCACACTTTAACTCTCACTCACATGAGGAGTGGGGATGAAGGAGATCAAAACTTGATATATCAGAAAACATCATTTTAAAAAATCTCATATTTTTGTGATCTAACTCACAATAATTGAACTTTTGAGGTTGGCAATATCAAACCTGTGTGGTAGAGCAGAGCTTTAGGAAGATTTCCTGAGTAGTAATGTGCAGAAGATCTTGGAAGTGGGGGAGAGGGAGGAGCAGTGTGCTAGGCAGCAGAGGGTCTTTTGGAATGCATGGGAAGTCAATATCTAAGGTCTTCATATTGCCTGATTGAAATAATTTGCTGATCACTAAGAAGTGGAATAGCCTCTAAGAGCTTGTCCACACTGAGCAGAAATACGCATCAGTAAAGTGAAAATTCTAATGAACACCAATGTAGTGTATGCTAACCGGTCTGTGTAGATCCTGCTGGTGTGCATTAAAAGTTTCTTAGTGTGAATTAATGGAGTACTGAACATTAATGCACATTAGAGAAATTTTAATGCATGCCAGCAGGATCCATACAGACCGGTTAGCATACACTACATTGGTGTTCATTAGAATTTTCACTTTACTGATGCGCATTTCTGCTCAGTGTGGACAAGCTCTTAGAGGCTACTCCACTTCTTAGTGGGGCCTCATTCTGGGATTTTGGTGCCTAAAGTGGTAGTTAGGCACCTAGGTCCTCTTGGGAAGCTAGCCCCACGTTTCTAAGATTCAAATAACAGTGGGGAAATAATATACATGTTTGCTTGCAAGTTGCCATACATTCAGTTACCTGAATATATTCTTAGGTATATAAAGGTATCCCACATGGACACAGTTTCTAGTAAATCGAGGATATATGCTCATAATTAGCAAGATGTGACAGCAACTAAAACAGAAATATGTGGCCACTGATTCTTCATTGCATTCTCCTTTGAGTAGTCAATGGCATAGTTGGAAAATAGATTTAAAATCCTACCATTCTGAAATGAATTCCAATGGCTACATCCTCACTGACAAAAAAAAAGTTTTTGGGGGTGATTGTTTTTGTTTTAAAACACATTAGTTATCTCACTGTCAAATCCTAATGGAGACAAAGGACAGGTAGTTTTTATTGTGAAGTAAATAGATGAGGTCAACACTATTTTCCACTTCCCTCCATGGTTGTGCTCACCTAGCTACATCACAGTAAAAACCTACAGTGGCTTGTCTCCCCTAGAATTCTATTGAGAACTAACTAGTGAGCATTAGTTATCTCACTGTAAAAAAGAACACAATGTGTAGTGAAGACAAAGCCACCATGTTATTTGGAAGGCTTGCCCTTTTTTTCTGAAGTCATTCTTCATGTTAGATTTCAACTTGCAGATTTCTGGAGCAGATGGCAAGTTATAACACTCAATTTTGCCCTTGCATAGTAATTTCACTCTATAGGACTTCATGCACAAGTGCTGGCTGTTTGCAAACATAACAATTACAGAACTGGGTATCTTGCATGCTAAAATATTATTGTGAATTGTGTTATGACAATTACATTATACCAAATTATTTGGTAGAGGAGAATGGAGCATATTCCTAGTATAAATATTGAACTAGAATAAAAAGATTTGTTCCACAATAGTATATAATAGAGTAGAGCTTTAAGATGCATTTTATTCTTTCAGAAACATTATACTGCACAATTCTTCAAGGTTTTGCTTTCTAAAGCTTCAGTAAAATTAAACTAAATTTGTAGTTGTTATTCTATGTCACTGAAATTAAGGTTTATTCTAGAGTAAATACATTTCCTGTAACAGATGTTAAGCTATTTTCAACATATTTCCATTCATATATTGAATAGGATGGAACATTTTGGAATTAATTTGCAGCCAGCCTTCAGACCTGGGGCCAATGAGAGGATTCCACATATTTTGGCCAAAGAGTGATAGTGTCACCCATCATTGACAACTGCCCTCTGATCAGATTTGATGGTGGTAGGAGGGCTATGCGCTTCACTGATGCATTAATATTTTCTTTCTATTCTATAAATGCTAAATAAAAATATTTTATGTATTAGCATAGGTAATTGACAATTAATTCTTTTTCAAATCTTAATACAACTTCTTATTATTATCAGATGTGGAGCTTGTCAAGCCAATTTCCTGCAACCTCATCAGTGAAGTGCACAGCCCTCTTACCACCATCAAATCTGATCAGAGGGCAGTTGTCAGTGAAGCATGGTCTTTGGCCAAAATATGTGGAATCCTCTCATTGGCCCCAGGTCGGAAGGTTGGATGCATATTTACCCCGGACCATTCAACATCAGGTCAGAAGGGCCTATGAGCGGCAACGCAAATCAAAGGTGCATATATTCATGGTCGGGCCAGTTATAAGAAACTGGCTTCTGGTGCAGACCATGCTTCATGTCACATCGATGGCACAGGGAAATCTGGATGGGGCAACAGATGGCTCCATGAGAAGCGCACTCTTGGGTTATTGAAGAGGTCTGTGTATAGTAGTAGGCTCTGGTTTGCCCTGTTCTTCACAATTATTCTGGCTGTAGCATCCTCACAATAGGTGTGAGAAGGAATTATGTTGCTTAATATGGGGAGCTGTGGTAATGGTGCCTGTCAAATCATCCCAGTTACAATGTGCATGATTGAATATAGTTGTGTGTCAACCCACTTGATATGAGATGAATGAAACCAGACCAGAATACAATGTCTTGCTACAGAGTAACTGAGCAGATTAGTACATTCCGCATCGAGGCATAGTGTGTAGACTGGACAGTGGCTGAGCAGTACAGATGCACAGGTGGCTTTGAAGGTGGCTTTTAGGAATTGACTGAAAGTTTCATCAACTGGGATGATGCGTGGTGGTATGGATATGACACTTTTTTCTAGAACATTTGGGTATTTCTTCCAATCTGCCTTCCATTTTCCTTTGTTAAAGGTTCTATGATAGAGAGTTGTAGGCCAATGTGGATAACAGAAGGTCTGTGGTGGCTGTGTGGAAAGTTTTCCAAGACCAGAAACGATGCAGAATGGGAGTGACCATCCATGGAGCACAGCCAGCACAAATCAGGAGACTATTCATGACACCATCTGGCTGAGGGGAAGGAAGGCGCCTCTCTACATGTGGCTGAGGACATGTTAGATGCCTACTCCAACAGTTGTCTCCATTAATGTCTGATGTCATGTATCCTCAGACAGGACACTGGCTGTTGAAGTCACCTTTGTACACAGCTGAGTGAGCTAGTCTCAGCACAACTTGTGGTCCCAATTAGCATTCAGTGGCTTGTAAACATTTGTGATCTGGAAATCTCCAACCTGAATCACATCACAGACACTAGTAGATGTAAGCAGAGCAGCATCTGAGATGTTTGAATTGATGTAGGTGGCACAGCCATTTTTGGCGTGTGGGGTGTGGCCCTATAGATTGAAACTGGCTATCCTGAAGCACCTTGCTTCCACAAGGCAATGTCAAGGCAGATGATGTCAATGTTATGATGATAGGACAAATCACTGATAATTCTGCGTTTTGCTGCCAACAGTCCCTTAATGCTGAGCCACAGTATTCTCAGGGCTAGCCGAATGGCTCAAATGTCAGAGGGAGGAATTGCATTAGGAATGTCACTGGGGAAGTGGCCAAAATTCAGCCCAAGAAAGGACTTTGAATGCGATCCACTGGTTGGATCATCAGTTTCCTCACCATTAACCGGGTACTCCTGGGGTGCGCAATGAAAATGCTGATCTATTGATCCCAATACATCTCATCCTCCACCTGCAAAAAGGCTGAGTTTTTAGTCTCTCTGGGTGTGGAAGGAGGAGCAGCTGAGGAACGGATCCTTTACAGCAGGATGTGAGGACCAGTGAATCCTTGTAAATGCTGGCTGGCATTTCTTCCCCTGGCCCAGTCTCAACTCACAGGTCCAGCACTGAAACCAGCCAATGGAAACCTCCTTGCTACCTTGGCAGCTCCTGTGCAAGTCTTAAGTGATGTGGTGGATTAGAAAACCTGGAAGTGATTCAAGCTCAGAAGTTGAATGAAAAGGAAGAAAAGATAACAAGAACATATATCTATTTCATGCTGTTGAAGTTGTTGCATGGTATATAAATAATTTAATATTCACTGGAGCAGAAGTAGTAGAACATGACTCTCCCAGGTGAAAGCCCTAACCACTGGGCTATAGAGCATGTTTCAATTCACTAGTTTAAGCCATTGTTTTCAACAGAGAGTATCTTTATTTAAAATAGAAGAATACCCTGGCAGGCCATGGGCCAAAGGTTGCTGATCCCTGCCTTAGACACTACACCAAAGACAACACCTGTAGCCAATCCTGTAAAAACAATGTAAACGTTTATTAACTAGGAAAAAGAAATTAGAGAGTTATTTAACGGTTAAAGCAAGCCAATATATATATACAAAAATGAGTTACCATCTATGATTCCTAAAGTGACAGAGGTGAAGTAATCTGTCTGTTCAAAATGTCTATCAGGATGGACCCAGGTTGACCAGGGGTCTCTGCTTTAGTTTAGTGTCTCTGGCCCTGTGAGAAATCAAACAGCAAAAAGATTAACAAATTTCTTGTGTCCCTGTTTTATCTTTTACATTTGGCTGCCCAGTCCATGAGATGACCTTCCTTGTAGCATTTCCAAGGAGTGATAGTCATTCACCAATCCTTTGAGTCACAATGTTCCTTAATGACCTGTTTAATCTTGATAGGCCTCCTGACTGGTAGGGAGAGGGGGATAGAGTGTAGGATGATTTCCAAGTACAGAGTAAATAATTTCAAAGTTATAAATCAAATCTTACATATTTGCTAAAACCAGGGGTCAGCAACCTCTGGCATGTGGCTCAGCAGGGTAAGCACCCTGTAAGGTAAGCATAACTGTCGCATGTTCGGCTTACCCTGGTGAGCTGCATGCCAGAGGTTGCCGACCCCTGGCTTATAGATGGAATACATGCAAGTGAGAATAATGCATGCAGCAACTTAAAAACATTCCATAGAGTCTAAACACTAAATACTTTCTTACTAACACAGTGGAACCTCATAGTTATGGACATCTCTGAAATGAGGTTGTTTGTAACTCTGAAATGTTCATAACTCTGAACAAGAGGATATGGACTTCAGCCAAAAGGGAGGACGGTTGGGGCTGCAGCCACAGAGTGGAGGGGGAGGAGTTAGGGCTCCAGGCAGATGGGCTCAGGGCTTCTGCCCTGTGAAGTCTTTATCTGTAGGCAATTCTACTGCTTACTGTCTCCACTTCTGTTTGAAAAACTTTATAATGTTAATTTGATTTTGGTTTGAACAAACATCCAAAAATGTACATTTGTACATGAACAATCCCAAACCTTGGGTTAGCAACCCTGGGTCAGAAATCTTCCAAATCCAACTTCTTACTGTAAATTAGCATTTCTGAGGCCTGATTCACCGTTGTGCCACTTTGATTTTAGTGGCATTGCACCTGCATAAAAGTGGAATCACACAGTCATGAATCAGGCCTCAGAATCCTATCCTGGTTCCAACTGGAAATTAGGAAAAAAAAAAAAAAAAGAGGAGAACAGGGATTACCTTAAAGTCTTGAAAAACAGGTTTCATTACCTTAAAGTCTTTAGTCAAGTATGGTTTTACATGTGTAAATTTCTTATTTTTCCAGTTTTTGTTCATTCCTAGTTTCCATTATATCCAAAGAAATTAATCATGATCATTTAAAAACATCCCTCCTCCAAACCACTCTTCGCTAGTATAAATCATTTTTCTTCACAAAAAGCCAACTTGATGCTCTGTTTGGCCACATATAGCATGGTTAGAAACTAAAGCTGTGTGAAAATCTTAGGCATTCAACATGGAAAAAATAAGTGGTTTTCTTAAAGAGTATCTTTCACATTTTTTTTCCACAAGAGGGTGAAAAATATTATATTCTTTATGGGTAGATCTGCTTGCCTTCAGGATTTTAAAAAGAGAGATTTTTCATCTCACTAGGATGAGATATTGAATTTCAAAGGGAATATATCCCCTTACTATGACATGTTCTTGTGCGCTGAATTGAGCCCACATGGATCATGCTTCCCTGAATTAAAATAACTGACATCCAAAGACGTCACTACCTCAGTAAAGAGATCTGGATTTGGCCCACAGTCAGGGAGTTTAGGCAGTCATTTCAGAAGAAAACCTCTTTCAAGACAGACTTAAGTAAATCACTGTACAGTAAAATTAAGTGACCAAGATCTTTTTAAAACAAAGCTCCTAAAGTTAGGCTCCTGATTAAATCACCTGATTTTTTTCAACAGTGCTGAGCACTTGGCATCTCCCACTGCAGGTGGACTTACAATTCTAAGGTTAAGTGCCTGTTTCTTTTTTTAAAATCTTGTTCTGAACCTTTCTTACTAGTTTTGTTTTGTCTGGCATTTATAACTGATAGAAAAAATAAATGGGGTTTTCATTTGGGATTTGCTTTGGTGGGCTTTGATTTACCATGTACCTTTCAGCTTGAGCTGTATCAGTTAAACTGTGGAAAATGACATTATGAGAAAACCACCAAAAGTTTGGTCAATTAATTTTCCCTGAATACTTTACTAAACTTGCCTCAAACTTTTAATTTACCTTAATATTGTCAGGTTTTAATTAACTCACTTATCTTGATTAACAAGGTTTTTTAATTTGATTGTATATAAGTAATGAAATAATTCCCATTGAATAATCAACCAAGGTACTGCATTATTTTTTTCTTCAATAGAACTTCAAGTTAACTGTCTAAATATGCCTTTAGTGTACAATCAATATATTTAATAAAGATTTAATAATAATAAAGTTGGCTACACCTGAATCCTGACTCACGGCCAGATTCTAATTTCCTTACTCCCATTGAGTAGTACTTTGCTTTTCAAAGTACTTTGCTCTGAAATTGTTTGTGAGGGTAAATGACTGAAGATGAGCAAATGTCAAAACCCAGCCTTCAGTGATTCATAGTGCAGTTTGTCACAGAAACATATATGATACTCTAAATCTTAAAGCATTCAGAAGCACTTCAGAATTGATTGCTTTTAAAGGTTGGTCCAGAAAAGATCTCTCTCAAGTCGTCATATCTGATCCTTGCACTGTGGGCATTTCTCTCCATTATATACAGGAATATCCTACATAACTGATTCTTCAGTATACCTATACCATCCCCTTTTAGAGTCTACTGAAATACTTAATGTTTAGAATCTTTTACTAATGCCTAACCTGTCTTTTTATCAGATTCAAAATCTGGTCACTAACCCTCGTTTTACCATTTTCAGGTACTGTGACTATTGATGTGGAGGTATTTGCACGGTGTTCTCCTACTCTTATTTTCACATAAAGAGCACCTGCAATTTCTTCATAACTCATGCCTTCCTGTCCTACCAATACAAATTTGAAAAGGTATAGCTTGTGCTCATTCCTTACCCTACCACCTACCTCTGCTAGGTATTGACTTCCTTGCCCACTTTCAGGGGGGTTGTGCTGCAAATAGACCAAGTCCTTCAACTTCCTTAGCCTGAATCTCCTCTCACACTGTAAAACTGGTGCAACAGAGAGAAGAACAGGTGATAATTGAGCATAAGAACTGGGATCATTTCCAGCCTCTATGAAGAGTAAAGTGAAAAAGCAAAGGTTTTTTTATACACATTTCCACACTATAGTCCATCAGTGTTTAAGACTGACTGCAAAGTGGCCCTAAATATTAGTTTATTATAAGGTGTGGTGCTACTTTATGGGAGAAAAATGAAGAGATCATCAAGAGCACCATATTAGCAGAGAGTAAGTCACAAGGAAGGAGTGACAGGAAGCAAGAAAATGTGTGGAGGGGGAGGTGCAGGGGGTGGAGGTAAGATGGGTCCTGAAGGTGAGGATAAGGAGTTCAAATGTGTATGGAAGTCAGTTAGAAACAAAAAAACCTCAAGGGTTAGTGGATGGTTGGAGTGAAAGACAAAAGAATTTTAGCAGTAACATATCTGAGTAGGAAGAACAGGAGTCCTTGTGGCACCTTAGAAACTAACAAATGTATTCAAGCACAAGCTTTCATGGGCCCACTTCATCGGATGCATAGAATGATTGGGAAGATGGGATTTTGGAGGTATCACAAAGAAAATATGAGGATTTAGAAACAGTCTAGGTGTGGGAGGAAAGGAGTAGAATATTACATGAAGGCTTCTATCCTGCAAAGATTCATTCATGTATTGAACTTTTACCATGTGAGAAATAGAAAATAAAGGAAGGAAGCAAATATGGTTTGGGGTGGAAATATAGCTAGAGATCAATTTTAGATGTGCTGGATTTGAACTGGTTTCTGATACTAGATCCTTGGTGTTAAAGAATCTGGTGCTAATGAGAGATTGAAGGGCAACAAAGTGGGTGGAAGAGGAGAGATTTGGGAGTCATCAATGGATGTTTGGTTCTGGTTTTTTGGTTTTGGTTTGAACCAGATAACTGAAGCCATGAGAGAAATGAGGTGGTCTAAAGAAAGAAGAGATGAAGGACAGAGCCCTGAGGGATGCTGATCACTGAAGACAGAACAAAAGACATTGGTGAAGAAGACATTGAAGGTGCAGTCAAAAGGGACAGGAGAACCAACTGATAATATTAATTGTTCTATTTAATGTACTGTAGTTTGTATTGCATAAATATGTAACTTTACTTCTCTATACTGCACCTCTGGCCTTCAGAAGGGATAGCTATGATATTGAGGTAAAGGTGATACAACATGCTGCAAAGGAGAACCTGTTGTTTTCTCTCATGAAGATTTTATTTCTTTTCTTTGCTGATTTGTTGTTTCTATTAATCTAAAATAGTAATTTATCGTCCAGGATAAATGTACATGGTTACCCTTTTGTATGGAAAAACCTAACAAGACCAGTTTACTAAAGCAAGGAGTTGCACAACTGCCTGGTGTAGTTATGGACTGTATATAATTGCTGACATTCTGTTTTAATATTTGGCAGTAGGCACTTATACACAAGAGGACTGAATCCAAAAACTGAAACATGCCAAGTAAGCGGCAACTTCTGCAAGTGAAATCCTTGGCGACTTAATTATATTAAATATGAAATTGTTATATGAATGTTCTGTTACCTCACAGGGGCCCTGAGGAGCATCTAGAACTCCTGGGTTATATGGGACTGTGGACGCAGTTGTTATGTGAAGTTGAAGGTTCCTTGATTCCCAAATCCTTATAACCTGGGGGCTTTCATAAAGAATGATCTGCCATATATCTCAAATCCATGTCTATCTCTATTGGCAAAAACACTTTTGTTTCATGGGTAGATGTTTCAAGGCATTTAGACTAGATCCTCAGTCATTTAGGCACCCAACTCCCCTTTAAATTCTAAATACCCTTGAGGATCTGGCTGTTAGAGTGTTATAGGTCAAAACCAACAATTTGAACTCTACTCAGAAATTAACAGAAAGTTAGTTCGTGGCACAGTACTGAACCAGTAATCCAAGTATAATTCTGTACCAATGACAATACTCCTAGGTGAAGACAGAGTAGGAAGGGCAGGAGCAGGCACGGTGATGTGTATTCTCACCACAGAGAATCCACAGAAAAGTTAACAGCTTTCCCTCTAGCCCCTTCTATCTTTCTGTACAGTGATATGTGGGAAGAAATAGTGTTGGACTTACTAAACTGGTGTTAACATCTGGCCCAGTCCTGCACCTCTGTGGTGAATCAGGGCCAGATCCTCAGCTGGTGTAAATTGGCGGAGTTCAATTAACCTCAATGAACCTATGCCAGTTTATATCAGCTGAGGATCTACAAGAGCCATCCATCACCCCAGTCTCAGTAAAATCTGTATTAATGGCTTAAGTGTTCTTGCACAAGCCCTCTACGTGGAGTTAAATTTACCATTTGTGCATACATAGAAATCTCATATGGACATGGTCATATAGATGGTTAAAACACTGCTACAGGTCTTTCTTCTGTTGCAATCCCAGCAAATCAGAATATATACAATGCAACAGCATATAATATAGTGTTTCCAGTATTTTAGCTCATTTCACCTCAACATACCACACTTCCTTAATTAAGTAAGTAACTTCCTTAATTAATAAATAACAATAAACACAAAATTACAAGGTTAACCTTAAGGGATGTCTTGCTGTGGCCAGGGAAGAAAAGTAACACCTAGACTTTGTCTTGTTCCTTACGTATACTATTTGGAGCATGCCCAGCAAGACCACTCTCCCTCTCACAGCCACCATCTTACAGCACTACCTCCTCCTTCTGTAACCATACTGAGCTTTTATGTCATAACTATTGATCAATGTGTCTTTTCATTCTCTTCCCTTTTACCTCTACCAAATATGTCACCTTATATTTGCTTTGCTATCATTCTGCCCCCCCACACACTTCATCCTTCCCTATGTAATTTCATATCAACATTGTTTGCCTGAGGCAGAAAAACCCGGGAGGTTTATGTTTTCTATCTTTTGTCAAGTGCTCTCAGTCTAAGTAAACCAAGACTAGTATATAACTAATGTCTTATAACACAACTTCACTGGAGTTGCCTAAGTTCTAGATTGTTAGGTAGACTGAGCTTTGCATTTTTCTTTCAATTCCCCTACTCTGTCACTACACTCCAATCCAATTTAAGTTTATATAGCCAGTTTCTGCCCATTAATGGCAGGGCCATTTCCTTCAATTACGATTAGCTCTAATGATGAACAGATGCCTTTAGAAGTTACACTGATAGGGAGATTGCTTTATACACCAGTCTGACCTTTAGTATAATTCTGTAAGGGCACATGAGTTTCTCTTCTTCTTACCTCAAGAAGAAATCATGGACATCGTCACACCCATATTTATTTCATTTTCAATATCATCATTTACATTTATATCAACATAATCTGAGGAATGTGTGTCTGTTCATTCTCCAAATTGTACAGTTCATGTCACACAACCTTTCATCAAGGGAAAATTCTGCTTCGGAGACCAACATAACTAGTTTGGTGTCTCCTACTTGAAGACACTGATGGCTTCCTCTCGCTATATCTTTCAACGTGCTGTGGCACACTGCGGCAAGCCCAGAGAGCATATTCCCTCTTATTGCACTTATTGCACTACACCTTCTTAAAAAAAACCCCTTCTCCTGCCAATATGATCAGGGTGCTAGAACAATTTTATAGTGGGGGATGCTGATGATGGAAACCATATATCTGGTGTTTATTACTACTACTTTAAGCCAGGGGTGCGGCAGCAGCCCTAGTTTCAATGCCACTGAGTGTGATGCCTTAAACAGTGGAAACATCACTTCCTCCAATTTGTTTGGATTTTTTGACCATTGCTGACTTATGTTATCATCTTCACCCCTTGCTGACAAATCTTTTTCGGATTTGGCATGCTGAGGCCCGTTTCATTTCAAATGTTGGCACATTTTTTTGTGTGTATTTAGAGATATCTCCACAGTTCCGTCTAGTGACAGTTCTTTGTTATACACAATATTTATCACACTCTCTTTTAATTCATATTTTAAGCCAAACACAAATTAATACAAGAGCCTCTTTCAGAAAGTTAACAAAACTATGAGTAACAGTTTTTTTCAGGCTTGTCAAAAATTGAGAGATTTTTTTCCTTTTATTTGATTTTTTAAATGAAAGTTATATTATTCTGTTTAAAAACAAAAAACCCTCCAGTAGGTACATCATATTTCTTTAGAATCTGTATTATGACCTTACATTCCAGTTTACCACATTCTTGTGGAAAACAAAAATTTAAAAACATGAGAAATTTGGTTTTACCCACAAATGTTAGGAGAACATCCCTCTGATTTTCAGTATGTTCTATAGCATTTTACATAAAAATACCACTCAAGTCCCTAAGTATATGTTGCAAATTCTTCCTCTTTTTCATTATATTGTAAATATCCATATTATCATATGCAGCCATTTTATCTTTACTCTCTTTTGTAAAAATGTATATAATTATTTATTTATCTTACATTTTTATAATAATTTTATAACTATTTGAATTATTTATTTATTTTACAATCCCATTTCCATCAACCATTTTTATCTGTTATGTTTCATGGAATAGAAATAGAGAAGGTAGATAAAAATGGACTCTCTTGCAACAAAACACTACTTCATTTCTGAGAATTCAGAACAAATACTCAGAGTATCCTAAAAAACAGGCATCTTTTCAAGATCCAACTTTTACAGTGGCAATAAAGTGCAAAATATTCTTATCTTAAACTTTATTCAGTGTTCACCTTCAGTGAAAGAAAATCCAATTCCATCCATCTGCCTTCAAAATCTTTTGGAAACAATCTGACTGAAATCAGTTAAAACAAACTTCACTCAATTTAATGTTGTATGGCCTGATTCACTATTCTGCTGTAGCGGTTACATACCATTATAACTCTGTTGAAGTCACTGGAATTACAGTTGTGTAATGGAGTTGATAATCAGACTTTTAATAAATGAGTGCTCAGATTTTAAATGGGAGTGGATATATGACTAACATAATCTATTAATTATCATGGACAACATAGAATGTTGGAGGTCTGGGGAAAAGGGGGCTAAACATATTCTAATGAGTAATAACAGAAAAATACTGTCTGAACTTTAGAACAAAATATTATTTTGATTGTAGCATCATCAGAAGTGATGAGTTATTTACATTGTCTTCCTATATTATTGAATGGATCTTTTAAAGTCTAACTGAGAATACATATACCTGTCAAGTTATATTACAAATGTCACAAGTTAAAAATTCACTGTACCTTTCCTTGGATGAGGCTAAAATGAGATGGTGATCAAAAGATCATTTAATTTAATTTGTGCTACAAAGATAGTTGTGCTTCAGTAACGAAAAAAATAAACTGATTTTATTTTCCAGACATTGAGACAGATGACATCTCATGGTTGACAAGTCAATCCTAATAAAACTACATATCTGACAATCAAGACAGCACATAGAGGATACAGATCAATCATCACCCAGAAAAGCTGATGGAATCTGTCATGAACTAAAAAGATACAATAATAGAATGACCTTGTATTTAATAAGAAAATAACCCTGAAGTTTTGACAATCTTAAAGCACATTGAAGTTATAATCATATTACCGTGTATATTGAAATGAAACTTTATTCAAATATTTTTATTCAATGCCGTAAAAAAAAAAACAAGACAACATAAGCAAGGTATCTCAAGGACAAGAAAATCAAAATAGCTTATTTATCTTCTGCAGTCAGATTTGTTGTTTTCTGTAGCCACCATATTAATTTATAAGTCCCCCAAATTATTATACTATCTGGTAGCACTAGAGATAATAGTAAGTAATTATGAGATGTATTTGGATACATCATTTATTGTTATAAAATTGAGACAGTATTTTGTAAGGCACTGTGTAGATATACTCTGAAAGCCAAGCCACACTATTCTGCTCTTCAAATGGGACAGCAAGATTAAAATGGTACCCATCAGTGGTGGGCAACCTGCAGCCCGCGGGCTGCACATGGCCCGTCAGGGTAATCTGCTAGTGGGCCACAAATCAGTTTGTTTACATTGACCATCTGCAGGCACAACTGCCCGCAGCTCCCAGTGGCCGCAGTTTGCACCACAGATTGTCCACCCCTGGTACCCATACTGGCAATATTTGAACTATATGGTAAATAGATATGTAAATAAAATGTTACATGCTAGCAAATAAAAGACAGTTCAACATAAATGCATATATACCAAATAAGTATTTACAACTATTGGCTTATACAAACATAAAATTTTTCAATCTATCTAATATACTGAAGAGAATCTAATTTAACCACTGTCTATAAATATCTACATACAGAGAAGGTGCTAAGGGTCTCTTTAACCAGGCAGACAAAGTTGTGGTTGGAAAATTCAAGTCTGAATTTGGGAGGCTCCGTTTGTGTTCCCTCCCTATATGCACAGAAAGGTCCCATACAAACTGGTCCTAGCTGGATAAAATACAAATGAAATGAAAGAGGGGGTGGGGCATGTGCAAGGTAAGATTGTGTCATTTTGTTTTGTTTTACTTTGCTTTTTTATAGTCCTATTCCCTGTTTGCCTTCTGACTCTCAGTAGCCAGTTTCATTTTTCAATCTAATGTTTATAAATATTTCTGTCATTTCCTATTTGTTATATCACTTCCTATTCTATTAGTCTTAGCATTTAGTTTTCCATTTTCTATTGTTGTTTATTAACATATGGTAGCTGAGTCCAGGAGAAGAAAAAAAAGTGATTATTCCATTTAGTATATTATAAGTGGAGTATAAATAAATAAACATGCCTCTAAATTGTTGAGATCAAATTTAAAGCATGCTATCTCTAGAAATTCAATATCAATAATAAAATCAGTAATATTTTTCCAAGTTATGTTCCTCATAGAAGGAGACAACAAAGTTAAATCCAGTTTCAGTGTTTCCTTTTCTTGCACTTTCAGAAAGGACACTGACAAATGGCTTCTTCTCTTTATTATTTTTCTTAAGGAATTAGTTATTCTCTGTGATCTAAACTTTATTTTTAAGGTTACAAAAGGACATTAATCTTTAAGTCATAGCAACAAGAGGTTTCTCTTTCACTCCTGCTGGCTGAGTCCTTCTGTCTCCACAAGAATAGAGGAAATACGTAGATTTTCTTTTGCTTAGTCCTTCCATTTTTAACTGCTGTCTATAATTGTGATGGTTCTGAGGGAGAACAAGACTGTGAGACACCTTGTTTCCCTCTGCCTCCAGTGAGAGGGAGACTGGTTTGTGCTTAACTGGGTGTCACCTCCTGGACTTCTCCAGTCTATTAGCCACCCAAGCAATCTCTTCTGGGCTATGCCAGACCTTACTTTCCTTGCAGTTTAACAACTGGTGTACCTCAGTTCTCAAACCCCTTTGAAGCATCCTCCTGTAATGTTCAGCCCCTTATCTGCTGAACACTCACAATGATACCTGGGCTGCTGTTCCCCAAGGGAATAGTGTACACACCAGCTTGAATGATTCAACTCAAGATCAGCCCCTGATCAATACCACAGTACTGAGATATATTTATAATGAAAACAATCATAAGTTTATTATCAAAGATGCAGATTTAAGAGGCATTGAGTAAGGATAATGGAAGCAGAAGTGTTATAAAAACAAAATCAATACACTTTTTCTAGAGTCTAAATTTAACAGATTAACCTCCTATCTAAAGCAATCTTATCTCCCCAAAAAGTATTTTTCAGCATTTCCAACCAAGGCTTATTGTGATCCCATTTCCAAGAGTGTAATCCTGCCTGATTAGTTCCCAAGAGTCTAAAGGGGTGTTTCTCTGCCTTCTGCTTATAACCCCATACTTCATGGTCTATCCTCAGAGACAGAGGAACCCCAATCACTTGTTTTTTTTTCCTGTTGATTTCACACCCTCCTGTTGACTTTGTATGTAAATGACTTCACATTGCATTACCTTACAATGCTTACTTTACATGAGTACTAACAGACAGGTCAAAAAATATCCTTTGACTGGAAGAAACCTGTCTGTCAACTCTTCCTTAATGCAGATTTCAAGAACATATTTTTACCATACATGCATAGCTTTTTACATAGCATCTGAACATACCTTTGACAATGATATTAATGACCAGCCTGACCCTGGCTTTCATTTAAGATCTCACATGATATTCTTTGGTGAACCTGAATTTACATACTAGGTTCAGACCCTTTATCAGAGTTTCTTAGGGTCACAATAATTTCAGCCTTGAAACAAAGCTGGATAGTTTTGAGTGGACTGTGAAATTCTTTGCAATCAATGACTTCTTCTCACTTTCAGGGTTGCTTTCATTTTTTTTTTTACCCCACTCATCTTGCTCTTTTTAGAAGAAACTAACTCATCCTGCATATATCAAGTATAAAATCAATCTGGACTAACTCTTTGCTGTTCTATATCTGTCTCTTGCATTAACTACTTATCTCAAGTCTCCAAACATCCTGTAGGTTGAGAGTCTGTCAGCCTTACTCACACTAATACCTTAACCAATGAGTAATTGCATTAATGCAATCTCATTATCCTACTGAAGTTACTATAAGTAGTTTTGAACAAGACATTCCTGGACACAAAAGATCTGAAACTGGCAGTTCCCAGAATGAGCACCCCCTATCTCCTTCTGGCCCAACTAACAGAGCTGACCAGATTTGAAGAGAAGAATATACTGTACCTCCATGTAGAATACAGCAGCAGAGGGACTCCCACAGTTTGACAGGAGCTAAGGCACACATTATGTTGCTTCTCTCAAGCACAATATTTTCTGGAGCCTCAGGTAAATTACTGCACCTCTGACTCAGACTCCAGAGTGGGAAGTGCCTATAAGGCAAAATTGTTCCCTGTTCAAGCTGTTATTTCCTGGATGTTATTGGCTTCTAGACCATTCATTCGAGAGACCATGGGATCATGTGTAACTCAAAAAAAAAAATTGAGAAGCAAATAGGTAATTCTATAAAAATCCCCAAAGCCCTGATTACACATGAGAAGTATTTCCTGTCTTCAAGCCATGCATATTTGATATGTACTGACTCTGGTTTGGGTCTTGGCTTGTTTCAGATTTGCCTAGTATAATTTGTTACTGATTGGAATTTATGTTATAATATTCAGCACTTATGTGATTATGTTTAGTTTACGGTAAAAGTTCCTAGAACCTAAGGTAATACCTTTTCAATCCTGTAGTATAAATCAATAATAGTGTTAGTGAATTCTAGAGTGCTTGGTGTCATAAAATCATAGAATATCAGGGTTGGAAGGGACCTCAGGTGGTCATCTAGTCCAACCTCCTGCTCAAAGCAGGACCAATCCCCAACTAAATCATCCCAGCCAGGGCTTTGTCAAGACTGACCTTAAAAACATCTAACGAAGGAGATTCCACCACCTCCCTAGGAACCCACTGCACTGCTTCACCATCCTACTAGTGAAAAAGCTTTTTCCTAATATCCACCCTAAACCTCCCCCACTGCAACTTGAGACCATTAGTCCTTGTTCTGTCATCTGGTACCACTGAGAACAGTCTACATCCATTCTCTTTGAAACCCCCTTTCAGGTAGTTGAAAGCAGCTATCAAATCCCCACCTCAATCTTCTCTTCTGCACACTAAACAATTCCAGTTCCCCTAGCATCTCCTCATAAGTCATGTGTTCCAGCCCCCTAATCATTTTTGTTGCCCTCCGCTGGACTCTTTCCACTTTTTCCACATCCTTCTTTTAGCGTGGGGCCCAAAATTGGACACAGTACTCCAGATGAGGCCTTACCAATGTCAAATAAAGGGGACTGATCACATCCCTCGATCTGCTGGAAATGTCCCTACTTACATAGCCCAAAATACCATTAGACTCCTTGGCAACAAGGGCATACTGTTGACTCATATCCAGCTTCTCATCCACTGTAACCCCTAGGTCCTTTTCTGCAGAACTGCTGCCTAGCCATTTGGTCTCTAGTCTGTAGCGATGCATGAGATTCTTCCGTCCTAAGTGCAGGACTCTGCATTTGTCCTTGTTGAAGCTCATCAGATTTATTTTGGCCCAATCCTCTAATTTGTCTAGGTCCCTCTGTATCCTTTCCCTACCTTCCAGCGTATCTACCACTCCTCCCAGTTTTGTGTCACCTGCAAACTTGCTGAGGGTGCAATCCACGCCATTCCCCAGATCATTGATGAAGATAGTGAACAAAACTGGCCCCAAGACCAACCCTTGAGTGAGTCCACTTGATACCAGCTGCCAACTAGACATCGAGCCATTGATCACTACCCATTGAGCCCACAACCTAGCCAGCTTTCTATCCACCTTATAGTCCATTCATCCAGCCCATACCTCTTTAACTTGCCAGCAAGAATACTGTGGAACCACTATTTGGCCAACACTGCATACAGTTAGGAACTGGCAATGCAGTCTTTCCTACACGGCCCCATAAGTGGTTTTCTATAAGAGTGAGAGGATGATGCATTCTCCAGGCCTATTCTACCCTTGGTGTCATTACAGAGACTACCAATTAATTTTAATTATGATTGTGGGTTTTGGACAGGGACACCTACCCAGCAAGAACCAGACTCTTGCTATCACCAACTCATTTTACAGAGGCCACAGAACAGCCATGTGATTGTACGAGCTAGTAACTGCCAAACTGGGCTGGAGATTCAAGCAAGTCACCAAGAGATGTAAAGTTTCGTGCCTCACTACAGATTTCAATACTATCCACTCCTCTGTTATTTTTATTGCATATTCTCTTTGTTCCTATATTTATATTTTAATACCAGGTAGCATTGTAAAAACACAAGGAGAGTCATCCACAACATTTTATTAGGTTATTAAAATAAATAGACATGCTGCTAGCAGTTTTAATCAGAACTCCACAAGCTGCACCCACTAGTACAACACAGTTTAGTTGACAAGAGTGTAAACATTATTTTAACCCTAAATTTTGAAGATCTCAGTCAACATCTCAGTTAGTTGAATAATGAAAATAATATTTGATTCTTTTTGACTTATTCATTGTTTTCCAGATTTTTTTTTCCTCTCCAATATCCTTTCAGGTTAATGGACAGTAGGAAGAGAATAGATACATTCTGTTTTACTGGAGAAATACAGTATTTTCTGATAGAGAAAGTTAATAATTAAGGCCCCATCCTGCAAAGACTTATTAATGTGCATTACTTTACATGCTGTGAGTAGTCTCACTGAAGTCAATGCAGACACTCAGACCGCTTAAAGCTAAGGACATCACAAGTCTTCACAGCACTGGGGTCTAAATTATCATGCTTAGGCTGCAGAAATTACACCATATTGAACTCAATGGGAATGTTCTTACCTCTGGATTGTGTGATTAGACAGCCTATTGCTCTGTTGGCACAGATTAGGTATATAATTTGTATGGAAAAAATATTCTTCTTAATTTAGGGTCTGGATAAGTGCTTACAAGGGCAGTATTGCATCCCCAAGCATTCAAGAATCATGAGTCAGGCACCATAAATCACAAATATGTTAAAAATTATGAACTAATAACAAGTTAGAATATTTTTACTTCTAGTTTCTGAGCTTCTATGGTGCACTAATGTCACATTTTGAAGCTTTTCTCTGCAAACATAAGAGCTGGAAACTTTTTTTTTTTCTTCCACCTTTGATTCTTATGTAATTATTTGAATTCAGGAGCTGGGGCTTAAAGAATAACGTGTAATATCAGAAGACTCATTTTCATGAAAATTGTCAAATCCATTTGTGCTTTAAATATATTGGCTTATGTTCAGTGATGCAGTGCTGCCCAGTGTTGTGCTTGAGGTGAACTGAATCTTAGTGTGAGTTCCCCTCCACGACAGCTCAGCTCTATTAGCTGGTCTCTGCCATGGTACTTTCTAGTAGCAGTAGCCATCAACCAATTGCCAATGTGATGATCCCGTAAGTGGGGAAGGAGTCATAAGTGGTGAAGAATCCTTGCATCCTACGCCTTCTTGTGGTGGATGGTGCAGATAATGAAATTTTATAGAGGGTGACAGAGGTTGTCACAAATCAAGTTCTTTTATGTTTTCGTGTTTGAGTTACATGTATTTATAATCATTTTGCCTTGCACACTTTCTGACCAACAACTGGATAAATCCTTCACTTGAATGTCAGGTAACACTAGGGTAACCAGATGTCCCAATTTAAAAGGGACAGTCCAGATTTTGGGGTCTTTTTCTTATATAGGCTCCTATTTCCCCCTCCACCCCACCCTGATTTTTCACACTTGCTATCTGGTCACCCTAGGTAACACACACTGATAAATACCAGTTTCACAGAAATTACACAACAGAGTTATGTTATATAAATTTTTACCAGATGTTGGGATATGTCCTGGATGAATAGTGCTCTGAATGTGAAATACAAAATTTTGTTCTTAGTTCTATAGAGTTCTGAATGAAATATAAATGATTCTTCCTTAATTATTTAGATAATGGCATCAAAAGTACACTGGAATGTTTGCAGATGATACCAAGCTGGAAGGGGTTGCAAATATTTTGGAGGACAGGATTATAATTAAAAATAATCTGGATAAACTGGAAAAATGGTCTGAAGTAAATAGGATGAAATTCAGTAAGGATAAATGCAAAGTACTCTATTCAGAAAGGAACAATCCATTGCACAGATACAAAATGGGAAATGACTGCCTAGGAAGGAGTACTGTGGAAACAGATCTGGGGATCATAGTGGATCACAAGTTAAATCTGAGTCAACACTGTTGGAAAAAAAATACACAACATCGTCTAGGATAATAGATTTAATAAAGCAAAACACTTGAACTAATTCTTCCATTCTACTCTGCACGGATATGGTCTTAGCCGGAGTATTATGTCCAGTTCTGGGGGCCTCATTTCAGGAAAGATGTGGATAAATTGGAGAAAATCCAGAGAACAACACAAAAGATGAAAGGTCTATAAAACTTGACCTATGAGGAAAGATTGAAATGATTGGGTTTGTTTATTATGGAGAAAGAAGACTGAGGGGGGACATGACAACAGTTTTCAAGTACATAAAAGGTTGTTAAGGAAAAGGAAGAAAAATTGTTCTTGTTAACCTATGACGAGAGGACAAAAAGCAATGGACTTAAATTGCAGAAAGGGAGGTTTAGGCCTGGCATTAGGAAAAACATCCTGTCGGGGTAATTATGCAGTAGAAAAAAAATGCTTAAGGAAGTTATGTAATCTCCATGATTGGAGGTTTTTAAGAGCAAGTTAAACAATCACATGCCAGGGATGGCCTAGATCAGTGGTGGGCAACCTACAACCTGCAGGGCAAGCCAGTGGTAGTCTGCCAGACTGTTTGTTTACATTTGCATGATTGCCTGCAGCTGTCAGTGGCCGTGGTTTGCCATTCCCAGCCATACGGGAATTGAGGTGATTTAAAATTTGGGTCGCTCTAAGCCAATAACCTGTTCACATTTAAAAATTCATAGCTTTAAAAATCCCATTCAATTTTTTTTTTTTTTTTTTAGTCTGAATGATTTTCTAAGCAATCTGGAAATGTTATGCCTTGGCTATTCAGGAGATTTAGGTTTCTTCACCTTTGCTATGGTATCTATAAAGTCTTGGGCAAATGAACAATTCTGGATGAAGAACACTTTGGTTAACCTGGGATGTTTGTGTCCACTAAGAATCAAGTGGTGTTTTTTTGATGCAAACAGTTTTCAGTTACTCAGAGGATGAGATCACTTGGGTTTGGAATGAGCTATCTGTGTTAGAGGTAGTAAAAAACTGCGTCTAAGGGAAAATAATGCAAATTCTTGTCTTGCAGAGTTCCTGAGGTTTTGGAGGAGTTTGGAGACGTTCAGTCTCCCATGGTTTAAGCATGTTAAAGAACACATTTTTGTACTTATTTAATTTTGTTTGCATTGAAAACAAATATTTTGCTCTACTCATATTTTTTCCTGTTCTTCACTTTCTTGCCACTATTTCAAAATTTGTTTTCATCCCAGAAATCCATCTGTGTGGGGGAGGAGGGGGAGGGGAAAGTCTGAAAAAAAATTCAGTTTTTCTGAATCCATTATGTACCTGGCCACACTGTCTCCTGTGATGCACCATGATCATGTGATTCCCATGATGAACTCTGTTGTAATGCAATACAGTGAGGGAGCCCAGCCCCTACAGGAGAATGGGGGGCATAAGCTACTCAAATTTCAGCTCCTATGGGATGCCCTGCCAGTGCAAGGTGACAAATTAATGTTGAGCTGAGTCAAAGTCAAACATTTGTATTCAGTACATTGAACTAAAATGTATTGAAACACAATATTTTGTTTTGATTTTTTCAATGAAATTTCAAGGAGGTTTACCAAAATCAAAATATGTCCATGGCAAATTGTGTTATTGTAGAAACTCCTTTTTCCATTTTAAAAAAATCAGATATATTAATTATTCATCCAGGGGCAACGTTTTAAGTCCTATTTTCAAATTTGACTAAGGCACTTTTGAAAATTTTAGTCTAGGTCTATTTAAAATAAAGTTTGATTGGATAATTTAGAAATCACCCACACTAACTTCACTGCCCTTCATGTGTGTGTGTGTGTGTGTGTGTATACACAGTAATCTATATTTTACAGAATGACCTTTCCTATTTGAATATATTACATTTTGTTATTAAAAACTTTGGAACAAATTCAGCTTAGATGTGCCCTTCTTGCAATCCCATTAATTTCTTAGGGAATGTATATTTGAACCTTTTTGTTATCTGCTGCTCTTTCCATCAAATCTACTTGTCAAACTCTATATAGTGACATACTATACCATAGAAGAGAAGTAAAATCTGGTGACCAATTCTCAAATGAATAATTGAAGCTCAAAGAATCCAACAAAAGAATGTTCTGAGAAATTGTCAGTCAGAGAATGGTGCCGTTGACCTTTACAATGTCTAAGGATAGTGAGGATTTCATATATCCCCCTTTTTATTCTATATTCTTTGTCTCTGTATCATGATACTATGGCTTTTATTTGGAAACTCTTACATGTTGCGTAATATTTTTTGTTATAATTCTTATAGAAATGATTTGGTTTTTTTTTTCCAAAAAAAATAAATTGTATTTCAATAATTAGAGATGCCTCAAGTGGAAACAAAACATAATGAAGTGGGGCAGCTCGTGGTGTGTATGTGTGTGTGTGAGAGAGATACATCTGTTATTTATGAGAAATGGATTTGTCAGGGTAAAACCTAAAGGAAGAAGCTATGTTGGCTTCTATGTTAGTTTACCTCCACGCAATAAGTCCACGCAAGAAATGAAACAACACAGCTAGGAGTCAAAGTCTGGAAATAGATTCTTATCACAATCCTAGTATAAGTAACGGAATGTCAAACAAGGAAAATGTGTTCATTTTACTGTCAACAGCTTGCATGGTAAGAGCATCTAGCTTCAGAGGTTCTAGTTTGCCCTTGATTCAAAATCATTCTTGTCTTGGTGCTTACCCACATTACTTAGTATGTTATTAATGTGGGCCAATTTCCATAGGCTTGGAAAGAAGTCTAGACACTATTTTAGCAGTAAAAGAGGGTTATTTAATGGATATGAGACTGATTGCACTTTCAGTTCTGGAACTCCATTGTACTCCAGACACCAGCAAACACCATACAGTTGTGTAACTTACCTGGAGCTTACTTTGGTTCCTGCATCTCTTTGTGCTACTAACTCAGGGAAAGGCATACTGTCCCTGGGAAGTAGAGGGGCCAAGGGAAGACTCAGAGTCCTGCATGCGAGACAGCTAAGTGGGAGAGAGAGGAGACGCTAGTTTGAGTGGTAGAAGCCTTTGTCTTCTTGTGGGAGATATTGCTGCAGATGCCTAGATGGCCACCAGCATGCCTGCTCAAAGGAGGAAGCAGAGAGAGAGGGATTAAAGAAAGGATAATTGACAGGTTAAGCCTCATGAAATGAATTAGCCTAGCCAATGAGGCTCTTGATAGGCTGATCCCTGAGGAGCCATGGTAGGAGTAGAGAGGAGCCAGCTATTGAAAGGAGGGCATGCTTTTTGATCAGCTTAGGAGTCCCATGCCTTCATGCAGGGTCATCTCTGAGAACTGGCCTCTGGGTAATTAGTAATAATAGTTCTAAACTAGTTCCAGGTCCTGTTTATGTTACACTCTCAATATATAGGCTTCAGCTGGGAAAGCTCCTGACTAGTTTAGGACTAGATTAGTCCCTTAGCTCTCTACCTAAAGAGTTATAACATGACAAGAAATACTTTTTGTTGCTAGATAAGTAGTCCTGCCTGTTCTAATCTACAGTTGGGCTCTAAAGAATAAGAAATTAGGATTTGAGATTTTAGAATTTTTTTGTACATAGTCTGTGCCTCTTCTCTGAGTTCCATTATGGGAGTAATTACCCTACTGGCATATGCAATATACTAATGTTAATGAAAAATTCTGTGTGGCCAGCATAAGACAGTGTGGACCTCATCTGAGAGCATCAGTCTTTTCCTACAGCTACTGAGGGAACCACAGCAGGAGCTGAACCTGAGGATCATCCATGTCCTGGAGTTTGTGAGTGCAGCAACCTTTTGTTAGGTAGTCAGGGTCATTATTTGGAAGATATCAATCTACTGACTGTTTCCTGAAGCAGCTGGATAATTTGTTCTCTGCTACTGCCCAATACACCACCCTTATCAGCTGGCAAGGGCCACAATGCAGTATTCATACGAACAGGACATTATTCTCCTCTTGCATAAGTCAAAGGATAGGGCATCACAAACCCTAAAAGTATTTGTTTGCATTGCTGCGACCTCTTTCCCCCCTCTCCCTTCCTGCTGGAGAAACACCAAACCACTCTCTCCCAAGGCCCAGCTCTCTGCTTCCCAAAAACCTGGAGTACCATCTCTTCACACTACCACTTGCACCTCTTCAACTTCCAGATCTGCTGTTGAAGGAGAGCTGTCAGCTCAGTGAGGACATACATATGCTGTGCTGTAAGCCGAAGCCATACTTGGTGGAGGTTTCTCTGATGAAACCTGGAACTCTCATTTGGGCCATGCCAAGTTAAAGGAAACTGGGCATGCTTCTCAAAGCACTGCTTAGGAGATAAGTATCCAGTGACAGGGTTTTACATATGTGCTGGGAGGCAAGCACCCTATAAAAGTAATACTACGAATTGACAAGACTATGAAACTTCCACCCACACTGAATGGTGTCATACTGCACAAGTAGTTCCATTGGATTGGAATAGTACTAGTTGTTGAGTAAGGAGCTACTCAGTGTTAGTAAGAGATGCCCCATTTGACCTGTTAATTTATATATACCTATTCCATTAGCTAAATGGATACACTTGGCATTACTATCACAAATCAAATCCAATGCTCATTAACTCTTAGTTATTTTCCCCCCAGAATTTGAAAATGTCTGCTTTCAAAACAAAACCTTTTTTTCAGTGTTTAGGCTCTTCCCATGCAACAGTTTTGCTGTGGAGACAGGTTGAGTATGTCCACACTGCAGTATAAGCCCAGGTTCTGACTCAGACTTGAGCCCAAATCCTCCTTCCATCTTCACAAAAATCTATCAGACTCAGGCTTCGACCTAGGTTCCTAGGGACTTTGCAAGAGTGGATCATTCATGTCCCAGTCAAGCCAGGACCCCAGGATTGGAGCCCTATTTCACTGCAGTGTAGACACAGCCCTCCCAACTCAGGTCTGAGAATCTGCAAAAAGTATCTCATAAATCCGTGGGCCAACTTCCTTTGTTCTCTTTATCCTAAGGGTCTCCAGTTTACTCCAGGGTAACAGAGGCAACCACTCTTGATGTAGGGCAACAGCTCAGTGAGTCAGTGGTTAAGACTTCCATTGTCTTCTGGTGGCCAAGCTGCAAACATACCAGCCCAGAGCCTGCTGTATTTGCAAGGAAGACTGATCAGAACAAGTCTTTTGCAGCAAAGTGTGCTGCTTTGTGGCTACGGGAATACAGCCAGATTTTGGTAAATCTGGTGTGAGACCAGCAAAACACTGGACTTTAGTAAGAGTGCCAGGAATGATCAGGAAATAGTGAAGAAGCTGGCACAGTTTCAAATATACTGGGCTGGTGAGTAATGCAGGAAGCGAATTAGGCATCTCAAGAGTGAGTACAGGAAAACCAGGGAACAAAACCTCAACTCGGACATGTAGATGAGTGGACTCACCCCTGTGGCGCCTCCTGCTGTTGACTTCTGGGAATTAGCTCATTCCAGCTCTGGAGCACCTGCTGCAGGCCAGTGATCCACCTGTCATCTGGCCCCCATGTCCCTATCTGGACCCAGTGCCCTTTTACATGGGGTGCTGCTCCCTGGCAGTAACCCCTTTCTCTTAGGGTCTCCCCTCCTCAGGGGAACCCCCACCCACTATCCCCACCTTGCCTTAGTATATGGCTACTGCCAGTCATTGTCTAGCCCCTGCACCCTGGGGCAGACTGCAGTATCAGCCTACTCATCACTGACAAGGTTGGGTTTGGACTTGGTGCCGTGGCCTATCCCTGGGCTGCCCTCTGCAACCCCCAGTACCTTTTGGCCCAATGCTAGGCCACAGCCTGGAGCTTTCCAGGCTGGAGATCCCCAGCTCCTCTGCCTTTCCCCAGCCCTGCTTCATTCAGGTACCCTGTCTCTAGTTCCCTGCAGCCAGACCCATCTTCCTCTACAGACAGAGGGAAACTCTTGTCTGCCCCTGGCTTCTCTGTCTTTATAGGGCCAGTTGACTCTGTTTGGGGCGTGGCCCCAGCTGCAGCCACTTCCCCCAATCAGCCCAGCCTAAAGGCTTCTTTCTGCAGCCACAGCCACCTCCCAGGGCTGTCTTTAACCCTTCAGGGCAGGAGCAGGGAACCACCCCGCTACAGGACAATTCACCAACCTCATGCCCATTTTATGAGGAGCCTAACTCAGTTCTGGGCACTGCCTCAGGCACAGAGTCAATGGCAGTGCATGATGATCTCATCAGCTGTGATGGCAACCTGCTGACCTCAGAATCCATCCTGGGGACTGATGAGAGCCAGCAGCAGACACCAGGTGAGGACAGTGAAGTGACTCTGTTGCTGAAATTAGTCCCAGAAGAAGTTTTGCTGCAGCAGCATATCATCCTGGGGCTATACTCAGAGGACCTGTTTGATATCTCCCTCCATCCCTGAGGAACATCCCAACGTGGAGCCTGCAGCAGACATGGAAGGGACAGAAGTCACCCCAGAGCCTGATAAGTTTCTAACTCCATTATAACATTTATTAGTATAGGAATTAGAGGGATTTTCATTCTATGAACCAATGCAAAAGTTATTACAAGCCCCACCTTGCAGTATATATCCACTAATGGCAGACTGTGTGCTACCAGCAACATAGCTCCCCCATCTCACACGCCCTCACAATGTGCAGTTTAAAATGGCAACCAGGAAATGCAAACAGTAAAAATGCTTTGTATTTTTTTACAGGAAATGCACAGATTTTTACGACGGCATTCCCATTTCTTAAACAGAATAACTTTACATTGCCATGCCTGTAAATACATCACTCAACAGCATAACTAGCCACCTGGAAACAGTGAACGGTGTGCTGCGGGGAGATGTGGAAATGTATTAGGTTCCCAAATCTAATCCATTTCAGGTAAAGGTCATCCTGCAGTTCATAGGAGATAAGATCATTTGTGTCAGTTTTGACTGGGATTTGAAATTACTGTCCATTAATGTGATGGAGGGAGGAGGATTAAGGAAGATGGCTGTGACGTTCTGTGTGTTTGCATGCAGCCACAGCAGGCCTGGAAGGTGGCATATCATCCTATTATTTCCCTCATGAATTCTGACCCAATTCAAGATGCTGATATATGGAGTTTCTGCTTCAAGAAATGTTTGCAGCTAGGTAATCAGACAGTGGAGAAAGGTGTATGTTCCAGGGCCACTTTGGGAGCTGACCAGCCCACTCCACTCAAAAATTTACTGCTCGGTCACTCTACATTTTGAATAGTTCTCACCAGCAGCTTAGAATAACAACATTTCCCTTTGCCAGTCAGGCATCACAAGAACTGTGATATTCTGCACTGATGCCCCTCCCTCCCAAGCCAATTCATTCTTCAATGTTTAGAAAACAAAAAAAGCATCTTTGAATATTTAACTTACCACTGTCTCTGCCCTTTTTCACTGTGATTAACCAGTCCGTGTCCAGGGACCATCTGTGGTCTGAAGCATCTCTCTCACAATATATTGAAGTTCAGTATAGAAAAGTAACATTTTATTTTCTTGAAATTCCACAAGGATTGTTTCTGTGCTTCTGCACTGAGCTATTTGAGACAATTACCCTCTGTTACTTGTCCTATTCCAGGCCACTAGACCCCTACAGACTGCAGTAACTCCACAGCTTACCCACATTGCAGCAGAAGCCTAGTGCAGTGTAACTTCATAAACCATTCCAAAAGAAAGCATTTCCATGATCATCTTATGGTTTTATAGAGGTCTATAAAGTCATGACTGCTGTAGAGAAAGTAAATAAGGAAGTGTTATTTACTCCTTCTCATAACACAAGAAATAGGGGGCACCAAATGAAATTAATAGGCAGCAGGTTTAAAACAAAAGGAAGTATTTTTTTCACACAATGCACACTCAACCTGTGGAACCCTTTGCCAGAGGATGTTGTGAAGGCCAAGACTATAACAGGGTTCAAAACAGAACTAGATAAATTCATGGAGGACAGGTCCATCAATGGCTATTAGCCAGGATGGGCAGGGATGATGTCCCTAGCTTCTGTTTTCCAGAATCTGGGAGTGAGCAACAGGGATTGGATAGTTGAAGGTGTGGGTAGGGCCAACAAGCAGGTCCAGTACCAAAGACAGAGGGGCTTACGGCTAGAGGAAAGGCATGGCGAGAGATGAGAGGAAAGGCTCAGGCTGGCTGCACAGCTTGAGGACAAGGTTTCAGCATGGGAGTAGGAGCAGCAGGTAAGGGAGGAGGACACATCTTAGCAGAAAACTGAGCTTCTGCTATCACTAATGGCTTCAACAGTACCAGCTCCTACTGCATCACCTACACCACAGCCTGAGTCCCCCATGCAGTATACTGTGACACAGTCCATAAACAGCTTGGAAAACTCCATGAATGCAAAGCCTCTGCAATTGGGCTCCATGAGCAGCTAGGCAGGATAACTTTCTACCATGTTTATCCTGGCACCAAATGCCCAGCAAACGGAGAAAGAAGTAGTAGGAGAATGGGGGCCAGGGAACATGTTTCTGTCTTGTTCATGGTTTCACTATTCACACTTGTTCATACACTTTGATTTTCTTTTGTTTTTGTTTTTTTCTTTAAGGTTATGTTGTTAGTGGTGTGTTGGTGTGATAATGGCTGCTGGCCTGCCTTCAGTGAGTTAATGTTGTGCTTTTCTTATATATGTTTATAAACAAAGCTCTTAATTTGTCAAGAAAGTTTAGTGCTATCATTGCACCACATCGTACAATGTGTATTTAAAACAAGAAGGGTAGACACATGATCAGGGACAATTAGGAACTAGTAGGCAAGCACTATCCCTCTACACAGTTAGCTACATCAATCCATACTGTGAATCAACCCCCTGCCCAAGCATTTCCTAAGTGATCATGTCATTAAGAAGTACATTACATGGCCATGAATTTCCCATAGTCAATGAGTTTCATCTCTATCCCCCAGAAGAGCATTCATAAAGGTTTTTATTGGGCCATGAAAGTCCACAGAATGGGAGCACAAACATTCCTGACTTCTGCTGCCTGCGTGCATCCAGCTCCAGCTGTGATAGTTGCAGTTTCTGGCTGATTGGATCAATTCAGCAGCCCCTTGCTGTCATAGGTTCATTCAGAGGGAAATGGATCACCACAGACTTCACAAAGATTGAGAAGAGCACAGCAAGCCATGGTGATGTGGACAGCTCCAATGACACTGGAATCCAAACATGTCTGTAAATGTCTCCAATGGGATTTCAATCTACCAGAAGCCATTCAAAAACCACTCAACACCTGCTGAGAGAGTAATTAATCTGTCTTTTGCCAGGATCTCTGAGTCCTGGGTATGGTCCTTTGGGTATGGTTTCATGAACCAAGGTGAAAATGGATATGAGAGGACCGCCAAAATAATGGTGGGGACAGTAACTGTTTATGACATTATCATTTAGCGGGAATAGTGTCCTAGACAGCCCATGAATGTAGATTCCTGGTCATCAAAAAACCCTGGCATCATGAACTTTTCCAGTACAACCCATGCTGACATTCATAAATTGATTTCTGTAGTCTACAAAGGCCTACATAAAAATGGAGTAGTATCCTTTGTAGTTTATGCACTCGTGCTCCTTGAGGAGGGCAAGCTATGGATATTGGTACTGGAGTCCATCCATGGCCCAGGCACAATTTGGAAATCCCTTTCTCTCAATGTCAGCAGCTACTTCAAGAATATTATACATGACTACCACCTTGGGATAAACTACATGACTTGCCTCAGAAACCTCCACCACCACTGTTCCCACAGTTGACTTCCAACACCAAACTGGTCAGCAATGGACTTGTTGCAATTGGGGTTAGCTAGCTTACAGATAATGATGGCAAACCACTTTTGACACAAGCAACATCATGAGTGTGTCTTTACACAGGAGGGTGGGGTGAAGCTGTTCACAATGCTCTAGAAATGTAGTTTTCTTCATGCAAAAGTTCTGGACCCACTGCTGGTCTTCCCAGGTCTTCATGATGATCTGATCCTAGCAGTCTGCGCTTGTGGCCCTGCTCCAGAAGTGCTGGTCTATGTAGGGGGCATTAGTGACTGTACTGAGTTTAATAAGTAGCATCAGCCAGTTTGAGTCTACCATATCTGTGTCTTCCTCTTCCACTCTTCCTTCTCTTCCATTTTAAGCTCTGTCAGGTGCCTTTGGAGGGTCAGGAAACATTGCCAAAATGTCCAGCGTCTCATGAAAGCTCTGTCCATTTCGTGACACAAGAGAGAAAGTGAAAGCAAGAGAAGTTCTTCAGAAAGAGTATCCTCCATATTGCTGGCTTCAGTAACTAGGAACACGCAGAACAAAATGACTGCTTGGCAGGATGTGTTGGGGTCTGTTCAAACTTCCTCCTGAAGGACACAAAGGCTCAGAGAACAGACCTGTTGCTGGTGTTCCAAAGGTGTATGCCACTAGCCTGTTTACGACAATGGTGCCAGCCAAACTCAGCACGGAGTGAGATGGGAAAACGTCCTACTGAGGAAGAAATAAGATGACCATTTCTAGAACTCTTAAGGAGAGGACTGCAGAGTACCTCCATGAAAGTTTCAAGATATCTCAGGAGGATAGACAGGACTTCCTAATGTATGTCAACAAACTGCTCGGCATGCCCTCAACTTCCCCATCTAACCCTACAGGGGAATGAAAAGCAGATCATAACTTTGCAGGTTGTACTGCTACCTCTTCTAGGTACGAGTAAAACAATGAGAAGTTGA
The DNA here is from genome assembly GCF_025201925.1 of Gopherus flavomarginatus. Classification (NCBI taxonomy): domain Eukaryota; kingdom Metazoa; phylum Chordata; order Testudines; family Testudinidae; genus Gopherus; species Gopherus flavomarginatus. The sequence goes on along the minus strand of NC_066617.1, from coordinate 278,609,262 downwards.
TACATATGCCTTGTTAACATGGGATGGGCACCATCTTTGCATTTAAACACTGTATGGAAAAATGCATGTACACACTTATCTGTGTTTCCTTTCCCAGGACTATGCTTGCCCATGCTTTGCTGGCAGGACTGGTTAGATCAGGGATCAGCAACCTTTGACAAGCGGCTCTCCAGAGTAAGCACCCTGGTAGGCCAGGCCAGTTTGTTTACCTGCCACATTCGCAGGTTTGGCTGATCACGACTCCCACTGGCAGGAAGCGACGTGGGCCAAAGAATGTGTTGGCTGCAATTTTCCACCGCCCCCATTGACCTGGAGTGATGAACTGTGGCCAGCGGGAGCCAGATTACCCTGGCGAGCTGTGTGCCAAAGGTTGCCAATCCCTGGATTAGATCCCTGTGGTGGAGTGATTGGTGCTGCAAAGTTCCCTACCATAGTGGAAGAACCAAGACTGCCCTCCCAAGGAATCTTTAGCAAAGGATTGCAGAGTACCTCCAGGGCAGTTTCCTAGAGAACTCTATGGAGGATTCCCAGGACATCCCAGGGTGAATCAATCAACTTTTCCACAATGCTACCTCTGCCAAGATTCACAGGGGAATGAGAAGCAGATGCAAACAGTGCTAGTGTTGGCTATTTCCATCCTTCTACTACCCCAGGGGGAGTGTGGCAGGGGGAGAGGAGAACTTTACCTCATGTCTCCCTGCAGTATCAAAGCACAATTAGCACTTACTGGAACTCCTATCTCCTGCATCAGGTGTGCCAGAGCCAGAGTGCTGGGACTTGCTACACCTCTCCAGAGTTAAAAAGAGGTCCAAACTCACCACACCACCAGACATCGCTGTTACCTGTCCCTCATCCTCGTCCAACTCCACTTCCTTATCCACTACTTTTCCCTGGGGGTTCACTCATCTGGCCGCTGCCTCCAGAAGTATCCATGGGGCTCCTGGCAGTGGAGATGGGACTTCCACTGAGAATGGAATGTAGCTCCTTGTGGAAGCAGCATTTGTTTGGTGACACACCAGACCAACTATTGGCCTCTCTTGCCTTCTGATACGCCTGCCTCAGTTCCTTGATTTTAGCATGACACTGTGGCATGTAGGCAGGGGTGGCTCCAGCCACTGAGGGCTCTCTGCCAGTCGCCGCGAGGGTGGCAGGCAGGCTGCCTTCAGTGCAGAGGGTCCGCTGGTCCTGCGGCTTCAGCGGACCCTCCGCAGGCAAGCCGCCAAAGGCAGCCTGCCTGCCGTGCTTGGGGCGGCAAAATACCTAGAGCCACCCCTGCTTGTAGGTATAAAAGTTCTTATGGCTGGAGCAGAACTGCAACTGCACAGCTTCCTCTCCTCATAGACTCAAACAACTCTGGAGTACTCCAGGTGGGAGCATGTTTGCTGCAGGGGCCAAAATGCTCAGCTGGGAAGATGCAATGTGAGTGGTCATGATGGGCATTGTGGGATACCTCCTAGAGTGACATAAAGGTGACATAAGCAAAGCAAAGCAGCATCTACACTGATACTGCTTCGCTCTAACTATATTTCAAAAAGCTCTGTGCCTCTCACCCAGGTTGTTTCATTATGTCTGTGTAGCAGGAGGGTTAAATCAGTGGAAGGAGCACAGCACTGTGTACACCTTCACTGTTTTGTCCATGAAAGCTGCCTTTCATTAACCAAACTGTGTAGTGTAGAGACGGCATTAGTATTCCACTAGTTTGTGTCTGCTCTAAATCTGCAGCAGGAAGAGCCTACTGAAAGCAGATCAGAGCTCCTTCTTCTCTCTACATTAGCTGCATAACATCTGCTAGAGAGACCCATCAAGTAGGTGCCCTTTAGCTCAGCCACCTCTCCTTGACCTGCCTACAAATGTATTGTGCTGCCATATCTGCAGGTAATTTCATTTTTCTGTTTCAGGAATTACTTTAAGAGTAAGCAATGTATCAAAAATGAAAACATTTATAAAGTGGATTTTGATAAATGTGATTCATTCTGAAATAGTAACAGAGGAGGGAAGCAGTGGCAAGTTCACAGTAGCAGACACCAATTTCACCCTGTTAGCTACTACCAGTGTGACCAGGTTTTCAGATGACTTAAGCATACCCCTTAAATTGACTTATATCTTTTGGTCAGAGACATTGAAATGCATTGTACTAAATCTGTTCCTGGAAATCATCCTACATAAACAGGCATGCCCTTTATCAGAGTTATGATTAGGTGAACTCTATCGTATACATAAAAATATAGCCAGGAAGAGATTTGATCTGAGTTGGTAATAAGAAAGTCTGGTTACCTAGAGAAAGTAAATGGAACTGATATCCTCACAACCAGTTTAGGGGAAAAAAAGGATCATTTCATTCCACAAACTATATTACTGAATGACTGAAGATAAATATATCTTGCAGGCATATTCAAGAACAAACCAGCTGAATGGATTCAAAGTTGGAAGTCTAAATGGATCAAGTTTTTTTTCCCCTCCCAGGACTAATACTTCCATGCTAGGTGATGCTATGTATTGGGTTTGTGGGACTGAGAAAGCTAAATGGAAGAGCAGTGCCTGTTAATTTGCAGATCACCATCCAACAGGATAAATAGTAGACCACTGGCCATGTAGATTTGAAAGTTGTGTAGGTTGAATTCATAATAGGATTGCATGAAAATCTAAGCAATAATATATAGCCTTGGAATATTGTGTGCAGTTTTAGTATCTAGTTTAATAAGATTATAGAGCAAATAAAAAAGAGAAACAAATATTGTATGAAGAAACATGCCAAGATTGGAGAATCTGTATTTCTATAGTCAAGAGAAAATAAGATTCAGGGAGAATATGATCACACTCCATATAACATATTCAAGACATTAATATAAAGGAAAGAAGAGAATTATGCATTCTCAGAAGCTGATAGAAGGAACAATGTCTTTAAAATATAGAAGAAAAACTTTAGACTAGATACTAAGAGAAATGTATTTGATCTGTGGTATGAGATACCGAGGGAGGTGGTAAATGCACCATCATGGCATATATTCAAAGCAGGTGAGATTCACCATCATTATTGGTATTTCTGCAAAGGATCATAGGAGTCATATCCTATTTCTCTGCGAATAAGAAATACAAGTAGAAAGGATCTCTCCTGACAGGAACTGAATCTTCTGTTTATCTCTAAAATATGATAAATAAATATTTGGCTATAATAAACCAAAATTCAATTTATTTTGCTGGGTTTTCCTTCTTTTAAGAGAATGTTTAAGTCTTTTTGTTCAGTGAAAGAAATGACTGAGTGGAAGCAATCTAGTGAGATTTTTATCCAGCTGTTTTTGATGGAGATATTAAGAGTCTTGTGGTTAAGTATAGCCTGCCTACTCAGCATAGCAAGACCTTTGGTGGCAGTGACTATTGATTACCTAATTGTGACACTTTTTTAAATTAAATTTTGTTTTCAGACATCTCAGGGGGAGGTGATCTTCACAAAGTAATCTTTTTCCTGTACTTATAATCAAAATATTGTGCCTAAATGAGGTCCCCAAGAGACTCATTCAGTGCTTTCATAGGCAGGGCCGGCTCTAGTAATTTTGCCGCCCCAAGCACGGTGGCACGCCGTGGGGGGCGCTGTGCTGCGGCTCCGGTGGACCTCCCGCAGGCATGCCTGCGGATGCTCCACCGGAGCCGCGGGACCAGCAGACCCGCCGCAGGGACGCCTGAGGGAGGTCCACCGGAGCCGCCTGCCGCCCTCTCAGCAACCGGCAGAGCGCCCCCCGAGGCATGCCGCCCCAAGCACGCGCTTGGCTCGCTGGGGCCTGGAGCCGGCCCTGTTCATAGGAGATTGTATTAACATCTACACTGTTGTCCTAATATCTTTGTGAATACTCTCAAATCTCTGTCTCAAACCTTTGTTCTTCCATCAGTTTTTTTTTTTTTTTTTACTATGCTGACCTTTCTTTACCTTTTTGACATTCATTACGTGCTTTAAAAAACTTTATATTTACAAGAAAATAATATTAATTTTCTATATTTGAGAGAAATTTGGCATAGGCACCATTAGACAGGATGATTTATATTATCTCCAGATGACAATTCTACCTGGAAGCTCCAAATGTCTAGCAAAGAAGGTCATATTGTATGAAAAGAGAACTCAAATTACCAAGTTAATGTTCTGAATTTTACTGTTCTTTTGCTTCCTTTGAGTTATTTATTCTATTTCCATTCCTATGAAACTAGTGCCAGTGTGCCACCTGTCACAAATTCTAATTTCCTTTCACAAAGTGATTTTATAATATGTTTGTTCATTATGCAACAATTCTGTAGACTTCAGTGGATGGAAAAAGATGGGCCTGATTCTCACTTACACTAAGACCACATTACACAGCTCTGGAAATGCAATAGGGGCCTTATCTCTATTTTAAGACCCCTTTTGCTAGAGCAGTTTAAAGTGGCCTTACTGTAAACGAGAATCAGGCCCTAAATCACCAAGGAAGAAATGTATTTATATCTTTGACCATTTTCTTTGTATGACTGCTTCTGTTTGCTTATGATGTGTCTCATTTATAAGCAATTTCACTGTTTCAGATTTAACTGTGCTATATAAGTTGTCATCTTTATTAAATATTTCATTGTTGATTATATGGGGAAACAGTCCGCTGATATGCTTACCACATCCCAAATTGCTTCTATGCCTATTCAAGCTGTCTCTTGAATGGGAAAGGGATGTCGTACTCTGCAAAGCACTATCCCTTGGGATGCCAAAATGAAATCTTACTCATGGTACATTGTGCAGATCATATTATGATTTCACTCGCTTTTCCTCCGTGCTTTGGAAAGCAATAAAATAGCTGCCATATAAAGCATTATAAGCGAGGTGAACAGGGCAGTTCAAATTTCTGAGCTCTTGTTACAGACTCTCTGCAAACTCAAGCATCAGTTATACTTGGTTCACATTTTCAAGGCTTATTTAATAATCAGAAAAGTTATCAACTTAATTTTGTTTGTTTGTTTCAATTAAAGTTTAGATTCTGGAACAAAATATAGCAGATTCCAGAAGTGTTACTATGCTCTGCCACCACATAACTCCCCTTACATCCGTATTTGAACATTAGTACAGATGTTGTTAGCTAGTACTTCATACTAACCACAGTATATGTACTATCCAGAAAGATTGGGTAAAATGCACTCTATCCCACAGACTGCCTTCTTGGGGCATTTAGCATGTAGATTGAAACATGCACCATCAGCACTTCTACTTCTCACTTGAGGAATAGCAAAAAATCCTGCTTTGTGTGTGTGTGTGTGTGCAATAGTGCATGGGAAATACTTTCGCTTCTGTCTGTTTTTCTGCATGGGAACCTGTTTGGAGATGGTTCCGGAGTTGAGACTGGAGAGTGAGAAAGCCTGGAGAGAAACTAGAGGAGGACCAGGGCACCAATCTGTAGCCTCAGTGAGACACAGCCATCATGTTTATTATTGTAGTTCCTATTAATGTGGTTCCTGTTTGGCTTGTTGGGAGTGATTTCCAGGTTATGACCAATAACATTATAGTTATGGAGGAGAATGTTACATGCTAGGGTATGCGCTTATGCTGTGCTCAGGGCAGTACACAGGTACACAAAAAATTTGCATAAGGCTAGCTCTTTCTCTCTCTCCAAACTCAAACACACCCACCCACACATGCACCTCAGGCTTTCAGTGATGGATGCCAAGAGGAGAAAGGGGGAAAAAAACCCTTTATAACACCACTATAGTTTATCCTGATAAGATGGAAACATGAGAGACTTCGATAGAGCTCCATCCCTCTCCCCAAGCCTCTCCCCACATCCTCCAGGGCTTTCAGAGATGGATGCCAAGCAGAGAAAAACAAAACTTTCTTTCAAACTTGGCTTTCAGTCACCACTTTCAAAACCATAAAGGCAACAGACATAGCAAGCATGAGTACATATTTTCCCAAAAAGATTTTCTCATTCTCCATTTTGCAATTCAGAATATTCAATTACCAAATGCTATTGGCTAAATATGATTTCCTTAATTATGCTAAATTTGAGGAATTCACCAATGGCTCCACACCAGGACCATACCTGTTTCCAAGCTCTCATTGAGAAAGATAAATTGATAGCCATAACTGCCTTCCATCTGAAGTTGATACAACGAATACTTCCTCTTGATCTATGTCTATGGTCATCATCATGCAAAGGGAGTCTTGGCTCCATTCATCAGGATTCCCCAGGGAAGTTCAGAAAATCATCAATGACCTCCCTTTTGATGAATCTCACCTCTTCAGTGAGAAGACAGATGAGTCCATACACACCCTGAATGACTCTAGGGCCATCCTTTTATCACTGGGCCTCTAAACATCTGCCCCTAAAAGGAGGTTTCATTGCCACTCAACCACACTGTGGTATAGGTCCCAATGTTTTCACTACCAAAGACCATATGAACTACCTCGAAAAGGCAAAAGGTTCAAAGGTCCCATTTTCCTGCCTCCTGTGCTGACCTTGACATGTTAATCCCAATTCCCATCAAGGAAATATTTTTGACACGAGCTGTAGAGCCACAAACCAATAAGCCTAACACATCATGAGACCCTACTAATCCATCTGGGGGTTGTCTAGCTTCTTTTTTAATACCTTGAGTGTGATAACAATGGACATGTGGGTGTTGAACATCATCCGTTATGGCTATATGATCGAGTTTGTAACACTAATTCCTCCAAAACTCCACTTCCTGGTCCCCCTTTGGGGACCATTCTCACAACAATATTCTTGCCCAAAGGTGAGCTCTTTAGTGGAAAAGGAAACAATAGAATGCATTGCTCGACAGTATCAAGGAATAGGGTGTTACTTGACCTACGTCCTGGTACCCAAGAGGAAGGGAAGGTGTAGACCAATCCTTGACCTCTGTCACCTCAACCGCTTTATCCCAAATTCAGATTTCACATGGTCACCTTGGCAGCGATAATTCCTTCGTTAGCAAGGTGGTTCATGGCTCTCAATATAAAGGACACTTACTTTCACTTTGACATTCATTCTACTCACCGACACTTTCTCAGGTTTATGGTGAGACCCAACTATTTCCAATACAGAACACTACCCTTCAGGATAGCTACTGCCTCCAGAGTATTTATCAAAGTATTTTCAGTTGTGGCTGCTCATATAAGATCCATGACAGGGTACTACACAACATTTTCGTGCAATGTGGAATCCCAACCAGAGATTGGCTCACTTTTAAGACCAACAGCAACTGTGTCACATATTGCTCCAGAGGAGACGTAGGCTATTACTCATCTCTGGGCCAGCCAGCTCAACTATGTTTTCCTTCCATTACCACTCGTTCCATGAGAGCTACAGAAGATCCAATGAGACTGGGAGATAAACATCCTGATCGCCCCTTCTGGCCCTGAGAGTTCTGGTTTCCTGAGCTTCTGACCTAATGTAGACATCAGGTCGTGGTATTTGGATGGGCATTCTCTTTAGAATGTGTATGCTCCTCAGCTATGTGGGACATCCTCTTGAATAGAAGAAAGGACTCTACTATAAAATGTTACCTGGCTAAACAGAAACACTTATTTTCCTGTAGTCTACTAAGAGGCATTAGAACCATAAAATTATTGGACTGGAAAGGACCTCAGAGATCTTCTAGTCCAGTCATCTGCACATCAGGACTAAGAATTATCTAGATCAACCCTCACAGGAATTTTTTTAACCTGCTCTTAAAAATCTCCAGTGATGGAGATTCCACAACCTCTCTAGACCAGGTGTCAGCAACCTCTGGTACGTGGCTAGACAGGGTAAGCACATCCCTAGGCCAGTACTGCTTCCTGCTGCCCCCATTGGCCTGGGCCAACGAACTGTGGACAGTGGAAGTCGTGGTCTGCCAAACCTGCCGATGTGGCAGGTAAATAAACTGGCCTGGCCTGCCAGGGCACTTAGCCTGGCAAGCCGCATGCCAGAGGTTGCCGACCCCTGCTCCAGACAATTTATTCCAGTGCTTAACCACCCTAACAGTTAGGAAGTTTTCCTAATGTCCAACCTAAACAGCCATTGCTGCAATTTAAGCCAATTGCTTCTTGTCCTACCCTCAGAGGCTAAAGAGAACATTTTTTCTTTCTCCTCCTTTTAAAAAGCTTTTATGTACTTGAAAATTGATAGCATGTCCTCCCCTTAATCGTCTCTTCTCCAGACTATTGTTTTTTCAGTTTTTCCTCTTTTAGAGTATATTTTCTACACTTTTAATCATTTTTGTTGCTCTTCTATGGATTTTTTTCTAATGTGTTCTCATCCTTCCTGAAATGTAGCCCCCAGAACTGGACACAATATTCCAGTTGAAGCCCATCAGTGCAGAATAAAGTGGAAGAATTATTTCTTGTGTCTTGCTTATAACACCCTTGATAAGACAGCCCAGAATTAAGTTTGCTTTTTTTGCAACAGTGTTGTACTGTTGACTCATATTTAGCTTGTGATCCACTATGATCCCCAGATCCCTTTCCACAGTGCTCCTTCCTAGGCAGTCATTTCCCATTTTCTATCCGTGCAATTGGCTGTTCCTTCCTAAGTGTAGCACTTTGCATTTGTCCATATTGAATTTCATCCTGTATACTTAAGATCATTTCTCCAGGTTGTCCAGATCATTTTGAATTTTAATCCTATCCTTCCAAGTACTTGAAATGCCTCCATCTGCAAACTTTATAAGTGTACTATCTATGCCATTATATAAATAATTGATGAAGGTATTGAACAGAACCAGACCCAGAACTGATCCCTGCTGGATGCCACTTTATATCTCCTTCTAGCTTGATGGTGAACCACTGATTACTACTGTCTGGGAAAGGATTTTCAATGAGTTATGCACCCACCTTCTAGCAGCTCGATCTAGTTTGTATTTCTCTAGTGTGTTTATGAGAAGGTCATGCAAGACATATCAAAAACCTTACTAATATCAAGATATACCACATCTACTGCTTCCACTGTATCCACAGGGCTTGTTACCCTGCTAAAGAAAGTTATTAAATTGGTTTGACAGGATTTGTTCTTGACAAATCCAGGCTGACTCTTACTTACCATATTATTATTATCTTAGTGTCTGCAAATTGATTCCTTAAGCATTTGCTCCATTATCTTTCCAGGTACTGAAGTTAAACTGACTGGTATGTAATTCCCTGGGTTGTCCTTATTCCCCTTTTTATAGATTGGCACTGTATTTTCCCTTTCCCGGTCCTCTGGAATCTCACCCATCTTCTATGATTTTTCAAAGATAATCACTAATGGATCTGTTATCTGATTGGCCTATTACTTTGGAGTATGCTGATTTATTAGGGTTACTCTTCTGTGGGGGAGAGGGTTCTGTAATTCTATCAATGTACTACTTGTGTTTTCATATGGAGCTCTACTTCTCCCTTCTGCAAGTTCCCCTCCAATGGATCTATTCTGCAGGACCTGGGTTCCCCAGGGCTGGGTTCCTCCAGGCCCAGAACCAGAGGACACACACACACACACACACACAGAGTTAACAGAGCAAGTCTGAGTGGACCAGATCAATCAGCACTTTCAAGCTGACCTCTTATACGCCCCTGGGCTCAATAGGCTGGGCCAAACAGCACTTTCAAGCTGTAATCCTTATATTGCACAGGTAACGCACTGGAACAGAGTAAGCCTGAGCAGGCTGGGTCAAACAGCACTTCCAGGCTGCCACCCTTATATGGACCCTGGACTCAGTGCACTGAGTCAAGCAGCACTTCCAACCTGCTACCCTCTTATGTCACAGGTTCAGCACATCCCTATCCCAACTTTCACGTTACAATTGTACTAGTAGTAACCCACTTGATGAGCAAACTCCTCAGAGTATTTTGAATGCTACAGGGATCTTTAGCTTAGGTAAGAGAAGAGTAGCTGCAGAGTCAATGAGAAAGTTAAAAACACAAAAGAGTAAAGTTCAGAAAGAGAGAGGGAAGAAACCAGCTTAACCAAATAAGTTATTTATTGAATAATAGTGAAAACTACACAAGAAGAACCTAAACCAGGGGTAGGCAACCTATGGCACGGGTGCCGAAGGCAGCACGCGAGCTGACTTTCAGTGCCACTCACACTGCCTGGGTCCTGGCCACCAATCTGGGGAGCTCTGCATTTTAATTTAATTTTAAATGAAGCTTCTTAAACATTTTAAAAGCCTTTTTTACTTTACAAACAACCATAGTTTAGTTATATATTATAGACTAATAGAAAGAGACCTTCTAAAAATGTTAAAATGTATTACTGGTACGTGAAACCTTAAATCAGAGTGAATAAATAAAGATTTGGCACATCACTTCTAAAAGGTTGCCAACCCCTGGCCTAAACCTACATAACAGTTACATTATTAAACGTTACAAAGGTCATATATAGAAAACTATGCCTGATCAAACAAATCAGGGTTAGAAAGTTATACATGGGGTAGAAAAGAAAACAGAGAGAGAGAGAGAGAAGGATCTCACCACTTCCATGAAGCTTGAACTGGTCGGGGTTCCCAGGTGATGGTGGTATCTCAGGGTATTGAGTGCTGTAGACAGGCAGAGCCCCCAGCATGATCAGGTGGACGAAGATGAAACCCCAGTGGAACTGATGCACAGTTTGGATACATGCATCAGAACACTTACTTGAACATAGGTGTCAAGTATCAGAGGGGTAGTCATGTTAGTCCAGATCCATAAAAGCAGCAAAGAGTCCTGTGACACCTTATAGACTAACAGACGTATTGGAACATGAGCTTTCGTTGGTGAATACCCACTTCGTCTGATCCTATGAAGTGGGTATTCACTCACGAAAGCTCAGGCTCCAATACGTCTGTTAGTCTATAAGGTGCCACAGGACCCTTTGCTTCTTGAACATAGATAGGGGTTTTCGTAGAGAAACAACATTTCAAGGGAAAACACCAGACTGTTTATGGGTAAACTGATGACTCAGCTGATGACATGCATCTGACGAAGTGGGTATTCACCCACGAAAGCTTATGCTCCATTACATCTGTTAGTCTTTAAGGTGCCACAGGACTCTTTGTTGCTTTTTACAGATCCAGACTAACACAGCTATCCCTGTGATACTGATGACTCAACAGTTTTCTTTAAATTAGACAATAGTAGCTGATTACTCTTGGCTATGGGTGTTATTCCTTCCAGGGAACTCACAATGGAATTAGGCTGCTTCAGTATTTTGGATATCAATCAAGTATTTTGGATATCAATTGGTCTGATAATTGTTGAGCTGGATGTGTGCAGGTGTGGGTTCATTAACATCTGGAGCAGAGATTCCCCCATCCCTGCTTTTCTGGTCCCAGAGTTCAGTGCAGTTCTTGCCTTGGAATCTCTGTTCTCTATTCTGTATGCTAATGGAGATGCCTCCTTGTCTCTTCTTTGATGAGGCTAAGCAGTTGCCTTAATCTTGTCATCCTTGTCAGGAGAGGTCTAGGTGTGTCTCCCACCACCCTTTACTGCTCTCTGCAAGTCTTTTCTCTGATCGGTTTTGGTTCAAGCAGAGGCTGGGGCAGGGGGTGTCCAGTCAGACAGGCTGGATACTGTGCCCTGGTTCCCCAAGAACACAGAGCTGACTGATATCAGATCAGATATCTCCTCAGTCAGCTCTTCGAGTATTCTATGATGTATTTCATCAGGCCCTGGTGACTTGATAATATCTAACATCTCAATTATTTAAAAATTGTTCTTTCCCGATTTTAGCCTTTTATCCTACCTTATTTTCACTGACATTCATAAAGTTAGATGTCCAATTGCTACTAAATCTTTTGGTGAAAACTGAATCAAAAAATGTATTTAGCACTTCTGCCATTTCCACATTTTCTGTTATTGTCCCATTTCTCTTCCTATCTGCTTTTCCTTGCTCTTCTATGCTGTACTTGGCCTTCTTCTTGCTTCTAGTGCATTTGTAGAATGTTTTTTGTTACCCTTTATATCTCTAGCTAATTTAATTCTCAGTTTATAGTTGTGCACTTATAGCTGGTCTCCTAGGTAACATGCAGTTATCACTCTACCAGCCTATCTATATATTTTTTATGAATCATATCAGAATTATTTCTGTGAAAGACTTTACATCTATGATGTTTGATAAACTACTGTAGTAACTTAATTTATTAGTGTCAATATTTCTGATGTGAATACTTTGGAAAATTATCATAAATGTTAATTTTCAGATCAGACTTGTGAATGACTGGTAAAGAGCATACTACCTTGGGACAGATCCAGGCTTTAAGGAAAAGTAATATATTACTTGTTGTATCTTTGAAGTTGAAGACTGGGAGTATTGGAGTGATAATGGATCACTCTCTGCAATGATAGAGTGCAGATGGATTCAGAAGACCTTTTTTAACTCATGAATCCCTTTTAAGCTATTCATAGGGAATCATTGCAACATATAGTTGATACAGAAAAATTAAGAGAAGGAGGCCATACAGAAATGCCTTGGACCTAAATTCAAATTATTTGTAATAAATTAATCTAGCTTTCAAACTGCTGGGGTTACTGCAGAATTTGACATTTCTATATGAACCCCAGAACTTGACAGTACTGAAGTCAGCCATTTTGTATGTGCAGCCACTGCCAGCTGAAAACCAAATACCATGTAGTAAGGAATAATCTTAGGCCTTTGTGAGACAAAGTCAGACAACTGCATACTTGCAGTTTGCTAATCAGAAAGGGAGGATAGGATATAAAGTTATGAAATAGAGTGAGTGAACATTAACCATGGTTTTAGGTGTCCCTTGCATATTGTTGTTATGATTAGAAATACTAAACATGTTTTGAAATAATGAGTAATTGAAATTAGGAGAATTGGTGACCCAGTAGAGGGGTAAAGCTCCTAGTCAGCTAGATGGTAAGAATGCCCTGGAAGCCTGTCTGGTGATCACTCAAAACCATCAGAGACTACAGGTAACTATATCTGGGATGTTCTAAACCTATTGAGTATGTGTGTGTGTCTATGTGGGTGTGTGTCTGCTTAAAATCTAATAAATGCTAGCTTTAGTTAAGCACACACTTGCTTTATCAATCATTTATTTGACAGAAGTGCTGTGTTCCCATTGATTTATTCTTTACACTGCCAAGAGAGAAACAATTAAGTTACCACTTCTTTGGGTTCTGAAAACTCTGGGTAACACTGGCATGCCTGCCACATGTTTTTTGGTCCCTTTCAAAAATGTTCATTAAAAAAAATGCTAAATACTGGCTTTAAAGTGAGGTTTGTATTTAACTCTGGTTTATTCTGTTATGCTACTGTAGGGTTTCTCAAACGGGGTTGCCACTTCTGTAGGGAAAGCCCCTGGCGGACTGGGCCAGAGTGTTTACCTACCCTGTCCACAGGTCAGTTTGATCACGGCTCCCACTGGCCATGGATCGCTGCTTCGAGCCAATGGGGGCTGCTGGAAGCGGCAGCCAGTAAGTCCTCTGGCTCGCGACACTTCCAGCAGCTCCCATTGGCCCAGAACAGTGATCCACGGCCAGTGGGAGCAGTGATCAGCTGGACCTGCAGACGGGGCAGGTAAACACACCGGCCTGGCCTGCCAGGGGCTTTCTCTACAGAAGCGGCAACCGCTGTTTGAGAAACCCTGTGCTACAGGAATGAATATAAATGTGCCCCTACAAGTAAGAGTATGGAAACATACTGTTGGCATACTTTTGATATAAATGTAAGAAAAGGGTTTTCAAAAATATATTGAGATACCATTAAGCTTGTAAATAACTATGTTAAAGTGACAAAAATGTGAACTTTAAGATTGCTACTGTGTATGCGTAACAAGAAACATAGAGTGTGTGAGTGTAGAAAGAATGCTAAGCATTAAGAATATGGAAATTAGCAGTTAAGGGAAGACACAAAAATTGGAATGTAGAACAATATTTTGATACATTCAGAGTTCAATCAACATATCTTATAAATACACATATGTAAAATATCATATTATATATGCCAAAAGATATCTTAATTCTACCTCTTTCCTTGTCCAGCCTCCCCCTATAATTGAGTTGGATTTCACAACTAATTGGCATAGGTACAAACGACTACACAATATGCAAGACAGTAGAGAATCAGAGCTAATGTTTATAAAATACTCCCATAGTTAACTTTACTATGATTTGGCTACACTACCCTCCATGAAGAAAGTACCAAATAAGTCAGTGTTTGCGATAAATTCATTAATGTATTTCTTCAAAATGTATCAATTTTTCATATCTCAAATCTTCATGCTGTTGTACAGATATAGATATATAGAGATATATAGACATATGACTCAGAATAGAAAGATAATATAAAAATTCTATAGAAAGGGGCAAATTCCAAAAAAATAGCATAGTTAGATGATTTAGTTCAGACATTCATATACTATAACAGATATTAACAAGGTTTCATTCTCTATGCAAACTTTGCCATATGTTTGCTTTTGTTCAGCTGTTATATTCTATCCCTTTTTTCACATTATTTCTGGAACTTGTTTTTAACTTCATTTCATATTTATTATTTGTGAAGTGATCTTCCTTTTTTTTCCTCAAATGTTATGCATTATAACGGATAGCACCTGGAGGCCCCAGTCAGGATCAGAGCTCCTCTATGCTAAAGGCTACACAAACACATAGGGAGACACAACGTCTGCTTCAAAGAGCACATTATCTAATGCATGACAAGTACAAACGATTCCACAGGCTATTTTTTTCAATCAACACATATTATCTTAATTTTTTTCTGATTTTCAATCTCAAAAGACCTTTCCTTAATTCCGTCCGATTTCTTCTAAATGTACTCCTTGTACTACTATGAGTAAAAACAACTCCCCATTCATCCTTTCCAAAACCTTTAATGTCTCCAAGGCATAAAAAGGACATGCATAGCTATTTGGATTATATGGTTTTATTGATTGACAATGCAAAATAACGCTCCTGCTATTTACTCTTTTTGTCTCAAAGCAGCCTGTAAAAGGCAGGAGGGTAATTATATGGGAGTTCCAGAACTGTAAGGATTAGAAAAAGTTAAACACGAACTCAAGGTTTCTCAAACAGGGGTTGCTGCTTCTGTAGAGAAAGCCCTTGGAGGGCCAGGTCGGTGTGTTTACCTGCCCCGTCCACAGGTCTGGCTGATCGGATGGCTGCTCCCGGCCAATGGGAGTTGCTGGAAGTGGCGGCCAGTAAGTCCCTCGGCCCGAGCCGCTTTCAGCAGCTCCCATTGGCCCAGAGCAGTGATCCGTGGCCAGTGGGAGCCACGATCAGCTGGACCTGGGGATGAGGCAGGTAAACACACCGGCCCGGCCCTTCAGGGGCTTTCTCTACAGAAGACCCCTGTTTGAGAAACCCTGATCTATGAGAACAAAACAGATATTTAGTTTTGAAAAAAAGAAGACTAAGGAGGAGCCTGATACAGTCTTCAAGTATATTAAGAACTGTGATAAAGAAGACAGAGATCAATTGTTCTCCATGTCCAATGAAAGTAGACAAGAAAGTAATGAAGTTGGGGAGATTTTGGTTATATATCAGGAAAAAACTTTCTAACTCCAAGGGTAATTGAGCTCTGGACTAGGCTTGCAAGGAAGGTTGTGGAATCCCCATCACCAGAGGTTTTTAAGAGCAGATTGGACAAACACTTGCCAGGGACAGTGTAGGTTTATTTGGTCCTATCTCTGTCAGGAAACTGGACTTGATTACTTCTCAAGGTCTCTTCCAGCCCTACATTCCTGTTGTTCTGATTTTATGACTTTAGGTGTCCTATTACTCATTATCAACAGTAAAAATATAACAATAAAAAAATTAGGTTACCTCTCAGTCCATAGATTGTGAACTTTTGGGGCCAGGGCTCATGCCTTCTTCAATTTGGAAAATGCTCCATGGATGCTACTGGAGATAAACCATAAACAATATAATGATTCTTGTCTCAGTGATAAAATCTCTCAAAGGAAGTGCAACAAAACTCTGATGGCAGATTTTGTGATCTGAAAATTCTGTGGTTTAGAATATACTTTTCAGTATCATAGCGAGGAACAAAATGAGTGGAACTATGGGTGGAAAGGGTATGAATGATAGAAAAAAGAGAGAAAGCTCTGTAACGTGAATTGCTGTTCCCACAAGTCCATAAAATGGTCTTCCATGCATAACGTTGAAGTCATAATATGGATATGATCCTGCAGTTCTTTCTATATCATAACTCCCATTTCAAGAGATATTAAGCTTTCCAGAAGCAGCTTACAAACATTAAGTTTACCTGTAAGCATTTCTGTCATATATGACTGGACTTGATCATTGAAAGGGATTAGTTATATTGACTTTCACTTGCAGAATGTGTCTAGTTTCAGTTTTAAGGAATATTTCTATACCACTGTATTTTTAAGATCTGGATTTTTTTCTAGTAGTATATTATGATGGTTGTTCTGAGTTTCATGTTCAGAACAAGGAATGCTGAGTTCTTGAACTATACGGTGAATACGAGTTTTGTCAGAGAAAGAACTGCAACATCAGTTCCCTATCAATTAAAATTGTTTATTAGAACCTGACAGCAAAAACATCTTCGAGTGAAAGTTTTCAGCATTCTATAGCACTCATGAACACAGCCAAGTGACACACAGCAAGCATGCTTACAAAAAATATTAAGCTTAAAAGCATCTATTGCAAATCTTACGTCAAATCAATTTAACCTAATTAAATATATTAGTTTAACCACAATTTAATATGTACTTTGATGAACAGCTATGTTGCTTATTTAAATACTAATTTTCTGACATTTTAATTCTAAATACTTTAGAGAGGAGTCAAAAAAAGTAGTATTTAGTGTTAAAATGGGTTTAGGCATGGTCCCCAAGTTCGATTGCAAATCAGGAGTAGGGTTCAGATTCAAGAACACTAGAAAAAGCAGAAATTATACCTTATAAACTGATCTCATCAGATTTCCTCCATCTTGATTAGAAAAAAACTCACAAGATCGTCTGTTTTTTGCTGGACTTAAGTTATATTCAAGCTACCACCAGAAAATAGTTCCCTTCCAGTGTAGCATCTGACCTGAGCCATAATGCTGTGTTTGGATCTGGGGATTCTAATCTAGAACTACTAACTCCAAAATCTGGAATTGGAACATGTTTTGATTCTAGCTACTTGTCTGGATTTCAAAGGTTGATGTTAAGTAATGACTCTGCTGGTTTCATACACATTTGGAAGAAGTTTCTTTTGTTAACAGAACTGAACTTTTAGTGATATTCTGGTCTGCAAATTATGATGAAGTACTGCCCCATAGCTGAATAGAAACAGATGTATGTGGTGAAAATAACAAAAACAGACACAGATGGTGTATCACATGTATAACTTCTTAATTTATCCCTCTTTGTGCAATACAATTATCCCAGTAAGCTGTATTCATCCCCTTTTCACAGAATCAGCCAGTTCCTGGGGTGGGGGCACTTTTCTGCATCATTCTGTATACTGCCATCACAACACAAAAACATTCTTCACTCTCTCTCTAACCAACATCTCACCCACCCTTCATCCCTTCCCCCACTGTTTCCTTTCCCTCTTTCAAAACAAATGTGATGAGGATGAGAGTAGGATTATTTCATTTATATGTGAGTCATGTTTCACCAGGATAGTGATGTGATTTTCTTATATGGAAAATAAAACACATTCGGTTGCAACTGCTATATATATTGACCTTGAAATGATGACATTTTTAAAGTTTATATTCAAAGTTCATATTTTCCCTATGAAATGTGTATAAACTCAAACTAATCTAAATTATTTTATTTTACTCTGTACTTCTCAAGATGAATATTAAAACAAGACTAGCATATCTGGTTCACAGTACCCAGTCACGCTATGGTACCCTGTGAATTTTCAGTGCTACATTTTATGCCAGACTCATAAAGGTAGTTTTAAATTAGTGAGCATGTCAGAAAAAAAAAACCAGATTTAAACAACAACAACAACATAGAATAAAAGGTGCTAACTGGTCTATGAACTTAACACCTGTGCCATGCAGTTATAAAAAAAGCAATGATGTGTGCCAAAATAGATAATTAATAAGAAATGGCAAAATAAAATATATTGTGCAATGAGAGATAACAGCTCTTGTCCTAGTTTTTTCAAGAGTTTTCACTTTATCAGCAGTATACTGTCATTAAACAGGTATGGCCAGATCCTCAGCTGGTAGAAATTGGGGCACTTTCAAAGAAGTAAATGGAGCTATGCCAATTTACATCATCTGAAGGTCTGACTGTGCTATCGAACTGAAAGTATTCAATCGAAGTTTACCTTCAGCAGACCTCCCCTCTCTCCCAACAAAAAACTTCAATCTGTTGTTATTAGCACTTGTTTTACTTTGATACATGTGCATTTTGTGACTGAAAACTTTGTCACTAAATATTTCTTTTAAAGTAATCAGTATGCTTTTCTGCTAGAGATCAAACTGAGATATAGTACAAGGCAACCTTGTAGGAAAAAAATCCATATTCGCTACCATACAGTAGAGAAACCCTTCATGTTTTGGGTCGTGTATGCTAAAGAAAGATGTGAAAATGTTTTAGTCATACTATACTCCTTGGAGAATTCTGCGTCCCTGCATGTGTGTAGAATTCATGTCCCTCATAGATTTTTCTTTGCTTCCCTGCAGAAAAATGACTTCTGATGGCGAGGCAAAGGGAAGCTGCAAGAGAGGTCACACGTTCCTCGCCAGCAGCACAGGCAGGTTGGTTCAGGCACCCAGAGCAGCTGGTTCAGACATTAATCACTGCCAGAGTGGGAGGATTTGGACAGTCATGCATGTGAGAGAGGGCAAGAGAGACACGTTATCCCCCTTGCTCACTATTGCAGCATGCTCAGCATGGAGGGGCAGGGCTTTGGGGTGTTTCTAAGGAGATAGGTGTGGGGTAGGCTCTGTTCCCTCAGGCAGAGGAGAATGAAACAGCCTGCCTGCTTAATGAATTGTTCCCATTGTCTTTGTGAATTCTCCCAGGAATATCAAACAGGTATAAAAGTTTTAAGGCTCCTTTACATTGCCTGAGTGGTGTAAAGAACAGTATAGCCTTATAAAAGCTTATGGTACTTTAGTGATTAACATTGGTTTAAATTTTTGCACAGAAAAAAATTCCGATCAAAATGTGCTTCATGAACTGTTTGCTATTGACATTTCTGGAGATGGTCAGTAGCTGATATAAATTGTGGGTTTGATTCACCAGCCCTCAATTGCTCTTCAGTTGCCTATGAAGTAATCCTGAACATATGGCTGCATGTATTTGTTGACTATTAACTAGAAAAAAAGGGTCAAACCTTTACTATTAGGAAAGGGGGCTTGGGGATTTCCTCCATTGCTCCCCACTCCTATTTTTCATCCATTGCATTGTTATTTAAGTAAATACTGAAATAATTGAAACAGAGTGATTTTAATGCATTATTTTGACAAACAAAATGTGCAGAATTTTAAAATATTGTATGCAGAGATTTTAATTTTTTGGTCCAGAATTTTTAATTTTTTGGCACAAAATTTCCCAAGGAGTTATACTAGTACAAAGAATGAACTCATTAAATTTTCTCTTTATCATATTGATGAAAGTACCATTTTTAAAGATCAAATAAGAAAATTAAATTACAAGAAAACTCTCCAATCTACATTAACTGTGCATGTGTTTTCTCTTGTTGATTAAATTGGTATACTATAGTCAGAACTGGCGTAGGTTTATATGGTCTCTTTGTTAAGTAAGTTATGTTGGGCACTAACTGGTATTGTGTTTCAAAAAGCACTTTCTGCTTCTTTATTTATTTTTGCTCAGTATTCATGCTTGGTCAAAAGGCAGCTGGAGTATTTAGCCACTGGGTCTATGAGGAGCACAACTAATCAATTTCAGTCCACTCCCTAGCTTTTTAAGGTTTCTAATATGCCCATGTCAGTGATATCTTGGTAGTAAATACCAAGTTAAAAAACACACTCTTTTTTCCCCCTCTTGAATCTGCACCTGTCACCTAATGGGAACATTTTGTTGGTCTGTTATTTCCCCCCCATTAAATAAAATTAATTGTATATAACATGCCTGTTGTCTTCCTTGAGTCTTTGTTCCTAATGAAAGTCTTATGCAAAAATATATGCCTTACATCATTTTCTACAAGAAATCAAATCAAGTCAAGCTCATCCTGATCTCTGTTGGCAAAGAATTCTGCAGCAGAGAGCCCTTGGCTCCTGAAAGGTTCACTGTGGATGCTGCCAGCTGCAGAATCCCTACTGAGTGCATTTGTTTTATCAGCTAGCACATAGAAAGGGCCTGGTCTTGCCCATTGCTAGGTTCAGCCATGTTTAAACATTCTGGGAAGCACGTGAGCAGTAAATTACTTCCAATATCCAATCTTATTTTTTTGTTTTCATGTCTCCCTTGGTTGCTCAGCATTATTAAATGCTCAGGGTATGAGCAGTCTCTTTCAGTAACGTATTTCTTTGTTTATGTCTCTTGATGAATGGTTTTTGGTCACTTTTCTAACTGGGGGAAGCAGCATCATTCATAAACACTACAAGCATCCATCTTGCTTGAATTAACATATGATCCTGCCCCTGTTGAAGTCTTTATTCTTTTTCAGTTTTGTCTAATTTATTGTATTTTTCTTTTTAAATAGCAATGGTGGCTGATGCCCAAAATAAGTAGTAGACTCTGGGTGTAAATCAGGCAACTCACCCCTCAGTCCTGAACAAATTGATTCTGACCACACACAAAACAATTTCTAATATCCCAAATGAATGGGAGAACTTCTTCATCCTTCAAGAATACCTCCTACATCCCAACAGTCCCTCTGTTGTAACTGCCTTCAATGTCTCCTTGCTTTTCCTTCTAAGCTCTTTATCTCCCACCTGCTCACCATGTAACACACTTCCCCCCCCACCTGCATCCCTACTTGGTCATATGCCCCAACCTGCTGCTTATTTGAGATCCCAGGTTGGTGAATTCCTCACCAGCTCGGCTTCAGATTTCCCGCTCACTCTCAGGATACATACAAATCTATACTACAGTGGCATTCACCAACCTTGCCTGTCCCTCCCTCCTCAGCTATACCATATGGCATTGCTCCACTGAAGTGACTGGTCACTGGCAGTCATTCTTTCCTGTGGCTGAATTCTACGTCATTGCACTAGAATTTTACAGACCATCCTTCTTAGCCACTGCTGAGCTCCCCATTGTTCTGCTTGGAAAAGGAATCCAAGAAAGGCATTTGCCACAAAAGCTTTTTGTTTGTAAAAAGAAAGAAAGGAAGGAGAGGGTGTTTAACTATAGGGAGCTTAGCTCCATCAGTTGCCACTGTTAAATGATACCTTTAAAATCAGTGGAGCTAAATTCACCTGTGATGTAAATAAATTCAATGGCTATTCATCCACTTACATCAGAGATAAATTTAACCCATACTCCCTGGGGAACCAGAACAGAAGTTTTGGCCAGACTACTTCCTCACTCCAGGAAGCATGATCAGGTCAATCTTGTTCTCTGTCACTATCATAACCTAGTCCCAGATTTGGACCATAGCGTCCAAAATATGGGGGTTAACATGAAAACCTCCAAGCTTAGTTACCAGCTTGGACCTGGTAAAGCTGCCACCACCCAAAAAATTAGAGTGTTTTGGGGCACTCTGGTCCCCCCAAACCTTCCCTGGAGACCCCAAGACCCAAATCCCTTGAGTCTCACAACAAAGGGAAATAAACCTTTTCCCTTCCCCCCTCCAGGTGTTCCTGGAGAGATGCACAGAAGCAAGCTCCGTGAGTCTAAACAGAGGGATTCCACCCTCCCCGTTTCCAGCCTTGGAAAACAGAAGTACCGACAGCTAATCTCTCTTCCTCCCTCACTCAGAGGGAATGCAAAGTCAGTCTAGTAAATCTAACACACACAGATTTCCCCCTGACTTCTCCCTCCCACCAATTCCCTGGTGAGCACAGACTCAATTTCCTGGAGTTCCCCACTAAAGAAAAACTCCAACAGGTCTTAAAAAGAAAGCTTTATAAGAAAGAAAAATACATAAAAATGGTCCCTCTGTATTAAGGTGACAAATACAGGGTCAATTGCTTAAAAGAAATATGAATAAACAGCCTTATTTAAAAGAATACAATTTAACACATTCCAGCAACTATACCATGTAAATACAAAAGAAAAAAAACAATAACCCCTATTGTATTATGATCTCTGTACTCACAACTTGGAAACAGAAGATTAGAAAGCAGGAAACAGAAATCCTCCCATAGCCGAGAGAGAGAGACAGGCAGAAGACCAAGAACAAAGGACTCACACACAAACTTCCCTTCACCCAGATCCGAAAAAGTCCCGTTTCCTGATTGGTCCTCTGGTCAGGTGTTTCAGATCACTTCTTTCCAGGTGAAAAAGACGTTAACCCTTAGCTATCTGTTTATGACAGTCACCTTCATTGGATTCCTATCCATCTCAAAAATTGCCCTTCTGTTCTGAAAACTTTCTGTGGACAAGTTCCACTCTTATCTCCTGAAACTTAGTGACTTTCCTGTCCTTCCTTTGTCTTCCTCCATAATTGGAAGTGTATGTGTCTTTTCCACATTGGTATTGCTGCTTTCCAAAAAACATGCTAATGGCTTGCCCATCGGGGTCATCAATATATAAGCACCCAGACATTCATTGAGGAAACTGTGGGTTAAAACAACCTATTCAGGTCTGATCTACACTGAAAACTTAAATTGGCATACTACATCTCTCAAGACTGTAAAAAATCCATATCCCTGAGAGTCTTAGCTATGCTGACCTCACTCCAGGTGTAAACAATGCTAGGTTGACAGAAGAATTTTTCCATCAACCTAGCTACTGCCATTAGGGAGGTGGATTAACTACGCCAAGGATTGTCAACCTTTGGCACGTGGCTCACCAATGTAAGCACCCTGGCGGACTGGGCTGGTTTGTTTACCTGCCACATCCGCAGGTCCAGCCCATTGCAGTTCCCATTGACCACTATGTGCTAAAAGCTGCTGATCCCTGAACTAGACAGATGGGAGAAAACCTCCTGTCTCTGTAGTGAGTGTCTATGCTGAACTGCCACTGTGGTGCATCTATAGTACTGAAGCTGTGCTTCTGTAGCATTTTAAAGTGAAGACATACAGTTAGTCTGGCAGTTAAAATTTGGCAATTGCATTATATTTCAAAGCAGTTGCACAAAAATAAAGTTCATATCCATGGACTTGTGGTCCCAGAGTGTTTCATTTGCAAAGAATGATGCTGAATGAAGGTTCACAGAGGAGGAGCTTTGTTCTAGAAGGGTTTCCCAGGTGTAAAACTTAGGAATTGGGGCAGGAAGAGAAAAATTGTGACTAAGTAATATAGATTGGCATGTGAACCTAGCAAGAGACCCATGACAGCCATAGAAAGGCAGTGGAGGCTTACATGACATTTCTATAAAAGGGAGGTGTCTTATAAATGAAAAAAAGACTTGTGGACTTTTCATAAATTAAAAAAATTGTACTAAGAAACACCTGGCTCCATGTCACCAATTTCTGCTCCAAATGGGAAACTGATCTTTCTGGCCCCAAAACTGCTACTGTTTAGCAAAGAGGCAACACTATCTACTTGCTATTGAAGCTCTTCATTCCTTTCACACCACTAAGCCAATTCCTCACTTCAAATCACACCTTAAAAGATTCTCATTTTCTTTTGTGTATGATAGGTTTAATAATATACTTTCCTTTAATCTAAACAGTGTATCTTTTTCTTCTTCTTTTACACTATCTGCAAGAATACTTATTTGAATCCATACTAGTTTAGAATGTCATCTTCTCTTTTATTCTACTCCATCTTTGAACAGAATTTTTTTCTGTACCCAGCCCTTCAAAATGTTCTCTTTTCATTCTTTCTCCTCTGAAAAGTACTTTGTAATACTTGTACAAAATACATTATATATACTCTGCATGCTGTTTTTTTTTCTCCAGCTGACTTTGTCTGTTTTAAACAAGTCAGTATTCTTTCGGATTGGTAGAGGGACATTTCATTACAAAATTGTCTATGCAGTGCATTTTACTTATAGAACATCATTATTGAACTCTTTAAAGTTAATTATGTTAACAATGGACTTCTGTCCTCATATAGAACTATGTAAGATATTTTGAGAGTAATGGATTAATTAAGATATTTATCTTTGGGAATATTTGAAACATTAAATTTTACCCATATTTGCATGAGTTCAGAAGATAAATAAATATGTAAGATGCTAGCCCCATATTTTAAAGTCTTCTGGGAAAGATCCTCAGTTTGTGTAGGCTGATGTAATTCCACCAATTTCAATGACTCTATGTCAGTTTATATAAAATGAGAACATAGAAAATAAGAACAGCCGTATTAGGTTGTATTAGTACCCTGTCTTCTGACCTTGGCCAGTGCTGGATGTTTCAAAACATAGCAATTTCGGGTGATTCACCCCCTGCTATGCAGTTCCAGATTATGGCCATTGAAGGTTTAGAGACACCCAGAGTATGGGATTGTGTCTCTGACCATCTTGGCTAATAGCTATTGATGGACCTATCCTCAATGAACTTATCTAATTGTTGTTTGAACCTAGATATATTTTTGTCCTTCAGAAAATCCTGTGTCAATGACTTGCACAGGTTAACTGTGTATTGTGTGAAGTACTTCCTTTTGTTTGTTTTAATCCTGCTGCCTATTGATTTCATCAGTTGACCCAAGCTTTTATGTTATGTGAAGAGATAAATAACACTTCCTTATTCACCTTCTCCACACCATTCATGATTTTATAGATCTTTAGCATATTCCCCTTACTGTCTCTTTTTTCTAAACTAAACAGACTAAGTCTTTTTTAATCTCTGATAGTAAGGAAGTTGTTCCATAAACCTAATCTTTTTTTTTTTTACCTTATTTGTACCTTTACCAATTTTTGAGATGGGGTGACCACAATGTATGCAGTGTTCAAGGTGTGGGAGTATCATGGATGTATATAGTTACAATATGATATTTTGTATCAGAGGGGTAGCTAAAGGTAATAATTAGAGATATACCAATCTCCTAGAGCTGGAAGGGACCTCTAAAGGTCATTGAGTACAGCCCCCTGCCTTCACTAGCAGGACCAATTTTTGCCCCAGATCCCTAAGTGGCCTCCTCAAGGATTGAACTCACAAGCCTGGGTTTAGCAAGCTAAAGCTTAAACCACTGAGCTATTCTTTCCCCCTAGACTAATTTGCTGTGTTAGTCTGAATCTGTAAAAGCAGCAAAGAGTGCATTTGACGAAGTGAGTATTCACTCATAAAAGCTCAGGCTCCATCATCTGAATATGATATTTTCTGTTTCATTGTATATCTCTTTCATAATGGTTCCTAACATTGTGTTAGGTTTTTTGACTGCTACTGCACATTGAATGGTTGTTTTCAGAGAGCTATGTATAATGACTCCAAGATTGCTTTTTTGAGTGGTAACAGTTAATTTAGATCCCACTGTTTTATATGTATAGCTGGGATTACATTTTCCAATGTGCATTACTTTGCATTTATCAACATTGAATTTCATCTGCCATTGTTTTGTCAGGCACCCAAGTTTTGTGAGATCCCTTTGTAGCCTTTTGCAGTTAGTTTTGGATTTAACTATTTTGAGTAATTTAGTATTGTCTGCAAATTTGGCCCCCTCAATATTCATCCCCTTTTCCAGATCATTTATGAAATGTTGCACAACACAATAGGTCAATATGGAAGGACCCTTTTAGTGTTTTGGTGTCTCTGAAACTACTTATATAACAAATTATCGGGCCAAATCTCTGATATGTTAGGGCAGCTATGCATTCAGTTAGCCCTTGGATTGAGTGAAAGCAAAGGTGGCTTAAAGGTCCTGGGACTTAAGATGGTTTAAGGCTTATGGGTCCTGGGACCCTGGAACTTGCTCACTACTTTGATATGAAATAGCATGAATTTAATGAGCTTCTGGGCACACTGCAGAAGCCATTTATTTCTAAGGATGCATTGTGGGTTTTGTTTGGGGGCAAAAAGCCTTCTTTGGAGTTACTCAGTTTTTGTTGTCTATTAGGTGAGCTCTATTGTTACATCCTTTGTTAACTCCATTTCATTATTTAAGGCTATTTGCTGGTGCAGTTAATTTGCAACAGTATCTTTATTTTACATACTAATTGGAGGATGAGACATTTAGAAGAACATTTCAAAATTCCACAAGATATGGTGCTTAAGTTGCGTCTGGAGAACTGCATCACTTTTCTTTTCTAATCCTTCAAATCATTGCAAAGCAATTTCCAATGCATTGAAAGCATCACAATGTGAAGTGATGCCATTTGGTTCTTCATCACTTTTTTTTTGCAGGAGAAAAATGGTTTGTAAGACTGGTGCTCATAAAATCCAGGGCCTATTGTATTTGTAAACTACTGTTAATACTCCTAGGTGGTTATTGTAAGTCTAACTATTGTCTGGTTATTTCGGATTATTGCATGAGCATTTTTTATTTCAAATCTAAGGATATTAATAAAATATATTTAAAATTGGAGTCTATATATCTATCCTGCAAACCCTTGACTTGAATGGAATTAATAACATGTTTAAAGAATACTCACATGTGAACAAAATATCTCAGGAACCAGATATAAATCATGTAACTGAACATAAAAAAAAATGCCATCTACCCACCAATGCAAACTGCTGTGTACCTTTTCTCTTAATAAACTCCTCTGCCATGCCAAGAATCAACACTTAAATAAGTACTGAATCTTTTCTCCATCTGTCTGTCATATCTAAACAGGGAAGAAAAAAATGTCTCTTTACTGATTTTTTTGTTGTTGTTATTATTTTAAGGGATTTAAAAAAAAAGTTTTGTGTTTAACAGTGATCATTGTAAGAGCTTGTCTACATTTGAAACACTACAGTGGCTGACGAGGGGTTCTCCCATTGGCGTAGTTAATCCACCTCTCCAAGAGTCTGTAACTGGTCAATGGAAGAATTCTATCAACCTAACGCTGTCTACACTAGGGTGAGGTTGGCTCAGTTATGTCACTCAGGCATGCATTTTCACACCCTTAAGTCGCAGAGCTGGGTCAACCTAACTTTTAAGTGTAGACCTGGCCTGAGCTCCTTGTTTGGTAGTTTGTGGAACACTTGGCTGTCTAAGGAATTATCTGCTGCATACCATAAGCCAAAATTTAACATTTGAATCAGGAAGGCTGCCTTTCATACAGTGTGTATTCCTCACTTCACAGTCTCATCACCTCAGCCAAAACCCTCAGGCTAGTGTTCTCTGTTTTCCAATTTAAGAGTCTCCAACTCACTGAGGGCTTGGTTACACTCAAAACTCCAAATCACTGCAGCAGGAGCACTCCCACGGCAGCGCTTTGAAGTGCGAGTGTGGTCGCAATGCCAGCGCTGGGAGAGAGCTCTCCCAGGGCTGCAGGTACTCCACCTCTCCATGGGGATTAGTTTGCAGCACTGGAAGATGCGCTCCCAGTGCTGGGGCACTGTTTACACTGGCGCTTTGCAGCTCTGTAACTTGCTGAGCTCAGGGGTGTGTTTTTTTTCACACCCCGAGCGACAAAGTTGCAGCGCTGCAAAGCGCCAGTGTAGCCAAGGCCATAGATCCAAAGAGACAATAATTAAAAAGTTATCATCACACTGGAGTTTATGTACAATGCTCATACAGAAAGTGGGATATCAATTACATTAACAGTGAATACCTGATTATGTCGCCAAAGATTTTTACACTATATGCAACTCAGAGAAACTACACAATCTTCTAGCAATTGTTCCACTTTTTCATTTGTTTCTTACTTCAGTATTACAGGAACATATCATTTTATAATAGTAAATCTGATGTTTTGGCTGTTGAAATAGGTTAAGTTTTACTACCTTTGATCTGGCACTTCAAATTGTAACACAAGTGTTTATCCTAAATATTTGTGTTTCTCATGCACTGCTTAAGTTTGTTCAGCATGGTGTGTTTTAATGAATTATTATACATAACACAATTTGTTTTCTAGAAGATTTTTTTTTCTTCTCAATTGATTTGTGTTTGCTCCTTTTTAGCGGAGTTTGCACTTCACTGGTAGAGCTCTTCCAAAGTGGTGAATTTGTCCTCCAACTTTGCTTTGAATAATTTTGCACCTCTGAATTTATAGATTTTTCACAGTATAAGAAGTGAAAACACAAAGTGCCTGTCCTAACTTTCCTACTCAGATCTGAACCTTAGAGTTCAGAACATGAGAAGCTAGCATGAAACCTCCAAACTTAATTACCAGCTTGGATCTGATATCGCTGCCACCAGCCAGAAAATTCCAGTGTCTGGCTCACTCTGATCTCCCCAAAACCTTCCCTGGGGGACCCCAAAACTCAGATTCCTTGAGTCTCACAACAAAGGGGAATAAACCATTTCCCTTCCCCCTCCTCCCCGCCAGGTGTTCCCTCCCTGGGTTCCTGGAGAGATATACAGATTCAAGCTCCGTGAATCTAAACAAAGGGATTCCACCCTTCCCCCCCTTCTGTATTCCTGTTAAGCACAGACTCAATTCCCTCGAGCCTCAACAAAGGGGGAAAAAAAAACCAAACAGGTCTTCAAAAGCAAAACTTTATATAAAAAGAAAGAAAAAGACATAAAAATGGTCTCTGTATCAAGGTGACAATATACAGGGTCAATTGCTTAAAAGAAAAAAATAAATAAACAGCCTTATCCAAAAAGAATACAATTTAAAACATTCCAGCAACTACACACATGTAAATATAAAAAAAAAAAACAATATAAACCTATTGTCTTACTATCCTTATAGTTACAACTTGGAAACAGAAGATTAGAAAGCCTGGCGATAGAGAGATCACTTTCAGAGCCAAGAGGGTCACAGAACCAAAACAAAGAACAAAGGACTCACACCCAAAACTTCCCTTCACCCAGATTTTGAAGAAGTCTTGTTTTCTGATTGGTCCTCTGGTCAGGTATTTGGTTCCCTTTGTTAACCCTTTACAGGTAAAAGAACATTAACCCTTACCTATCTGTTTATGACAGTGCCACCTCCATTCATAATCTTATGTTCATCAAATTTCTGGTTCTTATTGATACGTTCTTAATTTTTTCCAATTCCACTTTCTATTTTCTAAACCTGATACAAGGTCATGTATATGCTCAAAAGTTAAATCGATCCAGCTATGTCACTCAAAGATGTGAAAAATCCACAACCCTGAGCAAGGCAGTTAAGTCAACCTAACCTCCAATGTAGACACAGCTAGGTCAAAATAAAAATTCTTCTGCCAACCTAGCTACTATCTCTTGTGATGGATTAACTATGCCTATGGGAAAACTCCTCCCATTGCTGTAGTGAGTGGCTATATTGAGGTGTTATAGTGGTGCAGCAAAAGAGCTACAGCTTTTCCGCTGTAGCATTTCAAGTGTAGACAAGCCCAAAGTGCATTTGGTTAGTTTGTTCATTTGAACATTGAATCTAATTTCTTTCAGATAACCGGAATAGATTTTACATTCTATTTAGCAAGACAATGACATATCAGTCTTGCATATTTCCTGTTCCAACAACTATTACTGAGGAAACTATCCGGGTTGTGATAACATATACTTCTGTATACTGGTTGGTTCGGATACTTAGGGGCAGTGTATATTTTAGGGCTGCTTTGTTATAAGTACCAAATGTTTTCTGCCTAACACTTTTCTAATAACAGTTGCATCATTAATATGATATGACATGGTTTAATGAAGCATGATGCAATATAAAGGAATGATTCATCAAGCTTAGAGATGGAAACATAAAAATAGAAACATTGAGTCAAAGATTTGAGAAAAATACAACAAATATCTTTATTTAGACATCCTGTGGAAGTGTTTCCTAAACAATTTGAAGCTAATATGCATATCAATAGAAATTACATGATTGCCATAGCTTGCTAACAGTTCTATTGTAAAGTATAATAATTAAATGGAACAAATGTGATTTAGGTGGAAGTATCCATTCTAATCAGACTTGGAGATAAAATTAACATGAAAATGATAAAACTAAGAATAAACAATAGAATTTTTCAAACTTTGCAAGGCTTGATTTATGCTGAGCTTTGAGAATTGAAGATTAATTTCAGAGGACTGGTATACTTGGGTTCTTAGCCAACTAGACCAAATTCCTCATTAACTAGTCCATCACTAGTTGAGGCTGACAAATGCCCTGAAATCAGTCTGGTGGTTTTATGCCGTGCTCAAATAGAAGAGTTAGGATAACACCATCTAATTTGTTTTCAATTGTGACTTGTTACCTCTGGTAAAGTAAGCCCATGTGTCTCTATAAACAGATAGTATGGATCTCATCACCATTGCATCTGAGCAATCAGCATTAAACTGCAACTCCCTGTCCACAGTATTGTTAATTCTTTTGGCCAAATTCTGGCTCATTTATATTTATGTTATCCAATTTACTTCAGTAAGATTGAATGAATATTATTTTGGGCAGAGTGTGGACTTTTAAGCTCAGTGTACTATACAGCTACTATACAGTAAAAATATAAACATTCTGAGGGACATATACTGCTCTGAGTCCACAAAAGAATGCTTATAGTTGTCAATGAGACTTGTGCATTCTGACAATGTCGGTATTTAGCTCTTTGTTTGTAGTGTCAGTATGAATTATAAATATTTCCAGAGTCTTGTTTTAATACTGTCTTTTTGTTATAACTAAGCCTTCAGCCATATCTCTGAATTTTCACACTGCAATTTCCATTCTCCTTATACAAAGTATAAGGATCTAGAGGCTGATCTCACTTACAATACCATAACTCCATGAATATCTATGGAATTACACGTGCAGGATCACAGGCCTCAAACACAGACTGCAGCTGCTACCCAGCAGCTTGCTTAGATCCCTAGAAAAGGGGATTAAAAACTCTACTCCCAAAGAACTCCACTCACAAACCTCCTGATTGGGGGGAAGTCCAACTCCACCAATGGGCTGGGACACCCTACTTAAATCAAAAAAGCACAGTAAGTTGTCTGATTATGTGGATGCTGCCTATTTGCCTGACTGCTGAGCTCTGCCTCCCAGACTATTTTTTCCCATCCTTATCCCAGATTTCTGTCTGTTCCTGGTTCCTGCTTTCCTGCCTCACTCCGAGTCCTTGTGCCTACCCCACCCCCATCCCCCTTGGCTTGATTCCTTGCTCTGGTTCTAGGCTACTGATTCTAATCATTAGGCATGACTGCCCACACCCTGGTCCCTCGTTGACACTGGCATATTTGAAGTCAGCATATGGTCCAAAAAGTAGAGCTCCTCAGAGTTTTACAGGACTGCCAACACAAAACCTATTCTCCTTTCTGAAGTGGAGGTGTATTTAAAATCAATAGGGCAATGAGTTGCTCAGAGAGGTCATGGATTCCATGATTTTAGGTGACCATCATGACTTGGGTGGTGGGGTTTAGGATGTCAGCCCCATGTGGTGGGGCTCAGGCTGTCAGCCTCACACCACAGGGCTCCTGTGATTTATTGTTTATTGCCCACGTCCTGCCTGTGATTTTTAATAGAAATCCACATCGCAAAATCTTAGTTTTAATTATCAATAGCAGCAGTCTTAAATTTCAGCAGCAAGAAGCTATTTCACCTTTAGAAAAAAATGGAGAGAATGTTATTTTAGTCATGACATTAAACTTACCTCAAAAAGTATCTCTACCACCTGAAAGTAAAGAGCATTTCTGCTGCTGTAGCTAAAAATATTTGTTTATTCAATTATATCTCTTTTTATGAAGAAGTTATGTGGCCATGTATTGAATAACCCTGAACAGCATGTGAATATATTAGAATACTATAACCATAAATCATCTTGTGTAACTTTTCAAAATATCAGAATGCCATCTTGCTGCAGATGATATGGGAAATGGTTTCATGATTAAGTTCAGACTTGGCAAACACTAATTAGCAAATTTGGTTTTGGAACATTTCTGAGAGAACTGAGAAAGGAAAACTGTAGTGGTGAAGTCAAGGACAGAGCTCCTAAGTGCACAGGAAACATCTTTATAATAAATAGCATTAGAAATACTGCAGATTAAAGGGACTATATATGATTTGGGGAGATATTGCTTGGTGAACAGGAGGATTCAAGGGCATATTATTTGCTGCATATTGCAACATGTGACATTAATGTGATTAATTAATTTCATGCTCTGCCTATCTTGGGTCACACCTTGTGACCATAATGTTGAAATCATTGATTCACTGGTTTTAGTGTCATTGGCACAAGGACTGGATTCTTAGTTGTGGTTGAGAAGTACTCCACACAGCTAGGGTGGGTAGAGATTTCTTTTATGAACACCCAGTTCTAGGGTGACCACATACTAATCAAGCCCCTCGCATAAATTAGAGAGACCTGAGTGAACTCTAATTTACTGCAGTTGCCAATGGCCTGAAAGACTGATGTAAACAGCTGTGGATTGATATATCCCAGACATATTGTTTTGGCTCTGCCATTGCCTTTGTGCTAGATGCTTTGGTTGGGGTGATGAGGCAGCTACTATAAAGGAGCTGCACTACCAAAGATTTCCCCTAAACAAGGCAAATCTGGATCCACTGTCCTTAGGTTAGCTTTATATCACTGAAGTAATACGAACCCAGTCATACTGTGTGTAAGCATCAGGCCCAATGGCTAAATATCATGAAAATATGTTTACTGAAAACTAAGAGAGCCTCCTGCATTATATTCATATAAAAAAGAATGCAATCATCATCAGACATACTCAATTACTTTTAGTCAAGTTTTATCTGTTTTCTAAGATTTATTAGAGCAGATCAAAATATTTTGAAAAGTAACTAATTATCGGATATTTAAAACATTTGGAAAAAAATATTTCTTAGACCAAATGCATCCCCGCACAATTCTATTGAGGTAAAATTTGTTAAAAATAAATATTATGTTGTTCGGATTTCATATTCTTTTGATGTTCATTGAGTCTGAAGGAGATCTTCTAAACACTGACACCATATTCCCAGACCCCCAGAATTATTAGTAATAGAGAACTATGAATAGACACTAGGAAGAAATAACTGAAAATAAAATTATCTATAAGGGATTTTGTTCTCCTTCTCATACCTTTTGGGGTCTGGAGGGCTGCCTCCCCAACTAAAACTAAAGTACCTGAAGATAGTGCTTCAGATCTGCATGGTCACTTTCTTCTTCTTTGCTCAGGGTTTAGTTGATATATTTGGTGATTATAGCCCACATGTCCATACCTGGGAACCAGGTAGTGTCATCAAGGGCCACTCCTAGTGAAGGCAAGTTAGCTTATTAAGGTAATCAATCCTAATACTGTCTCATAGAATCATAGAACAATAGAATTGGAAGAGATATCATGAGGTCATCTAATCCAGTGGTATCCAAAGTGGGGTGCGTGCATCACAAGGGATGTGCAGGATGATCCATTGGGGGGCACGGCAGGAGGACAGCTGCTGGAGGAGGAAAAAAAAAGGTGGGCAGAGGAGGGAGGGAACAAGTGAGAGGGAATGCGGCCCTGAGTAGTCCTCTGGCCTGTGGAGGAGCAGGGGCAGCCACACAGCCAGCAGCCGGAAAGAAGAGGTGCTTTCCCTTTCAAAGCCGGCTGGAGAGAAGCGGCTGCTTCTCTCTGGCCACTAGCTGCACGGCTGCCCCTGCTCCTCCTGAGTCCTCTGGCCCATGCTCGCAGGGCTGCATTCCAAAAGGGGCTTTAGAGCTGCATGTCAGAGCCCTAGGGCCCCCTTAGCCCAGGGCCTTGCAGCCCCTAAAGCCCCTGCATTCTGGGTGGCACTGGCGGAGGTGCCACCCTGAACAGAGCCACCTGCACACCCTGTGCACCAAATAGGAGCTGCCACCGGTAAGTGCTCTGCACCTCCTGTCTGTCCCAGCCCTGAGCCTCCTCCCGCACCTCCACCCCGAGCTCCATCCCAGACCCTAACTCCCTGCGGGACCCCACACCCTAACCCTAATCCAGACCTTCAAATCACTATATGACAAAGTGTTAAACCAAGATTTTCAGAAATAATGAAGCATATTCAATCACATTGCTATCCCTAAAAATATTATTAATAATAAAAAAAATTGTAAAACAAAAAGGGTTTTTGTACTGTTAAATAAAATACAATACAAATTATTCTTTAAAATATTGTGTATTTCGTCTTTATCTCATCCTTTTTTTAATTTCTATTGTTTATGTTTTATAATGGACATAATACATTAGTATAGTAGTACATGTATATAATTTATACATAAATAAATATACATATATTGGGGGAGCATGCTCAACATTTTTTTACTTATAGGGGTGCGTGATCAAAAAAGTTTGGAGACCACTAATCTAATCCAACCCTCTACTCAAAGCAGGACCAACCCCAACTAACAAGTCATCCCAGCCAGGGATTTGTCAGGCTGAGCCTTTAAAACCTCTGAGGATGGAGATTCCACCACCTCCCTAGGTAACCCATTCCAGTGCTTCACCAACCTCCTAGTGCAATAGTTTTTCCTAGTATCCAATTTAGACCTCCCTCACTGCAACTTAAGACCATTGTTCCTTGTTCTGTCATCTATCATCACTGAGAACAGCTGAACTCTATCCTCTTTGGAATTCTCCTAAAGGTAGTTGAAGGCTGCTATCAAATCCCCCTTCACTCTTCTCTTCTGCAGATTAAATAACGTCAACATCTCCTCATAAATCATGTGTCCCTGCCCCTTAATCATTTTCGTTGCACTCCGCTGCACTCTCTACAATTTGTCCATATCCTTTCTGGATGCAATACTCCAGATGTGGCCTCACCAGTGCCAAATAGAGGGGAATAATCACTGCTCTCAATCTGCTGGCAATGCTCCTACTAATGCAGCCCAAAATGCCATTAGCCTTCTTGGCAACAAGGGCACACTGATGACTCATCTCCAGTGGCGCGGGCCAAAGGACTTGCTGTCCGTGGCTTCCAGCAACTCCAATTGGTCTGGAACAGTGATCTGCAGCCAGTGGGAGCCGCAATTAGCTGGACCTGTGGACAGGGCAGGTAAACACACCAGCCTAGCCAGCCAGGGGCTTTCCCTACAGAAGTGGTGACCCCTGTTTGAGAAACCCTGTACTGAAGGTTAGTGTTACAGTGCTGTCCAACATTATGTTGTGCTATAATGTGAAGCAGTTCACCAAGAGAATACTGTTAGTTGTTTTCCTACAGCATAGACAGAAAAGCCAACTCTTTAAGGTCTGAGTCTGAAAGAGCTGCAGGCCAGGTTTTTAAAGGCATTTAGTAGATGTGTTCATAATTTTTCAGACAACTGATTCAACAAAATCAAAATGTGTTGTGCAACGTATCTGTCATGCTGTCTGGAGTGACTCACAACTGTCAGTACCTACCTCAGGGCAGACTGTCAAAAACAGGGCAGACACCCCAAACTGATGATATGTTCCATAATAAAATTTCACC
The DNA here is from genome assembly GCF_025201925.1 of Gopherus flavomarginatus. NCBI lineage: Eukaryota > Metazoa > Chordata > Testudines > Testudinidae > Gopherus > Gopherus flavomarginatus. Next base: position 278,573,927 of record NC_066617.1, on the reverse strand, counting down.
AACCCAATAACAAATGAGAACTCTTGGATCACTATAACAGTCCTACCTTAGAGTCTCAGAGAGTTACCTTAGGCACTCCAGTCTGCCTTGCCACACAAGCAAGCTGGATTTAGTGACAAATTGTCACTTACACCAAAAATCACAGAATATTCTTAATGTTTCTAATCCCAAGAGACCAGTCACTTATCCCAGATCAGGGATCGGCAACCTTTGGCACGCAGCCCGTCAGGAAAATCCGCTGCCAGGCTGGGACGGTTTGTTTACATGCAGAGTCCCCAGGTTTGGCTGATCGCAGCTCCCACTGGCTGCAATTCGCCGTACCAGGCCAATGGGGGCTGTAGGAAGTGGTGGACAGCACATCCCTCAGCCCATGCAGCTTTCCACAGGCCCCATTGGGCTGGAACAGTGTACCACGGGAGCTGCGATCAGCTGAACCTGCGGACGCTGCAGGTAAACGAACTGGCCTGGCCCACCAGCAGATTTCCCTGACAGGCCACGCCAAAGGTTGCTGATCCCTGTCCCAGATCAATGGGTACTCTAGATCTTACACTAAAGACGATATCTCTAGCCAATCCCATAATAAATTATTTCAAGATTTATTATCTTGGGGGAAAAAAATTAAAAATGGGTTTGCAGGATGAAGAAAGCAAACATATATACACAAATGAGTTATAGTCTAAATCCTAAGAATGACAGTAGTGATCTATCAATTCAAAATATCTTTCAGGGTAAACACAGGGATAAACCTGGGGGATCTTTTGCTTCACATTGGAGTCTCTGGCCCTGTGAGCATTGAAAGAGCAAAGAGATGAAAAAGTCTCTTGTGACTCTGTTTTATCTTTTACATTTAGTTTTCCAGTGTATGAGACAAGTTCCCACACACATATCATTTCCAAGGTGTGATAGGGCCATTCACAATCCTTTATGTTGCAATGTTCTTTAATGTCTCCTCAATGGGTTAGGAGGACATGTGTCTCATGCCTGCCCACTTTCAGAACAAACACTTTCAAAATTATAAAGCAAATCATACGTATTTCCTTGTAGCATGTAATACAGACATTAAAAGTGAGATTAATGCATGCAACAATTTACAAGCATTTCATAGAGTCTAAACACTAAATACAGTCTTATAAGACTAAAAACCTATTTTGAACAAGACTAATATGCAGATGACCCTGTTTGGTTTCCAGCTATAAGTTTATCAGTTCTTAGCTAATGCCTATGCCCTTGGTGAGAGCTGGCCCTTGGTTTACCAGTATTCATTTGGTCAAAATTTTTGCTGGAAATTATCAAAATGTTTCATTTAAACTCGTATGTTATAATAAAATATAAAAATATAAAAGTCAAAATGATAGTCAAAATGAAACACTTTTATATGATCAAAACAAAATATTTTTGAAATATTTCATTTCACAAACATTCTGAGATTATGACTTTCCTCCTAGTTTGGAATAAATCCTCATTTTGAAATCTCAGCATTTCTCCCAGGATAAAAATTTTGAATTTCGACCATCTCTGTTATTTAGGCACCTAAAGATGCAGAGAGGCATCTAAGTGTTTTTTTGTAAATCCCACTAGGTATCTTCTATCTGAATCTTTAGTTGCCTATATACTTTTTTTTTTAAAATTCGGCCTCATAGGCTCTCAGCTCTCATTGACTTCATTTGGAATTGATTAATCTCACCACCTCATTGGAATAGATCCCTAAGCTACATTCTCTGAGCACACTTGATAAGGAAAACGGTGGATCAAGATAATACTTCTCTTTGGTGGACTATCCTTGGAACGGGGACGGAGATGAGGAGAGAAAAGGAAGTTAGGTTCTGTACACTTTTTTCTAAATTTTGTAGTTAATCGCAGAATCTGAGGCTAAACTTTTACCAATTTGCCCAGCTCCTAATCAATTTATTTTTATTTTAGTATTGTTTTAGTTTGTGTTCTCAGAGACTGTGGTATATGCTTTGTATTATTGCAATACTTTAGAGTGAGCTTTCATATGCAATACTCATAACGTAATGTGAGTCAGCACACTCAGATGATGCAACACATTATCTTAGAAATATAAAGAAAGAAGCTGAAAAAATGAGGAGAACCAACTAATGACCTGTTGATGTCAAGTGTTTTGCCACAATTTATGGAAATAGCAAATCGATCACAGGAAAATTTCTTTGCTTTAATTTGGAATACATATGAAAAAAATATTACTTTATTATGCACAGTGATTGTTCAAAAAATTCAGACTCCAGAATAATATTTCACTTCAAAGACCTTATAGCAATGTGACACTGAAATTCTTTGACAACCAACAATTAAACACATTATAAGTTAAAAGCTTCGAACACATGGTCTTCACTTTCTGTATTCGCTGGTGGAATCTAATAACATGCTATAAAATCTATCTAGGGACATCTTGAGCCATACATATTGCTCTGTTACCCCTTTTAGTAATGTAATTTCATTCAGAAATCAAATGGTAGCATATTCCAGTTCAACACTGGGCAAATTACTAAGTATTTCTATTGAGTGTTTCCATAATGGCTATGTTCAGTGGAATTTATGTATAGCAGTGGATCTAGGCCTTTAGAATATTTGAGTGCAAGATCTCAGACACAAAGTGTGTCATGGTTAGCCCTCCTCAGGCAGAATATGGTCAGTGTCATGTGGGGCAAAGGGTAAATTAAAAGGAAATAGTGCGATCTAGTTGTTAGAACATACTAATTGGAGTCTGGAGACCTCTGCTCTAGACACAGCTCTGCCACAGACTTGCTGTGCAAGAAGCTTTGATATCTCAAGATAGACATCAATAAAATGGTGCTGCTACTATTAAAGATCACTTCTGATAATCTGGTCTTTAACTTAATAGATTCATTAATTTTAATTTTTATTATGGTGGTCTGATCTAACTTGCTGCATAACAGAGGCCATAGTGTTTCACATAATATTTCCTATACTAAGCCCATCCTTTTTAATTTCATTGTGGCCCAGTTTCCCTTGATGTAAAGTAGATCAGAATATTTAGCCATGTTTGTAAGTGGAAGAAAAACACTATTTAAATATAAAGTACTGATTATTCTACATTATAGGACAAGTAAATCTCTGCTAACTCCACCTCATGCCTTCACAAAATTAAAGGACACCATAAAACAAAGAATAACAGCCACTGAAACAAAACAAAGAGTCAGGAACAATTGAAATTAGAGGATGAAACTAACTGCAGAAAAAAGGAGACAGATAATTGCAGAATTGTTAATGGAATATAAATTCACAAAAGTCTAAAGCAAGATAGACTAACCTAGAAGACAAAATGGGTGAATTGCTTATTTTTCAGGAAGATTTGTTGAGTGAGTAGTTAGGGTTATGGTGGTTTTTTGTTAGTTTGTTTGTTTCCAAACTACCAATTGGCTAGGAAGCTGAAAGGAACTGAAAAATAAAACCTCCTTGTTAAAAGTGCTACAACTTTCTCCATTTATGAAAGAGTACTGGACCAGAGAGTTCGAATACAGAAAAATCAAATTAACACCCGATGTAGCATGTTTGCAAGAAAAACACTCTGGACTTGGTTCACCACACGTTACTCCAGTACTGATGTGACTCAGTTAGAATAAACAGATCTGAGGAATTCTGTAAAGATTCAGTCTCTAAAGATGCTAGGTATATTAAAAAGAAATATTTACCTAGAAGCTGTGTGTGTCCTTTCTGTATTTCATTTTCACATTTTTAATTTGTTTTCACTTTCAGTTTCTGGGCCACATTTTGCTTACTTATCCATACTGTGAAAAATATTCATGATACTTTATGTATACCATAATCTAGTGTCATATATCTTACCTTTGATATACAATAGATCTGCATTCATTCCCTAGATCTGTGCGGCGGATTTGACTCCACCTCATGTCAGCAGTGACTAAGTTATCTGGGACACAGGCATTGGCTTCCACTTTTCCTCAGGAGTGCTCAATCCCCCGCTCAGCCCCAGACCCTGCCGCCACTCCACCCATTTCCCCAAGCTCCCACCCCACTCCACCTCTTCCTGGCCCCACCCCCACTCCACCTTTTCTCCCAAGGCTCCACCCCACCTCTTTCTGTCCCCTCCCCTGAGTATTCCCCATCCCTCCTCCTGTCCTTCCCTCCCAGTGCCTCCTGCATGCCACAGAATAGCTGATCATGGTGGCTGGGAGGCACTTGAAGAGAGGGGAGGAGTTGATCGGTGGGACCACAGGCAGGCGGGAGGTGTTATGGGGCAGGTGGGCTGGAAATTTTTTTCCATGAGTGCTCCAGCCCTGAAGCACCCATGGAGTCAGCACCTATGATCAGTGAAATGAGCTGTGCCATTCTTAATGGACAGATATTTGTACCACTAGAACCACGACCATGCCTGGAACCCACTGATGTCTCTATTGCCAGTTGCCTAGTGGTCACAGAATGAATGGGGCTATATACCTTTTCAGCCTCAGAAGGGATTAACCTGAATGAAAGATCAGCTATAGTGTCAGGGCTGTGTGCTGCATCTATTCTGTGAATAAAGAAAAAGGTTATCCAAGACCATTACACCAGTTTAAACTTGATTTGTTGTTATTTTTCCTAACAGCTAATGCATATCTGCTGCTAGTTCTGAATCTAATATGTTTAAAATAGACTGTTTGCACTAGCACACCACTTAAAATAAAAATCTATGAGCAATTTGTTGAATCATGATCTTTTAATGAGTTTATTTAAACACACTGATGATCTTTGAACAATGTTTCTCCAAATAACATAACTTATTTCTTCAAGAATGTTTAAACGAGTTGTTTATAAAACATTTTTGAACAGTGCTTCCGAGGCACTGAAATAAGAAATCAGATATGTTGCTACTACAGTATATTTTTATCTTAAAGATTTATTAGGATGTGTCTTATACCGGAGTACTCAGATCAATGAGATCTATTGCAGTGCTTTTGAAAGAACTACGTAAATTGTGGAAAAATTCTTCACATGCTTTGCCTGATTCACATGTGCATTGATGAGATTCAAGTGTAACTCCAGTGTACAACTGATGTAGGAAAGATGCACTTCTTCCATCCTGAATCTTTTATGCCAGGAAAAAGATTTCCCTTCAAAATATACTTGATATGGAAATTAGTTATAATTAGCCTTTATGTTTGGTAAATGATTTGCTCAATCCAGTGTTTACTAAGACATTTTGAAAGGCAGAAACATTAGTTCCTTTATGCCCTTGACTTAATTTTTATTCTCTTATTTTTAATGTGAGCAGAAACTGGTATTCTGATATTTCAGAACTCTTGCTCACTTTGGGCACCATTGATTGTATATTGGCATGAATAGTATAAGAGTTAAGAATCATATTAATCTGTTTATCACATCATCAGGTACTCTGAAACAGTGTGCTGTAAGGCTTGCCTATAATAAAAATCTCTGGTTTAGTCTGAACTTCTATATGATTTCTTGTGGGTAATATTTAGCTAAAGGACCATTATTTTGCATCAGCGTTTGAACTAGAACAAAATACTGTAGGTGAGCTTAATGTTATTAATCTGTAATGTTTGCTGGGCTAACACTCAACCTAAGCCTGAGGGAGAGTAAAACATCTGATGCCATTCAGTCCTCCACCTTCTTTTTGTCCATAGCAGCATAATTATGATAAACCATACAATTCTGAAAATAATAATGAAGATTAGAAGATCCAAATAATAAATATTGACATTTCAAAATTGTCACTATTTGTAAAATTTAACAGTTGAATCACCCCAAAGCCATTTTATTCTGTGTAGATAATCAGGAAAAAATTCTAACTAACTTAATTTGTTCTCTAGTCACACCTCTAGTTCAGTTAATGGTGCTCTAGTATTTGCATCATAATATATCTATTGTTCTTTTTTTTTTCCACCCTTTCTTTCTTTTTGCTTTTTTTGGAGACGTGATTATTCTCAAATTACTGCAAGAAGAATTACAACTAGCTTTCATTCACTTCTCTGCATGCAGATTACGTTGTGACCAAGATGAAAATCAGTCAGTTATCCTTCAAAAATTCTCTTCCAGTTTATTATCTGAGTGAATCTAAATTGAAACCAACAGGCTAAAAAGTTTTCTTGTCATTGCATCATGAGTTTCTACACATGGTAATGAGAGAAAGGCTAGATCCACACCTCCAGATTTAAGATCCCCTGAAGTTTAGGGTTGGAACTGGAACTAAATGTTGAGCTTGAGTACATATGTAGTGAAAATAGGATTCAGGACATGGTCCCCAGCATTTGATTTGAAGGTAACATAAGAACTCTTTCCCCAGCCTAATGATTATCCATTGTCATTTTTAATTACTAATCACTGAATTGCAATGAATAGTCAAGTATCAGAGCGGTATCCATAGTAGTCTGGATCTGTAAAAAGCAACAAAGAGTCCTGTGGCACCTTAAAGATTAACAGATATATTGAAGCATAAGCTTTCATGGGTGAATGCCCACTTCATCAGATGCATGTAATGGAAATTTCCAGATGCAGGTATAAATATGCAGGCAAAAATCAGTCTGGAGATAATGAGATTAGTTCAATCAGGGAGGGTGAGCCCTCTTCTAGTAGTTGAGGTGTGAACACCAAGGGAGGAGAAACTGCTTTTGTAGTTGGCTAGACATTCACAGTCTTTGTTTAATCCTGATCTGATGGTAAAGACTACATATGCAAAATATAATTTTACAGTATTTTTAATTACATAACAGAGAGACAGAAGAATGAAAGAATTAAAAATTAAAACAGTACAGTACAGTGCAGTACTGTAAACCTGAAAAGTCACCAGTTATCCTGGATATTCTTGCTAGTTTTGTACTGTACACACTCCAACGATTAGTCTTGCTCTTCCCTGACAACATTATTAATGAGTCATCAGGGCTTGATGTGGATCCAGGATATGATGGGCCAGGCTTGGGTGACAGAAAGCGAGTCGTAGACGAAGTGGTTGGCTCTGGTTCAGTTCTAGAAGTTGATTGTGTAGGCTCTGTTGCTGGTGGTTGTTTTTTCTTTAAAAACATGGTGATTGGCAACTGTCGCTGTTGTCTCTTGAGCTCCTCAAACATTACTTGGTACAGTCTCAAATCATCCATAATACTACGTGTGATTTTGAGGCTTCATTTCATAGAGGGATCAGGGATCATATTAAGAAATTAAATCATTCAAGTGCTTCGCTGCTTGCAATACTTCAGAAAATTTATGAAGATTCCAAGTTGCTGGCTCTTCCTGTTCGCCATCAACTTCGTCTTCTGTAGACAATTTTATCAGTTACTCTAACTCTTCGTTAGTCAATGTTTCTCTATGGCCCTCAATTAATTCCTCAATTTCTTCCTTGAGGATGTCAATGAAGCCATGACCACCCACTTGTCTGGCCACCTGAACAATGAGTTGCACTTCTTTATCGATGGTCAGGAAACCCTTAAAATCACTCACACAGTCTTCCCATATGTTTCGCCAACATGCATTGACAGTTTCAGGCTTGATTGCATCCATTGCCTGTTTAATATAAGTGATGCAATCAGCAATGTTGAAAGACTTCCAACGCTCCATCACATTAACATTGAGATCAGCATCCATAGCGGTAAGGATCCTTGAGAATGTAAGCCTCGTGTATGTGGCCTTGAAACAGCTAATGATGCCTTGATCGAGAGGTTAGAGTATGTAGGTGGTCTTGGGGGTGAGAAAGACTACTTCAACATCATTATGCACAAACCGGAGTGCCACAGGGTTGAGGTTGAAGCAGTTCCTAAAACTGTTAAGCCAACCTTGGCTGGCTTTGAATTTCTTCTTATCAGAAGGCAATCCCTCTTCGGTGGGAGGTTTGAACAGCGCATAGATGCAAAGAGCATTTTCTTGCAACATATTGCCATTGATAGGCACACATTTACTGTTCATGTCTTCCAGCCATAAGCTTAATGCCTTTTCAGTCTTCATTAACGTCTTACCATGCACTTGGCTCATCACCTTAGCAGTTACTGGAGCACTTGATACCACGTCTTGAAGAATTTCTGTCTCTCAAATCTTGATGGAACGGATGCTAGATTCGTTACAGCAGTATTTACTTGCCACGTTGGTGATGGACATACCGTCTCTCAATAGGTCCAACATGTCCAGTTTTTCCTCCAGTGTTGGAACACATTACTGTTTCTTCAGTTGAGCACCAGACAAATTAGGTGCCTTGCTTTTAGGGGCTATGTTGTACAGTATGAAAAATACATACTGTCTTTTTAAACAGTACAGGCACAGTAGAGTCTCACTCAGCGTGGCGAGATGCACACAGTATGAGAGGCACAGGGGGAATGAGTACTGTAGTGGGAACAGTAAATTCGCTTCTCCCATCTCACACTCATTTTGGACCAGACACACTAAATTTTTTTTTTGCCAACCCTCCAGGGTTATTATAGGGGAGACCCTTATCACAGGCCTAAAGACATTTTGTTGCTGTCAAGCCCCCCCCACAAATATTTTAGTGGAAACAACAGATTCGCGTCTCAGGCTGGTGGAATCGCTTGTTTTTTTTTCTTTCTTTCCTTCGACCGCACAAAGTTGAAATCGCACATGTTAAATTTGAGTAAGATGCGACAGACCTGTACTAAGTTGATTGCTATACTTGGAATAAAATCATGGCTCAACAATTACAGGAGAGAATAAAAGTAAAATACAGCCATCAATCATGAAAGGCAAAAGATCTTCAGGGGAAATTTAGTAATATTATACAAAATGTAGTACTGCAACTGGGAATGGACAACAAGAATGGATTACTTGATGATCATAGAATCATCAAAGATTAGGACTGGAATTGACATCAGGAGGTTATCTAGTCCAACACCCTGCTCAAAGTAGGACCAATCTCAACTAAATCATCCCAGCCAGGGCTTTGTCAAACCGGACCTTAAAAACCTCCAAAGATGGAGATTTCACCACCTGCCCAGGTATCCCATTCCAGTGTTTCATTAACCTCCTAGTAAAATCATTTTTCCTAATATTCAACCTAGACATCCCCCACTGCAACTTCACACTATTGCTCCTTGTTCTGTCATCTGCCACCACTAAGACCAGCCTAGCTCCATACCCTTTTGATGTTGAAGGCTGCAATCCAATCCCCCCTCACTCTTCTCTTCTGCAGATTAAATAATCCCAATTCCCTCAACATCTCCTCATAAATCATGAGTCCCTGTCCCCTAATTATTTTTGTTACCCTCCGCTGCACTGTCTCCAACTTGTCCACATCCTTTCTGGACGCAATACTCCAGATGCGGCCTCACCAGTGCCAAATAGAGAGGAATAATCACTTCCCTCGATCTGCTGGCAATGCTCCTACTTGTAGTTAAATATACCATTAGCCTTCTTGGCAACAAGGGCACACTGTTGATTTATATCCAGCTTCTTATCCACTGTAATCCCCAAGTCCTTTTCAGCAGAACTGCCATTTAGCCAGTCAGTTCCAAGCCTGTAGCAGTGCATGGGATTCGCCCGTCCTAAGTGCAGGACTCTACACTTGTCCTTGTTGAACCTCATCAGATTTCTTTTAGCTCAATCCTCCAATTTGTCTAGGTCACTCTGGACCCTATCCCAACACTCCAGCATATCTACCTTTCCCCCAGATTAGTGTCAAACATGAACTTGCTGAGGATGCAATCCATCCCAACCTCCAGATCATTCATTAAGATGTTGAACAAAACTGGCCCCAGGACCGACCCTTTGGACTCTCTACTTGATACCGACAGCCAACTAGATATTAAGCCATTGATCACTATGCATTGAGCCCGATGATCTAGTCAGCTTTCTGTGCACCTTATACTCTATTCATCCAATCCATACTTCTTTAACTTGCTAGCAAGAATACTGTGGGAGACCATATCTCAAGTTTTGCTAAGGTCAACATATGTCACATCCACTGCTTTCACTATCTCCACAGAGCCAGTTATCTCATTATAGAAGGCAATCAGGTTTGTCAGGCATGACTTGCCCTGAATGAATCCATGTTGAATCCCTCCTCTCCTCCAAGTGCTTCAAAACAGATTCCTTGAAGACCTGATCCATGAATTTTATGGGGACTGAGGTGAGGCTGACTGGTGTGTAGTTCCCTGGATTCTCCTTCTTCCCTTTTGTAAAAGTTATCTGTTCTGTTCATTCCTCTGAGGCACCTGTCATTGGCCACTGTCAGAAGACAGAATCTTGGGCTAGATGGACCTTTGGTCTGACTCAGTTTGGCCATTCTCATGTTCTTATTAAAAACAATGGCAGCTATGTATTAAATAGGCAGCACAGCAGGTCTTGTAAATCAGACTCTTTGCATACCTTTTAAAACATTATCTACTATTATAGTTCCTTTTTCTTATTTCACTAGATTTGGAAAGCAATTCAGGAAAATTAATATTTTATTTGCAATATAAGTATTCTTGTACAATTTATTTATGATCTAGATTAATCAGATTCTATCCACCAATCAAGCACTTTTGAATGGATGTGTGTTATTGTTTTGCAGATAGGGAGAGTGTTTTGTTTCTAGCAATGTTATTTTCTGATAATCGATGAGCAGATTATCTTCTCTGGTTTACAGTGTATGCCTTCTGCATTGAAGAACATAAATAAGTCATAGCTACACCTGTTTGGTACATATTTTGCCATTTTAATTTGGTAGAGGTTCATACACTCTTAGAGGTTGGCTCGTAGATTCTGGTTTGAATTTACTAAAAAATGTGATTTAGGTTTGAAATCTTGCAAGCTCATTATATCTAGGATGATCTTCACCAACAACTAAATATGCCCTTGCAGAATGCCTGTGTTTCTCCAGTTTTATACTAAATGAATTACTGGAGTTTACACCAACGTAAAACTGAAGTAGTGCAGCTTTGAGACAAGTCACATTCATTCTCCCTTTCAGAGTTGCTGTACTCTCTTCTGATGCACTCTCTAATGGTAGAATTTCCTCTGTTTTAAAAAGAATAGATATGTACTCAGAGACGCATACAAAAGCATAGCACAAGAGACTACAAACAATTATTCTCTGTAATTCCTTCATCAAACTGAAAAGATTAGGGCAGCAAATGAGATACTTAGACATTCACTGATTGGATGAGAACATGCTACTTGTCCAGAGAGTCATTAGGAAACAAATTAACAGGGATTTCTGACAATCTACTAATAAATCACAAACACCTCTCCAGAATATAACAGAGTTGAAATCTTTAACTAGCAGCAATTACTGTTATGTTTTTTTGGGCAAAGTGTACATATTCCCAGCAGGGCAACTTACTTCAGGAAAGAAGTGCAGCACTTATGCTCCCACTGTTTTATATTCATGGTTTGGATACTGCTTAATATAATCTTCAAGACACAGGCATTAAAGGACATAGAGAATGAGACAAAAGGCAGTGGTTCTGTACTGCTCTGTGTAAATACAGACCTGAGTCATTTCAAGCTGTACAGATAGTCTTTGAAAACAACCAAACATAACTTTGATGAGAGAATTAAATGTCTTCAAACTTTGCATGACCGTTCAATTAAAGGAAAAAATAAATTAAAAGGATGCTGTTTAATTGGCTTCATTTTATTATATATAAAAGTAGTATATATTATTTATCCATTATTTTTATCAGTTGTACTACAGTAGTTCCTAGAGGGCATCCCTGAGATAAGAGTACCATTGTGCTGGGTGCTGTAAAAACACATAGTAAGAAGTAGTCCTGGCCCTGACAGTTTAAGTACAAAGAGGAGACAAAGAAGGTATCATTATCTCCATTATACAAGGGAAGAACTGAGACACAAGGAGATAAAGTGACTTGGCCAAGGTCACACAGGAGTCTGGTGCACAGCAGGGATTTCAACCTACACCTCCTGAGTAAATCCCTGTCCTGTTCCTTAATCACAAGATCATTTTCCCCTCACATTTTAGTTCTACATCACAATAATATAAGTACTTTAATTAGAACTATTTACAGGAAAAAACATTGCCTCCGATACTTAAGAAACTCACTGTATAATTTCACATGAACACATGCATAAAATCATGACATACCTAGAAATATTGTTAGATATGCTATGTGGGCCACAATAATTTTGCAGTCAGAGAACAGCCAGCACACATTCAGAGAAACCCGATTGCCCAGAGAAATTTATCCTACATATATAAAAGGATGGGATGACAAAATGCCAGAGAAAAAAACCTGGAGAAAATATATAAAATGTCTGAAAAACTGATTGATATATTGCTTGTTAGATATTTACTGATTGCAGACTATGATATTAAAGACATTTGGCTTTGCTTGTTCCCATATTGGTTGGCTAAATATGATAGTAATTGGAAGTAAGAAATTGCCTACAGTAGATTGTCATCAAGCAAATCATAATGAACACTATCCCTTCAGAGAGACGCATTCAACAATTTGGAACCACGTCATTCCACCAGAATTGCAATATTTAAAACTATATAAGAACATTCTCATACAATTCCAAATGGTGACTAGATAAGTTTAGTCCAAGGTTCACTGAAGTCAATACGAGTCTTTCTATTGACTTCACAACTATTAGATCAGGCAACCTTTGGCATGCAGCCCACCAGGGTAAGCCCCCTGGTGGGCATGGCTGGTTGTTTACCTGATGCATCCACAGGTTCTGCTGATCACGGCTTCCACTGGCAGCAGTTCGTCGCTCCAGGCCAATGGGAGTGGCAGGAAGCACTGTCCAGCACATCCCTTGTCCCGCACCACTTCCCACTGGGTCGGCGAACCGCGGCCAGTGGGAGCCACGATTGGCAGAACCTGTGGATGTGGCAGGTAAACAAACTGGCCCAGCCGGCCAGGGTGCTTACTCTGTATTAATCTACAGATATATAATAACAATGTCAACAACATTTCTCCCAATCTCTCCCCCTACTTTTCTTAATTACATTGAAGTGATCATAGATCATCAATCTAAACTAACCTAATCACTAACCTACTGCTCCCAATACTGTAAGCAAACTGCTTAGGACCCACACTCTGTACATCTCCTGAGAATTATTCTTTTTGAATGTATGTGGACATCATTTATTTATAAAGTAAGATTCCAGGATTGTCATTCTATCTGTGTGTCACTCAGAAACCTAGAATATCTCTTGAGTCAGTGTTAAGTGATGGAAACAGCTACAAGCATGGTTAAGAGCTCTTTTTGTTTACAATATCACCAGGTTTGACCATTAATAGGAGTTGCTGTTTGTTACTGTCCAATTTTTAAGTTCTCAGCCATTTTGTGTTTATGAATTACATCCCTGTGGTGCACAGCTACATGTACACTACATGTATCTATGCTTTAAGAAGAAACTTAGACCATGTTAATATCAGTGGTAACTCATGCAATCATAACCTGTACTCTACAGCAAATTTGCATGCAACAATTTCATTGATTGTAAAAGGAAGACTGCACATATTGTGGACTACTTGCCAACTGCCAAATCTGTGCAATAGTGCTGGCTTTCAGCTACTAATTATTATAATTCTGGGGAAACAGAATGGTGCAGATGCTGGGCCATTTGAATATTGTTACTGAGGAGAAGAAAGGAAAGTATAAAGAGAAAGATAATTTTTTTGTATATGATATGATGAAATAGATATGGTCTGGGCTCATAATGACTTCTGGTGGTTCTTTATTGCATAATCTCTGTGCTGCTGCAGTAAAGTCCTTCTCTTGAGCTTCATGAATCTCACAATTGGCTCTCTCAGCCATGTACATCAACTGAACAGTGGGGAAAAAAAACTAATTTAAATCCTGCCTCCTTTCACAGTGAGGAATTGCTTCAAACACCTTTCATAATTTTATATCAAAATAGTTATAAAATGCAAATCTGTATCAGACACATTCATATCTTTCAATCATCAATATTTAGAGAAAATAAAAGCTGCATTACAAAACCACAGCTTAATCTATATTATTAGCATTTTTTCAAACAAAACATTTCTCCAAACTCTCAGCTCTCAGACTTCTCAAGCCTTAGAACTCTGTCAACATCGTAAGTTTCATGCAGACTTCTGCCTCTTCTGTGAACCTATTCCTGCTCACTGAAGCTGATGAGGGCTTTGGCATAAACTTCAATGTTAGCATGAGAAGGACCAAAATATCTTGAATAATATTAAAACTAGAATGTGTGTGTATATATTTTACTAATTGCTTTGTTGCGGATAATAGTCATTCTATTCAAATTCCTCTCAGTTATCAATGTTATCATTTAATATAGCCACAGTTTGGTTGTAGAGTCTTGATTATATCATCAAAAGCTTAAAATGTAACATTAAAGAAAATAACATGTTAGTTGTGATTAGAGATGACGGGGCAAACCACTCTGAAAAAGTTTGTGTGTCTTGGAACAAAAGGAGTGTTCCTCTGGTACAGATAGCTGAGAGTATAGCCTCTATGCCAGCTCAAGCAGCTCATGCGTCAATCTCTAGTTCAGTCCCCAGTGTGTCAGTGGTCACATGAGTGGCAGCTCACCCAGCATTGGAATGCTGTAAGCCTCAAACAATGGGGAAATTTAAATGTCAAAATTTCTCTAAAGTATGAACTTCAAATTACTGACAAAATACTGTGACAGCCAACATAATAAGAACATAAAAATGGCCATTCTGGGTCAGACCAAGGATCCATCTAGATCAGTATCCTGTCTTCCAACAATGGCTGGTGCCAAATGCTTCAAAGAGAATAATCAGGAGAGGATAAATATTGAGGGCTCCATCCACCTGTTGTTCAGTCCCAGCTTCTGGCAGCTGAAGATTTAGGGACAGATAGCATGGGGCTCCTTCCATGACCATTTTGGCTAATAACCTTTGATGGACCTATCCTCCATGAATTCATCTAATTCTTTTTTCAACCCAGAGATACTTTTTGGCCTTCACATCATCACCTGGCAACAAGTTCCACAGGTTGACTGTGCTTTTGTGTGAAGAAGTATTTCCTTATATTTATTTAAAACCTGCTGCCTACTCATTTCTCTGGGTGACCTTGGCTATTGTGTTATGTGAAGGAGTAAATAACACTTCCTTATTCAGGTTCTCCACACTATTCATCTTATCTATAATACTCCCCATTAGCCATTTCATTTCTAAGATGAAGAGTCCCAATCTTTTAACTTCTCTTCATATTGAAGCTGTTCCATATGCCTAATAATTTGTGTTGCCCTTCTTTGTACTTTTTCCAGTTTTAGTATATCTTTTTTGAGATGAGGTGACCTGAACTGCATGCAATATTCAAGGTGTGGTATACCATGGATGTATATAGTGGCATTATGATATTTTCTATCTTATCTTATCTTATCTTTCCTAATGGTTCCTGACATTCTGTTAGTTGCTTTGACTGTTGATGCACATTGAGCAGATGTTTTCAGAAAACTATTCATGATGACTCCAAGACCTCTTTCTTGAGTGGTAAAAACTAATTTAGACTGCATCATTTTGTATGTATAGTTCAGATTATGTTTCCCAACATTCATTACTTTGTACTCATCAACATTGAATTTCATCTGACATTTTTGCCCAGTCACTCAGTTTTTGTCCGATTCCTTTGTAACTTTTTGCAGACAGCTTTGGAATTCAATATCCTGAGTAATTATGTATAACCTGCATAATTTGCCATGTTTCCTTTTACCCTCTTTTCACAATTTTATTTAGCACCATATTATTATTTAAAAACTAATGTTCAAAGAAGCGAGAGAAAAATGTTTAGCTGCTTATGTTTGATATACATGCAAGTCAGAAAGATATTTCATAGTTTTGCTACTATGACATAAGGGCAAAATTTCTCTTTCAGATACATCTGTACAACCCCAGTGACGCAATTGGAGTTGTATTGGTGTAACTGAGTAGAATATTATTCTGAAAACCTGACATATTTATTTGAAACATATCTTGTCATTACAACTCACAATGCAATTCAGCAAGAATACTGTTTCATATGCACTTAAAGTGGTAGTATACTTTCCTGCTACCCAGCAGCAAAAAATCATAGTCTCGCTCAATGTCTTTCTCTCATACACACACAAAGATTTATTCTTACTTAGTTTGAATCCTAAAGTAATTACCAAGTAATTTCTCAGTTCATGAATTTTGATCCTTGCCTGAATCAAAATTTAGTAAAAATTGAGTAAGGCCTACAGGATTGGTCTTATATTTGCTAAATTTGTTATGAATTGGTGGATTACTCATCTGTGAAGCATCCATACCTACAATTTAGTGCCATCTGTCCTCTTTTATAAATGAATTTTTAAAAGCATTTTTTCACATACATGGAATTAATAACTTTTGTAATTAAGGAGGAGGTTAATAGAATCCAAATGGCCATATCAAAACAACCATATTTTATAAAACTGTAGTGTACCATAGTGTACCATATTTTATTGTAACATAGTGTATCATAGTGTCGGCCAAATTAAATACCTTCTTTGCTTACTGACCTTGTGAAAACTTCTTATTTTGCAGGACACATATTTATTAATACTTACTATTTTAATTATTTTAGTATTCTTAATATTATCCTCTGTCTTTCATTTTTCATTGGGTTCAAGTAAAGATCTCTGGGACAATGTCTCTGTGATAGATCTCCCAATCAACTGCTCATCACCAAGGGACTTCTGTATCTTGAAAAGAAGGGAACAGTAATTAAGAATTGTGAAGCCTTGAGGGATACTGTCATAAACCTAGCCAGAGAGCGGACTAATGTAGACTCTTACTGAAATTTCTAGTCTTAATGCAACCAATTACTCATCCTGTGCTAAAATTTGACAGTATAAACTTTACAGTTTAGTAGTAAAAAAAAATGAGTGCGTGCAGAGAGAGGAAGATATTCTGAATGTTTTTTAGTTATACTGCGAAAAACATTAGATGTTTTTCAGGACAACCTTACAGATGTTCATGAGCTATTTATTATGGTAACACATTTTCATAAGCTTGTGTCACAGCATTGGCCAACCTCCTTTTTCTAGACACTTACCAAGCTGGTGTGTTTAGGACCAACATGCTGGACCTATGTGCTTTTAAGCTTTCCTGAGTCTGAACAGACCCCACGCATCACCTCTGACTCTGGATTTCTCAACACAATCTCAGGGTACTGATTTTCTTTCTAGCACTGCCTTCTGATAGCTGAGAACCTCACAGTCCAACTGAAGGCCCTGAGAGCAGTGCCTGGTTCCCTGTTTGCTTCAGCACATTCTTTCTCAGAGCTCCAACCTTGTGGGTGCTCCATTTTAGAGATTACCTCTTCTCAGATATGTAATAGTTGAAAAAAAAAACTAACATAGGTTTTGCAAAAGGAATTTCTAAAAAAGGCAAAAAACCCACAACAATCCTTCTACTTTAGATAGTACAAGAGATATAGAGATCTATGTACAAACAGTAAAACATCTATATACTATTTCCCTGTCTCAGTTTATTCCCAACTCTTGAGAGCTCTTTGGGACTTGGTCAAAGTCTGGTAGCGTCCATGATCCTCCTTCTGCAGATCATGGTTTCTCTTCTCTCTCTCTCTCTCTCTCTCTCTCTCTCTCTCTCTTCCCCTCTCCCCTGTAGAGAACTTCCTTCCATCTTGTCTGGCCCCACAGTCACAAAGTCCTATTCTCTTCAACCCTTGTTCCTCTTCCACATCAAGCTTTCTTTTTCTATCTGACTCACTCAGTCTTTATGTCTTTAAAGGGTTGTACCAGACCTTCATCTCTTAGAGAAATTCCATTCCTTCAAACAGATGTTGGTGAAAAAGTTGGTTTTATCTGGGATACAGTTACTCCTTTGTTCTGTCAAGGTAAAATCTATTCAGGTGCTGTTAGTCATTAATAACCATCCCATTCATAGACAGATACTGCCCCCACCACCACCATGCCTGTGTCCATGTCACATTGGGTATGGGGTAAGAACACAGTAAAAACCATCATAAAAATACAGACAGATCGTAAAATCAAATTGGCATGCATAAATTGTACAGAGATTCCCCAGATTTTAACAGCTTGTGATGACATATTCATGACTATTTTGTAAAGGTTTCAGAAGTTTATTTTTCCTTGATTTTGGAGTTTCTTCTAATATTCATGAAAGTTCATATTATATTGAATAATTTTGTGGACTTGATAATATGCTTAGGAAAATTACTTTATGAATGTAAATATTATTTTACTTAATGTCATAATAACATTACACAGGAATGGTTTTGAGCATCAACCATCAAGCTCAGTTCCAATGTGAAAGAGTCAGGTCAATGCAAGTTTTAATAAACCCAAAACGAATATTAGTGCAAAGGTATAATCATATTTTACTGTAATGAACAGGTTGAAGTACCAGGATGAATGTAAGCAGAGAAAGATGACAACTTTGCCAGATATTTCTGTAAAGATAAAAGTAAATATTTTCACATTTGTGCAGCTAAAAATTTTGCCATAACTTGACATAATCAGCTACTGTATGTGTTTAGTTACATATATGCTTCTCTGCTATAGTATATTGTTACTTTAGAAATATATTAGATTAGTAAACTTTTGACCAAATAATAATAGTAATTAATAATATTTTCTGTGAATAAAATATGAAATTCAAATCAACATAGTTGAATGCCTCTTCCACCAACAGTGTAATATCTGCAGCTTGGGTATGACGGATTGTTTTGTATTCTATCATTTATATCTTCAGTATTAAAAAGGAGGTCTAAAGGAATGATCTCATGCGTTTTGGATTCCAGCCCAGTTGCACTTATTTTAGAATAGATCTTATCATTATAATTTTTTAAGTAGATTAACAGATAATTCTTGCCATTGGTAAGATTTCTATGTGGATTGTTTGTGGTTGTAATTAATGCTTCTGAGAAGGAGCCAGAAATATGCATTATGATTAAAACAATTGAAGGAGAAAAAATGCTTTAAAGTTCAGATAAAACTGAGCAGAAAAGTGAAGTTTAGGGCACATTTAATATATGGGGGAAATCCAAGTGCTTACCCCTATAGGATCTATCATTTAGTCTCAGAAAACAAATATGAAATAATATCATGGGAGTTACTAGTTTGGAATAGAAATTAGCACAATTAAAGTAAAAGTAAATTCATGTATGTATTTGATTTTCTGTGAGATTATCAATATACAGTTTATGTTTGCTTTGGTGCTATTACTATTATAATGGATTTTTTTTGTATGTTCTTTGTTCATTGCATTGCTATCTGCCTTAGAGAATAATACAGTTTTTAAGGGACATATTTTTCTATAATGGCCTTAGTTTTTGTAGGTGCTATATGTAGTGTAGATATTTGTGGTTTTATTAGCTTGTGTAAGGGGAAATCAAAATTCTTAACTCAGGTTTTAACAGGTAAGTAAAGGAAATAACTAATTTTCAAGCATGATGTTTTAAAACAAAATAACAGCAAAACTATTCTTTGCACTTCTGAAATATTTTTTAGCTGTGAAAGTCAAAGGATTTTAAAAAATCATCAGCTAGCTAACCTTCATAACTTCCTTGTAAGGCAGTATGGCCTAATAGACAGAATGCTAGCCTGGGACTTGGAACACCTGGGACTTGACTCAGCTGTTAGATTACTTTGGACAGTCACTTCACCTCTCTGTCTCTCAGTTTCCCTATCTGGGGATAATGATATTGCTGATCTCCTGATGAAAAGTAGTAAATAAAAGCTTTATAGTATTGCAGGGATTTCTTCAATTATCATTGAAATGCAACCACCTTTTGTTAAAATGTGGTTTAGCAGCTGTTCAAAAGCACATATAATTCTGCACACCAGTTCAAGAAAGACAGTGAGGAGTAATATCCTATTCACTGAAAATTGCCAGAAGAGTTAAGAGCACTAAGTAGGCCATGCCTCATGTCTAAGCTCCATTCACAGCTATCATCATGTCCTCTATTTCAGCACCGCTGAAATTATAATACATCTTTCATTGTTAATAATGAGCAGAACTTCTTAAGGAAGACTGGAACAAACTTGAAAGATTTTTCTCTCAATAAGGAGAAACTTTGACCTTCAGATACTACAAAGTTACAGGCTTATGTCTTCAATACGGCAGACTCCTCTGGTCATTTCCAAGAAAAGAGGAGCTGGTAGTACCATCTCTAGCATATATAAAAGATCTGAAAAGAAAAATCAAATCATCATCAGTGGAAATTCTCTTGGAAATTGGTTATGTCCTCAGCAGCAAGCATGAATGCCATAGCAAAGGACCAGTATGAGGATTTAGATGTTGTTTATGAAAGATAAAATGATGAGCTCAGAACAGCTGTTAATATTTTATTGAAACAAATCAAGATGTGGAAAATATATGTAGATTCAGTAAAGTCAAAGGGAGATCATACTAGTTTATTTAGGCCTAAGCCCTTCTCTCCAGTCCTACATAAATCTACAGAGACAACATTTATTTTTCTTTTCCACACTAATCCTTTAAATTAAACAGGCCCACTGAGCCCTAAAAACAAAATCTATAGAGAATGACATCTGATAACTATGAACGTTTCAAATTACTAAAATATCTTATTTTCTCTTCTGACCTAAGTTTAGAAACCATCATAAAACAACAACAATGAAAAAAATTATGCAATCTTCTGGCCAAAAATAACATACCCAGCTGCCTTGTATCCTGTAAAATTCTAAAAGAACCTAGAAAATATCTCAATTTATTTTCTCAACATGACATCTATCTTCTGGGATTGTACCCCCATATTCTGATTGTAGACTAATGCAAACTTGTCTATGTGAACACTTAGTTAATGGCAAGCTGGCATGTAA
Source organism: Gopherus flavomarginatus (assembly GCF_025201925.1). Classification (NCBI taxonomy): domain Eukaryota; kingdom Metazoa; phylum Chordata; order Testudines; family Testudinidae; genus Gopherus; species Gopherus flavomarginatus. The sequence continues at coordinate 278,553,196 of NC_066617.1, read as the reverse complement.
AACTACACCACATTAGCCTGCCACACACAAACTATCCATGTGGACCTTGCTGTCATGCACTACAATTTCCTAGTATGGTTTGTTCTGTTCTCCTTTATGTAGATGAAAACACACTAGACAACTTGAAGTGTATGGCAGCAGATCCACAAATAAATTTACTGCATGGCAGGATACTGAGGGATAGACTTTCACCACAGCTATGCTGAAACTAAGTGTTCTTGTAGATAAGTTCTCTAAAGAGCTGGAAATTTAAAAAAAAATAGTTATATTACAGACATGGGAACAGGACTCTCCTAAGGAAATAGAATATTATGACAGATGATGGTTCAATTTTATATGGAGGAACTCATCAATTATAAGATGTGTAACAAGACTTGATCATTACATGGTCTTTTTCTTTTTTTTTAATATAATTGTATAAAACTTAATTATCCAGAAGCTGGTTTGTCACAAGAGTTCTGTAACTCTACTGAATACTGATTTGGGCTCTCTTAATAGCAAAGATTGACATTACTGGTTTTTCCCAATTTGAAAGACATTTGATAGACATTTGCATTATTTAAAATACTTTACTTTGAATTCTAAGTGTACATACAGTACTTGCCCGCTCTCTTCCCCTACACAATAGTTATTTGCATATTCAAATTATAATCTAATTTTGGGTGACCACTCTGTTTAACTTCATATGAGATTTTCACTGCCACTCAAACTTTCCACACCATTTGTGTAATGATTTCCTTCACCTAAACCCATTCTCCCCAACCAAGACCCTGGGAAACTATCAGCAATCAGAGATACCCATCCATCTCAAATACAGGTGGGTTTCACATCAGAATCTCTCCAGAGTAGACCCATTTCTCATTGTAGAAGTATATCAGCGATTGAGGCAGAATAGTTTTTAATAAAATTTCCACAGCCCACAACTGGATAGGAAAATGAAATTACACTAAATCTTGACTCTGAATTTTAAAGCTTTACTTCATTTACCTCCATGTTGGAAATATATGATACATTTAAGCATGTAAGATTTTGCTGAGTAAAAATGCCAACATTCTGAATCAATCACTCTAGATATGGGGAGCTTGAATATTGAATCAGTGTTCATATCACATTCCTTGTCAGTAAACTGGCCCAAGCTGGGGAAGTTAATGATCCAACCTGCGGACCCTATTCGGTGATGAATCCTGATCATGTGCCACTTGAGGAACATTCTGCATACACTAAGATGAAGACTCTAGATATACATTCCTTGGCTAGTTGTCTGGAAGATATTTCCTGGAATCCTGATCCACAATGGCCCATCTTGTTCTCTTTAAGTAGCAAAGGATTTTTTTTTTTTTCATAGTAGGATAATTTAATTATTATAATGTTCCAGTCTACAACTTTTTAATTTTCTATTACACATAGTAGTATTGAGCGATACATTTTAGATAGTTTTCTATTCTTACTACCATATATCCTCAGAGTTTGTGGGAAATCATATAAGAATTTGCAATGAGTATAAAGATAATCTTTGCCCTCATTTCACATAAGCTGAACAAGTTCATAGATTTATATTTATAAATTCTAGTTTGATTTGATAGAGGCTTGCTGGGTCCTGTTATTTTGCTGTTTTTTTTAATTTTTGTTTAGACAATTTTGGTAATACCTTGCTGATTGGATTCAATCCTTGGTGGTAAAAGAGCCAGATCGGTACTAACCTGTGAATAAACTCTATGGCAATTTAGGTACACACACAGACTTTCTAACCTAAATGTTTTCATACTGCAGTTTAGACAGCAGGGAAAAGACTATTCCTCATAGTATAGCTTAAATGTCTTTGTTGCTAATGAAAGCGGGGTGGAGGATAGGTAAAATAAATGTTTAAGCAGTAATTTAATCAGAAAAGGAAAGGCCTCCAAGACTCCTTTAACCAGATTTGTTATTTAAGGGTGGGTCCCTTAAAAGAGTTTTGCTAAATTTTGCCTAACCCATGAGGACAATCTCTTCATAAGGCCTGTCATTGGATTTGTTCAGATGAAAACATAATATGCTATGAAACAAAACCAATGTTTTGTAATAAAAAGCTTAATGAAAATGATACGAATGTTTCCTGATATCCATGGCCAGACATATGTTTCTGAAGAACTTTGTACTCTCTCAATAGGCTACATTGTAGCTGTTTGAAATATTTGCTTAGAATCATTAGAAAATGAATATCAAAAATTGAATTCAAATTCTGGGCTGTTAATATCCACTGGGAGCTATACATATATAAAAACAATCCATTCTGGGTTTTAGGATTCCATTCCAAACTTTTGCTGTAGCTTATTATATGGTAAAAAGTAGAGTATAGCTCATAAGCCATTTATCTTACTAATCAACTACTAATACTTCAGACACTTTGTAATTCTGAGATAAATATTCTTAGGGGTGTTTTGTTCCATTTAATTACATGAATATAATCCTAGAGGTAAAAATAAACCAAACTAGTTTGGAAATAAAGTTGTGGCATTACTCATAGGATAATGTACATCTTTTACTAAGAATATCAGTTCACCAGTGATACCATTCCAACAGAATGTACATTTTGAACTGATCATCTATCTATCTATCTATCTATTTATTTTTCTAAACTAAATAGTCCTATTAATTTTAATCTCACTTTATTTCTTATGAAAATTTCTATTCATTTCATCTACACATTTAAAAAAATACTCTGCTAAATCTTTTATGAACAATGGTGCCCAAGACTGAAAACAACATTCAATGTAAGCCAGAATCTTTGTTTATATAATAGCATTATAATGTTATCAGTATTATCTCTCTCTTTCTTAACACAGCCTAACATCTTATTTATTTTTTCAACCACCAAGTGCTCATTAAGCAGATGACTTAATTGAGCTGTTCTTGGTGACGCCTACCTGTTGTTCCTGAGTTGGTAATCCTGGTATTGTGGTTATGCTATCCAAATCCATTATGTGTTCCTTTCCCTCTTAATAAAGTTTTCCTTGTTTCATACACAGACTCAGTGCTCGTGAGAAGGCAAGTTGTGATGCATTAGGGCTATATATAAATAACTTATTAATTATTATTGAAGTCGTATTATGAAGACTACTGTATCATGACTTCCTATATGTAGAAGGATCCACCATTGCTGACAAGTCATGTAGCAGGTAAACAACAAATAGATACAATAGAAGTGGTTGGGACTTAATCTATTTAAGACGTGAACATGTGGGACAATGGATAAACTGCAACCTTAAAAAAAAAACAGTTTAGCTGACTTTCCCTCCACATGAGAAGTTAAGAGCAGTAGAAACGTACTAGGGGTAGAATAAAGGAGTCCAGGTGATCAGGAGGGGTTTAAATAAAGAAGATGTGGGCCGCAGGGACCTCCTGGACTCCACTTTCCAGTTCCCATTGGCCAGGAATGGCAAACCATGGCAACTGGAACCTCTTGGGGGCTATGCCAACTAGACATGGAGCCATCTCCATGATTGCTACTCTCCTGTGCTTTACATGATTAAGTATAAAACAATATAAGGTGTTAGGCCATGTCTACATCTAAAATTTTGCAGCGCTGGTTGTTACAGCTGTATTAGTACAGCTGTATAGGGCCAGCGCTGCAGAGTGGCCACACTTACAGCAACCAGCGCTGCAAGTGGTGTTAGATGTGGCCACACTGCAGCGCTGTTGGGCGGCTTCAAGGGGTTTCGGGGAACGCGAGAGCAAACCGGGAAAGGAGACCAGCTTCGCCGCGGTTTGCTCTCGCGTTCCGCGAACCACCCTGCAAACCGCAGGGAAGGAGACCTGCTTGCTCGGGTTCGGGGAACGCGAGAGCAAACCAGGAAAGGAGACCAGCTTCGCCGCGGTTTGCTCTCGCGTTCCGCGAACCACCCTGCAAACCGCAGGGAAGGAGACCTGCTTGCTCGGGTTCAGGGAACGCGAGAGCAAACCGGGAAAGGAGACCAGCTTCGCCGCGGTTTGCTCTCGCGTTCCGCGAACCACCCTGCAAACCGCAGGGAAGGAGACCTGCTTGCTCGGGTTCGGGGAACGCGAGAGCAAACCGCGGCGAAGCTGGTCTCCTTTCCCGGTTTGCTCTCACGTTCCCGGAACCACCCTGCAAACCGCAGGGAAGGAGACCTGCTTGCTCGGGGTTCGGGGAACGCGAGAGCAAGCCGGGGAAGGAGACCAGCTTGATTACCAGAGGCTTCCTCAGGTATGCTGGGATACCTGCTTATTCCACGGAGGTCAAGAAAAGCGCTGGTAAGTGTCTATACTTGATTACCAGCGCTGGATCACCAGCGCTGGATCCTCTACACCCGAGACAAAACGGGAGTACGGCCAGCGCTGCAAACAGGGAGTTGCAGCGCTGGTGGTGCCCTGCAGATGTGTACACCTCCTAAGTTGCAGCGCTGTAACTCCCTCACCAGTGCTGCAACTTTCTGATGTAGACAAGCCCTTAGACTGTGCAAAGTGTACATAACTGCTTCACAACTGTTGAGTGCCTTTGAGAGAGTTAAATTGAATACCAAAACCTTCACAGCTTTGGGAGAAAGGTTATGTTTAAATAATTGGAGTATCTCAGTGGTCAGTGTGGGTCCTGGAACCTAAGGCAGGTAAGCTGAGGGTCCCCATTTCTGAGAAGGGATAGCAGACTGAAAACCAGTGCCCAGAAAAATGTTTTAGAGAGGCCAAAGGAGGAACCAGTGCTGCAGCCTGCTGAGGCTTACCACACCCCTGGGGATCCAGAGCACAGAGGTTTGAATTCCACTCGTAGCAGTCCTAGTGGGTGCCCAGCAGCAAGTAGTCACTAGAATCTATGACAGAATGTGGACCTCCTTGCAGAATTGCATTGTTCTTATCTATAGTATCTATCCCAATAGTATCTGAAAATGCAGCAAAGAATCCTGTGGCACCTTATAGACTAACAGACGTTTTGGAGCATGAGCTTTCGTGGGTGAATACCCACTTCCTCAGATGCATGTATTCACCCACGAAAGCTCATGCTCCAAAACGTCTGTTAGTCTATAAGGTGCCACAGGATTCTTTGCTGCTTTTACAGATCCAGACTAACACGGCTACCCTCTGATATCTGAAAATGGTGATGTCAGATTTTAGGGATTTAAATTGTTATAATTTTTATCTTTAGGTTACTACTTCCTAACCAGCTTCCTCATGTTGAAATGTTTTTTTTAAAAGTTTAGTGTCCCAGGATAATTTTTTGGCAAGATCCTTCTGATATTTCTTAGTAGCTAATTTTAAATGACTGCTTGAACCAATTTCTCTGGCTTATTTGCATAGTGAAATATTATTACACATAGCTTTGAATTTATTTTTAAAATGGTCAAGAAATGAAGATTACCCTTGCAAAAACAAAATTATGGGCACACTTTACATTTCCAAAGACATTCTTAATTATTGTAATTTTCAACACTTAAGAATAGATTTGAGTTACTAATTGTCACTCAGAATTATGGGTCCAAACTGGGTTTTCTTTATTTAAAAAAATGTAAAGAAAACATATTAGTCATGGGAATTTTCACATATTTTTGGACCTGATTTTGCTTATATTTAAGTTGATAATAATCTGTTTGGGAGCACGATCAAGTTAATTGCATATTATGATGCATTCTCATATTTCTTTGACTTATATAGTGAGTTATTAGTATAGTGGGATCCCACTCTATGAGTATGGCTCCTAGTCACTATAATAATAATTAATAATAGTAATAATTAATAATGAATGCGAGCTTTCAGTACATTGTATTAGAGGGGTAGCCATGTTAGTCTTGATCTGTAAAAGCAGCAAAGAATCCTGTGGCACCTTATAGACTAACAGACATTTTGGAGCATGAGCTTTCGTGGGTGAATACCCACTTCCTAAGATGCATGTAGTGGAAATTTCCAGGGGCAGGTATATATATGCTAGCAAGCAAGCTAGAGATAACGAGGTCAGTTCAATCAGGGAGGATGAGGCCCTGTTCTAGCAGTTGAAGTGTGAAAACCAAGAGAGGAGAAACTGGTTTGTAGTTGGCAAGCCATTCACAGTCTTTGTTCAATCCTGAGCTGATGGTGTCAAATTTGCAGATGAACTGAAGCTCAGCAGTTTCTCTTTGAAGCCTGGTCCTGAAGTTTTTTTGCTGCAGGATGGCTACCTTAAGGTCTGCTATAGTGTGGCCAGAGAGGTTGAAGTGCTCTCCTACAGGTTTTTGTATATTGCCATTCCTAATGTCTAATTTGTGTCCATTTATCCTTTTCCGTAGAGACTGTCCAGTTTGGCCGATGTACATAGCAGAGGGGTATTGCTGGCATATGATGGCGTATATTACATTGGTGGATGTGCAGGTGAATGAACCGGTGATGGTGTGGCTGATCTGGTTAGGTCCTGTGATGGTGTCACTGGTGTAGATATGTGGGCAGAGTTGGCATCGAGGTTTGTTGCATGGATTGGTTCCTGAGCTAGAGTTATTATGGTGCGGTGTGCAGTTACTGGTGAGAATATGTTTCAGGTTGGCAGGTTGTCTGTGGGCAAGGACTGGCCTGCCATCCAAGGCCTGTGAAAGTGTGGGATCATTGTCCAGGATGGGTTGTAGATCCTTGATGATGCGTTGGAGGGGTTTTAGCTGGGGGCTGTATGTGATGGCTAGTGGAGTCCTGTTGGTTTCTTTCTTGGGTTTGTCTTGCACTAGGAGGCTTCTGGGTACACGTCTGGCTCTGTTGATCTGTTTCCTTATTTCCTCGTGCGGATATTGTAGTTTTGAGAATGCTTGGTGGAGATTTTGTAGGTGTTGGTCTCTGTCTGAGGGGTTAGAGCAGATGCGGTTGTACCTCAGTGCTTGGCTGTAGACAATGGATCGTGTGGTGTGTCCGGGATAGAAGCTGGAGGCATGAAGGTAGGCATGCGGTCGGTAGGTTTTCGATATAGGGTGGTGTTAATGTGACCATCACTTATTTGCACCGTGGTGTCTAGAAAGTGGACCTCCCGTGTAGATTGGTCCAGGCTGAGGTTGATGGTGGGGTGGAAGCTGTTGAAATCGTGGTGGAATTTTTCCAGAGTCTCCTTCCCATGGGTCCAGATGATGAAGATGTCATCAATGTAGTGTAGGTAGAGAAGGGGCGTGAGTGGACGAGAGCTGAGGAAGTGTTGTTCCAGGTCGGCCATAAAGATATTGGCATATTGTGGGGCCATGCGTGTGCCCATAGCAGTGCCACTGATCTGGAGATATATATTGTCATCAAATTTGAAATAGTTGTGTGTAAGTATAAAGGCACAGAGCTCAGCAGCCAGTTGTGCTGTGGCATCATCAGGGATAGTGTTCCTGACAGCTTGTATTCCATCTGTGTGTGGGATGTTTGTGTAGAGAGCCTCTACATCCGTGGTGGCTAGGATGGTGTTTTCTGGGAGGTAACCAATGCATTGTAGTTTCCTCAGGAAATCAGTGGTGTCACGGAGATAGCTGGGAGTGCTGGTGGCATAGGGTCTGAGTAGACCAGCCAGCACTCCCAGCTATCTCCGTGACACCATCCTAGCCACCATGGATGTAGAGGCTCTCTACACAAACATCCCACACACAGATGGAATACAAGCTGTCAGGAACACTATCCCTGATGATGCCACAGCACAACTGGCTGCTGAGCTCTGTGCCTTTATACTTACACACAGCTATTTCAAATTTGATGACACCCTTGCCCTGCCCCTGCCCAGCCCCTTCCTGGAGGCTGTGCCCCTGCCCCGCTCTGTCTCCGGAGCCTTGCCCTCCTCACTCCATCACCCCTCCCTCTGTTGCTTACTCTACCCCTCCCTCCCTCACTTTCACCAGGGTGAGACAGGGAGTTGGGGTGTGGGAGGGGGTCAGGATCTGAGCTGGTCTGCAGGTCTGCAGGTTCAGCTGGGGCCAAAGGGTTTGCAGTGTGGAAGAGACTCCAGGCTGAGCCTGGGGCAGGGGAATGGGGGGCAGGAGGGGTTTAGGATGTGGGCTCTGGGATGGAGTTTGGGTGCAGGAGGGGTCTCAGGGCTTGGGGAACGGGTTGAGAGGTCAGGGACAAATTACGTAAAGTCTTTCTTTTTTTCTTTCTTACAAAAAACAGTCATGCAATTTATATTATCTGTCCTGAAATGTGACTTAATAAATATTTTGTTGTTGATATTATTTAATAAACTGTCATGTACTCCCAAGAATATAACACTAACTTATTCAAAAGGAAACTCCAATTAAAATATATGGTTCATAACCTTGCTGGAAAAGATTTTTGACCCTGATTCAGCCTCTCTATGATTAATATGCTCTGGCAAATTTGGATTGCACAATGACATCTTGGCATCTACTCTAACTTTTGTCATGGGCCTCACTGGCTTTGGAGATGCCCACAATTTGATACATGGAAGACTATTTTAAGCTTACAGTCCATACTTCTTGCAACAAAATCTCTTCATTCTCTATTCTTCCATTTACTAGTGTAGCACATTCCATTCTTGGCACATTTTTTTATATTATACTTTAGTTGTTTATAATTAAAACAGTGAAAGAACAGATTGTTGTGAGCCTTTGGAGGCTCTATGCACCCATTAACCAGATAGAGGCACCTTGATCTCTCCTTTCATTAATTTAAATCTTATCCAAGGTCCTGGGAGCTTCTTGCTCCCATTTCAGCTTTCCCCTCTACTCTGTACAACTGTCATATGGGAACAGTGTTTTTGCAGATGTTGTCAGTCTGAACGATTTGCTGTTTTGCAGGTTGTCTGTTACAGTTATCCCCCTACTCCATTTTGTTTCTTACAGCTGTCCCCATACTCCATTTTGTTTTTGTTCTTCTCCTGTGGCCGCCCCTCCCTGGCTGTTAAGTTGTTTACCAGGGCCACTGCCCTTCTCAAAGGGAGGGCCCCTTAAGTTGTTTACCAAGAGCCATTGCCCTTCTCAAAGGGATGGCCACTTGTGCTGCGTGCTAAGTGGGACCACTGCCCTGTTCAAAGGGTTGGTCCTGTTATCACCTTGTTAAACCTGGGCTTTGTGCAGGGTAGGCAATGTCCAGAGCTGCAAGACCTAATGTGTTTTTAAGATCCTGGGCATGAGTCATAGGCCTCATGTGCTTTTGAGTCCTGAGGTGTGAACTCACACCTATTGTTCAGGACTCTGCCCAGGTACGTCTCTGTGCTCACCTGCAGTTTTTCCCTGTGTCTCCTCCCCTGTGACAGAGGGAGCTATCAGGATTACTGGTGGGAAACTGCCTGAGTCTGCCTTTAAAAACAGGCATTTTTAAAACAAATATCAGAAAGGTTCCTGTATTGCTGCCTGGTCTGATCAGCCAGGAGTTCTGGGGGGTCCTTTCTCCGCTCTCATTTTATTTTTGAATGTACCCCCGTTTTTAAAAAAAAACCCTCCCATGAAGAACGAATTGCTGCCTGAGAGATCTCCTGATTATCGAGACCGTACAGGGCCCTCCTTGCTTCTTCTGATGTTGTTGCTGCTTCTGCCTTTGCTGCTACCTTGGGGACTGGTAAGAATCCCTCTGTGAAACTTTCCCTACTTTTATTTTATTATTTTAGCTGCTGGCTTTGTTTCCTCAGCACACAGACTCAAGCTAAACTTTGGTCTGTGTCTTAAAACCTCTCTTAAACTCCACAGCGCTTTGCCGCTAAAATAAGCCATCCCTTGGCTTCCTTGGGGGGCTGCCTTGGGAGCTGTATCCTGGGCACATACTACCTGCCCTCTATGACCTCCTCATAGCATAAGGTGCACCATAGGTTTTGCTTCTTAGTTTAATAAGTCATAGTTTGCTAAGATTGTAGTGCTTGTAAGTTTCACCTGCCTTGCTATAGTTGCTGTTTTGTTGCACCGTATAGTTGCTTGTTACAGTTTGCTTAGAATTGTGATATTTGTTGTTTTGCCTAGTCATTGGTTAAGATAGATTTAAAAAAGCCATTGCCTGGTCGTATTCTGTACCTGTTTTGTTACTTTGTATAAGCTGCTTGTCACTTTATATAAATTTGATTAAGTTAGATGATAGATAAGGTTTTTGCTGTTTGAATTCGTCTTCCCGCTGTCCCAATCTCTCTCCCTGAACTTTCCCATGTCTGTTTTTCCCCCTCTCCAATCTCCCCCTCTGTGTACTTCCCCGTGTCTCCCTGTTGTAACCCCTTGATGCTTCTCCGCCTGTGTAACCTCCCAAACCCTTCGCCGCTTCTCTCCCTTTTTTTGGGGTGTCCCTCCAGCCCTTCCTTACACCTCTCTGCTGCCTCTGTTCGTGCTCCCGCTCCTCCGCTGCCGCTCCCCTACCGAAGATCGCCTTCACACTGCTCCGTTTGTCTTCACCCCGCTGCTCTGCAACTTCCCTGAAGTGCTCTCCGCTGCTGCAGCCTGTTTCTTCCCTCAGCCTTCTCTTCCATTCTCCATGTGCCTTCTCATCGCTTGCATGTTCAGTGCCCTCCCCTCTTGCTGCTCCCAGACTCCCCTTAAGTGCGCTCCAGCTGCTCTTGTCTCCCGTACGTCCAGCCCGCAGGCTCCTGAAGACTGCTCTGGGCTTCACCCCACAGGGCTTCAGAGTCTCTGGCTCCTTGCAGCTGCACTCTCCTCTCATCAGTTGCCACTGATCATTCACTCCCCTCCCCACTCCTGTTTCTTGACTCAGCCTGTAGGTACACTCTTGCAGATTATCTGCTATTACAACCTCACAAATTAAGTCATTAATTTTCTTCTATGCTGTTACATTGCATAATTTCACTTATCACCCATATTGTATCATTGCACTGTGATTCACATCTTACTTGTGGTTATAACACCCCATTGGTCACCTCCACTTTTCTGATATACTTTGTATTTGCATTGATGCCACTGTGTTACATTATATATATTGCTGTTAACCACTTAATGCATTCTATCAGAGATTGTTGACCATTTCATATAGAAGCTACCATTTTACTTTGCCTTGCTTTTTGGTACATTTTGCATTCCACACTATATCTAGTGTTGTTCCTATATAAAGTTGATTTACTTATTGACTGTACTGTATCCCATTGTGCTGAACCCCACTTACTGCACCCCACTGTTAGAACTCCCTACACTGTTCAATAAGAACCCCCCCCATCATTGTCTATTGTAAACACCCTATAAACCCCATCCCATCGTATTTCATTGTTAAATTCCCACCACTTCCCTTTTCCTTTAATAAAGAAATTAATTGGCACCCCACCTGTGTGGTAATTGCTCCCCAAGATCCCATATACCTGCGGGCGGGACAGAGGTCAGGAAGGCAAATTTTCTTGTTGGTGCCCAATTTTCAGAGGCCTGCTGGGTTTTTTCACCACTCTCTGAGCAACTTGGGGGTAGAATTAGGCTAAACAGAAGTAGGACTTAGTAATTATTGGTTATTTTGTAGGGAGGTAGTTTATCACACCTTGTAGCTGTGTCCTGTGCAGTTAAATGGCAAAAAGAGCTAGTTACCAGAAGTAAAGGACCAGGGATTTTGCTGATAGATCTAGTGCCTAAGTGACAGGAGAATACCTTGAAATCTTCATGGCTCAAGGTGTCTTCCCATCCACTTTACCCTCTGTCCTCCTCGCAGATGAAAATTCAGAAGAGCAATCTGAATCCTAGGGGTAGCCTAAGCAGGGTCTACCCAGAGTTATGGAATATATGGTTGGAGCTCTATAAACCCATGCTGGAACCACTTAAAATGCCTAGTACACAATAGTGTGGGTGACAGGATGGGTTGCATCATCCTCTATGTCAAGTTTAATAAAGTTGGAGCCTTCAACTTAAACTTCATCTGTGTCCTGATTATTGCATTCTTGAGAACCTTAAGTGAATTTGATTGCTACCATTGCTGTTCCTATACTACCTAAATAAATATGTATTTCAAGCTCTTATAAAATAAAGTAGCCACAGGGAAAACTTTTAATAGCATAACACAGGGATTGAAAACCTTCGGCACAGTAAGCCTCCTGGCGGGCTGGGTTGGTTTGTTCACCTGCCACGTCTGCAGGTTCAGCTAATCGTGGCTCCCACAGGCCATGATTCACCACTCCAGGCCAATGAGGGCTGTGAGAAATCATGGCCAGCACATCCCTCAGCCCGAACCACTTCCCGCAGCCCACATTGACCTGGAGTGGTGAACCACGGCCAGTGGGAGCTTACCCTGGCAGGCCACATACCAAAGTTGCTTATCCCTGGTATAACAAATCAGCTTAAGACTCTTCCACTAGAATTCTTTGAGAGTGTCAACAAGCATGTTGACAAGGGAGATCCAGAGGATATACTTAGATTTTCAGAAAGCCTTTGACAAGGTCCCTCACTAAAGACTCTTAAGCAAAGTAAGCTGTCACAGGATAAGAGGGAAGGTCCTCTCATGGATTGGTAACTGGTTAAAAGATAGGAAACAAAAGGTAGGATTAAATGGTCAGTTTTTAGAATGGAGGCAGGTAAATAGTGGTGAGGTAAATAGTAGCGTCCCCAGGGATCTGTACTGGGACCAGTCCTGTTCAATATATTCATAAATGATCTGGAAAAAGGGGTAAATAGTGAGGTGGCAAAATTTGCAAATACAAAACTACTCACGATAGTTAAGTTCCAGGCAGACTGTGAAGATCTACAAAAGTAACTCCTATAACTGGGTGACTGGGCAACAAAATGGCAGATAACATTCAATATTGATAAATGCAAAGTAATGCACAATGGAAAATATAATCCTAACTACACATATAAAATAATGGGTTCTAAATTAGCTGTTACCAGTCAAGAAAGAGATCTTGGAGTCATTGTGGATAGTTCTCTGAAAACATCCACTCAGTGTGCAGCAGCAGTCAAGAAAGAGAACAGAATGTTGGGAATCATCAAGAAAGGGATAGATAATAAGACAGAAAATATCATATTGCCTCTATATAAATCCATGGTATGCCCATATCTTGAACACAGTGGGCAGGTGTGGTCATCCCATCTCAAAAAAGGTATGTTGGAACTGGAAAATGTTCAGAAAAGGGAAACAAAAATGATTAGAGGTATGGAACAGCTCGCCTATGAGGAAAGATTAATAAGACCTGGACTATTCAGCTTGGAAAAGAGATGACTAAGCAGGGGGGATATGATTGAGGTCTATTACATTATGACTGATGTGGAGAAAGTAAATAAGGAAGTGTTATTTACTCCCTCTCATAACACAAGAACTAGGGATTACCAAATTAAATTAATAGGCAGCAGGTTTAAAACAAACAGAAGGAAATATTTCTTCACACAATACACAGTCAACCTGTGGAACTCTTTGCCAGAGGATGTTGTGAAGGCCAAGACTATAATAGGGTTAAGAAAAGAACTAGATAAATTCATGGAGGATAGGTCCATCAATGGCTATTAGCCAGGATGGGCAGGGGATGGTGTCCCTAGCTTCTCTTTGCCAGAAGGTGGGAATGAGCGACAGGGAATGGATCACTTGATGGTTATCTGTTCTGTTCATTCTCTGGGGAACCTGGCATTGGTCACTGTCAGAAGACAGGATACTGGGCTAGATGGACCTTTGAGCTGACCCAGTTCTTATGTTTTATGTTCAATTCCTACTGAGAAAATGTTTAAGTACTTAAAAGTAACATAGCACTGTTTTAATTAACGGAAATGTCCATGTGATTTTCTCACTATTGTAAATATCAACATTTCAGAATATCATTATTAAGAAACCATAAAGTCTAATTTCTTTAAAAAGTATGATGAATCCCGAAGTTAAGAATAGATCAGCTGTTTTAGGTATCACCTATAATACGCCCCCACAATGAGTTATAATTATTGCATAATACAATACAACTTTATTTGTTGTAGATAAAAATCCCTGGTTTTCAGACCATTTGAGAATTGCACTCTGATCACTATCGCATGCAGCACTAATACGTCTTCAACTATCTGATTACCACTGATCTTTCCTACTTTGATTCATCCCTTTTACACAGACCTTCTCCCTAGGCTCTCCCTCGTAATAGCCCTTTAAATCAGGATGCAAAATCAGATGCAGCTGTAAACTGAATATTATCATCTGATTGCTACCTGTTGTTCTTCTCTACTTCCTATATAGTAAGTATTTTTGCTCCTGTTATGTTTTCTCCAGGCTATGATTTTCTCATTATGTATGTAGCTCCTGACAAGTATTACAATATTAATGCAGTAGCTGAACTTTTGAAATGAATATTAGATTCCAGAGAGGGAGAGGGAAATAGAAAAAAAAAAGAAAAAAACAACAACAACATTCATTGTGTCTACAGAGAGGAAGGATAATCATGTGGTAACTAGTTTGTTACTTATGACACCTGGCTTCAATTCCCTGCTCTGCCACATACTTCCTGTATGATTCTAGGCAAGTCACTTAATCTCTCTCTGTGCTTTCCTTACCCATCTGCAAAATGGGTGTAATAGCACTTCCCTACCTTTCAGGATGTTGTAAAGATAAATACATGAGTGTGAAGTGCCCAGATACTATTGAAATGGAGACATATAAGTAACACCAAATAAGTAACTAAGATAAATATTATTTAACTATTTAATTTGTGGTTTTTTGTATTTAATGTTTGTATTTGAATATCTGTCTTGCATATATCTGTTATATGGTTTACCTTGATAGTTCAGTGGTTTGAGCATTGGGCTGCTAAAGCCAGGGTTGTGAATTCAATCCCTGAGGGGGCCATTTAGGGAACTGGGGTAAAAATCTATTTTGGGGATTGGTTCTGCCTTGAGCAGGGGGTTGGACTAGATGACCTCCTGAGGTCCCTTCCAACCCTGGTATTCTATGTATATGTCTATTTTATAACAGAAATGTTGAACCCAAAAGAGCAGAGGAATGAGGATGAAGTCTTTGTATGGAAGAGGAACCATGATACAAACAACATCTGGATCATATTTCTTTTGAACAGTTGTTTTAAAAACATTACATTCCAGTATCATAATTCATCTTCCAAATATAATACCAATTTTCAATATTTCCATATTTGTTCTCATTGATTTGATTAAGCAGTTAAGAAACGTCTTGCATTTAGACTACTTTCATTATATAACCCGTGTGCAATAAAACTCTGTGTGTGTGTGTAACATGTACCTTATGTCTCTATTCACTTTAGAAAAGTAACCATTTTTCAATAAACAATAAACAATAAAGCTGATGCAAAATAAAGCTGAAATGTTAATAGAGAATATAGAAGACAATGGGAATTCAGCTTCTTAAAGGGAAATCATATTTGGTATGTCCATATCTCTACCTGAAAAGCATATTTGTCTGAAAACTTTGTACCTTTCAGTACTTTGATCTCTGAAGGGAGCAGCACCTAGAACCAGCTTTCCAAGCACACTGACTCTTCCCAGACTGTCCCTGTTTTTTCTCTCTATCCCCTCCATTTCAGCCAAGTGTCTCCTGCAATCACAATTCCCATTCCCAGTCACTTCTTCTCTCCTTTCATATTTTCACTCTCCCTCATTCGTCTCTTTCCTTACACCTCCGCTCTCCCTAACACATACACATACACACATATACTCCTTTCACTCACTCTTCACTTTTCCATTGGCTCTCTATTTTTCTTTCACTTTAGGTTTCTTCCTCCAGAAGGGAGCTGAACCAACAATAGAGGTGAGCTCTGTAGGCACTCAGATCCTAAGGGGACATGTGCACTATGAAAACAGATATAGAATAGAAACTTTTCCTCTGTACACCTCTCAGCCTCTCAGCGCACGTCCAGACTAACCTGCGGCATCGGCGGGTTAAAATCGATTGCTCGGGGATCGATATATCGTGTCTAGTCTGGACGCGATGTATCGATCCCCGAGCGCGCTTACATCGATTCCGGAACTCCATCAATCCGAACGGAGTTCCGGAATCGACACGGAGAGCCGCGGACATCGATGCCGCGCCGTCCAGATGGGTAAGTACCTCGATTTTAGAAATTCGACTTCAGCTACGTTATTCCCGTAGCTGAAGTTGCGTATCTAAAATCGATTTTAATACCTAGTCTGGACGTGGCCTCAGAGATGAAATAGGACCCTTAACTTTAGCTAGCCGTTCAGGCTGTTTGGCACCAGCTACTCCATATTCTGGTTGGTGAGGGAATAAGCAAAATACAGGGTTTCAGTACATGCTGGAGTTGGAGCCTGGAGATGGAGTAAGATAAAGAACAGCTGGCTGCTGAAGAACAGCTAATTCAGGAGTCTCTTTGGTACCCTATGCTTGCTGGACATTGCAAGCAGCAGCCTAATTAATCTGCTCCATCTCAGTCTATTGAGAGAAAGTTCCTGGTTGTTACCCTTCACAACGCCTGTTGACTCTGCAATATTAGGAAAAGCCAAAATATAATGGGCATGACATGAATCATAATGTAAAATAAAATAAAGAAGTTATTTTAAATTCTAGCCTCTGTAGCAATGATAGGAAACAATGGTAATTATGTCTTGAAATGTCTGGATTCAACCAAAGCTACAAAGTCTTTTCTTATTCAATCCTTCATATGTGAAACATAAACCAATTGTCTTGTCTAATTAGATTGTAAGCTCTGTATAGCAGGGCTGTCTACTTCTTTTAGTTTGTACAGTGCAGTACCATTCTTGGTTGGCCCTTAGAACCCACAATAATATTACTACTATTATTACTCGTAATAATACTGCAATACAGTGACTCCTCAGCTGACCTCATCTTTTCCGTCTCACTTATGTAGATTTGAACATTTTTTACTGTGTTTGTTTTAAATAGTTGTTTCATTTAGGGGGAAGAAAGAAGAGGTTGTAGGTCATTAAAAGAATGATAGGCTTACATAGCCTCCTGGGCATCTGTTTTTACAGACGGACCTATTATTTCTGAATTTAGAGAATCTGCAAACCAACAACAACAACAACATTGTCTTTGTTTTATAGAACAGGAAAAGATTTGCATTTAACAAGAAACCACACTATATATTTTGTTACATTTTTGCTTTGTCTAAAATCCTAGTCCTGCATAAGCAGCACTGTCAAAACACAACAGAGCAAGAAAAGGTTTTTGGAGGAAAAATCAGCAACTCTTTCACAATTAGGTATCTAAGTAAACAGTGATTTTATTTCTGAAAATATTTTGAGTTATAGGGAAAAATGTTTTTATCCATGCTTGCCTAAGTCAAAATTTAGTTTAAAATCTTCAGAAAGCATGGAAAATTTCAGCTCAAAAGGATATTATTTTTGAAAGTTATAAATAACTAGATTGAGTAATTAGACCATGACATAGCAAATAGTTTGATTTGGTGGAATTTGGTGGTGGAACAGATGGAATTACTTATGCTACTAGAGTTAAGCATGTGCAAGTGTACACAGGATTGGATTTAGGATTGAAAATCCCTGCCTGTTTTAAAATTATTCCTTTATTTTATTTAATTAGTATATAAATAATAACTATGTTACAAGATTGTTGTGCCTTTTCAATATAGCTTAGGGTAGGTTTTTAAAAGTGTCTAAAAGAGCGAGATGGCCAATCCCAACTGAAAGTCAGGTTTGAATTTTCTCTCACATTCTATTTTTGTATAACTGAAAAATAAAAAAAACTAAAGGTGAGAGTTTTCAAACATGACTTTCAATGGTACTTAACTCCATTAAGCAGTTTTGAAAATCTCATTTTGAGATCCCGATCCCACATACTTTTATGCACATACATAACTTTACAGGCTACTCACAGTAGTAAAATTAAGCAAGTGTCTAAGTGTTTGCAGGATCTGTTTTTGTTCTGCAGATGATAGAAAGTTTAGTGTTGGCTAAAAGAGACCAAATTCAGTGCTAGTACAAATAAGTGCAACTCAATTTATTTTAAATGTGCTCTCTTTTCCTAGCAGTTCTGATATATGTGACATGAGGGCTATTTCAGGAAAGGAAGGGGAGTCGGCTTGTCCTCTTTTTTCTTTTAAAAATAGAAATCAATACATTGATTAAATCATTTGCCAAGAAGAACACATGAAGGGCAAGTTTCACAAAGGAAACAAAAAGAAAAAAAAACAAAGTCAGAAGAAATCTGCCACAAAATAGAGGACTGTGTACTGTACCCAGAAATGCTTGGGATCACCCTCTGGATTGCGTTTGAGTCAAATGTCATCATGCTGCTAGTCTGGCAATAAATCGTGAAACTCCATTAGCGAGCCAAATCAAAAGTGACAGTTAAGATTTTAGTCACTGCAATTTCCAAACATAGATTAATTAGTTCAATTGGAAGTAGTTGATTATGGGATGGCAGCCCATAGATTACATGGGTACCATCCATTGTTGTAAGATCATATCAGGAGACAGACATGGACTCATAAATTGCTGTCATCCATCTTTATTGTCTGTTCTTTTCTTTCTCACAGTGAAGTTCCTTTTCCCTGGCTGGATAGTGATACAACCAACATTTTTTTTTACTTTATTCCTAAATTACCTTTTATAATTTAATAAAGCCCTGTACCAAAATATTTCCCTAATACTCAGGCACCTGACTTCATTAATGGGAAAGTAAAATACAGGAATTTGAATAGGTAGCTGACATACTTACAAAGGATTCCACAGTCCATGCATCTCCATGCATCCCATCTCACCCCACACAGAGCTATGGGGATTATTGCCTGACTCTACAGCACTTGTGTCCCATCAGTAATCCCCAGGTTATGGATCTGTGCCTGGGAAGGGGTTGGATCTTGGAGACACACATCTGTCCCACCCCAAGGCCTAGAAAGAAGATGCTATAGCAAGTGATACAGCCAACAGCTGAGCTCTCTCTGAAGCTAAGAATTCTCCCACATTCCTCTTAAATAGGGAGCCTAAAAGCAACTATCGTCTTAGGAATCTCTGGAAGTTTTGCTGCTTCTGAGACTCAGCAAGCAGGAGATTGGATCAGGGGGCTCTAGAACTGAAGCCCTTGCAGATCCTCCAGGATCCACAGCCCTTGCAAGCAGAACCACAATATATTCCAAAGGGGGATAAACTCTAACCCCTAAATAAATGATTTTGGAGAAGCACTGTGGAACAGTTGGTGTCTGCCCTTGCACAGGTGTACAGGGACAAGGAACAGGTAGTAGGAACTGTTCTGTCCGCACTTCCTCTGAGGGGGAACACATTTTGGTGAATGTGCTGGAAGAGAGTGGGAGCAGATGAGAACAAGGGAGTAAACTATGCCATCTTAATGGTGCCTTACCTCCCTTTACAAAAGGTTTGTACAAATGGCACTGTTCAGCACTGAGAGGTGAACAATATAAAGATTTACTTTCCTTTCAGTCTCTTTCCCAAGGATACTTCAACAGGCAAGGCTCCCAGGACAATATTTTTATACTATGCTATAAAGAAACAGCCAAAGAAAGCTCCTTTCTCTTTGCTGGCTCACATTAAAAGTAAGCATAATATTTCAGGCCTGAAAATAAAATCATTCTAGTGGCTTTTCTCTTCCTCCAAACAAATGGAATATGTCATTTACTACAAAGATATCAGAAACAACACACTCTCCATATCTGCTATGGAAGTGTAAGCAGAGTCAGGATGAGCTCTATCCTGACATCTGGTGGTGAATTGTGGCGAGTTGTGGAAAAGAACTTCAGGGGCTGGTCTTGTTTGCATAGGCACTCCCACCCCACTTAGCATGAGCCCACAGCCACCCAAATAGTCACTATGGCTGCTGTGAGATCCCCAATTTCTCTGTTGTTGGGGCAGGAAGAATAAAGTGTTGTTACTCTGAATATGTGAATCAAGGCCAGTGGAACTGTTTTATGACAGAGGGACTCACCATCAACTAAGTAGAACTCACTAGATAAGGGACATAGGTTACAAAACCCAGTAAATTGAGAGAGGCTGGGAACAGGTATTTGTACCTGATGGTGTGGGCCTCCTTTGAGGGTCAGAAACACCAATTGCACTGTCTCCTCTCTCCACTGTTCAATAGCAGAGCTAATTTTGATTCCATTAAGAGTCTAGTTACAGGCTGCTGTGCTGAATTCGCTTTGGGCCAATGGTGCTCCAGCACTGGGGCTCCCCTGCTACAAGCTAAAATTACTAAGAGCTGAAATCACTGGATGCTGTGTTAAACTAGTGGGGGAACATGAAGATATATTGCTAAGTGGCTGGCAGAGCGGAGCAGTTTGTGGGATGGTTGGAGTGGCCCATGTGGTGGTGAGCAGAGTGAAGCAGAGCGAAGCGTCTAGCAGAGTGGAGCAGTTTGTGGGGTGGTTGGTTCTTCCTGCCCCAATAACAGAGAAACTGGGGATCCCACAGCAACTAAAGTGATCATTTGGGTGGCTGTGGTCTCATGATACGCATGATGGGTGTGCTTATGCAAACAAGACCAGCCTCTGAAGTTCTTTTCCACAACTCACCACAATTCACCACCAGATGTCAGGGTATAGCTCATCCTGACTCTGCTTACATCCTCCCCCCAGATGAGAATTTGTTGTCCCGACAAATCACGCTTCTTATTATACAACCTCACTGGCTCCTTCCAAAGGCCTCAGGTAGCCCACTTTAGCTTCCACAAGACTGTGTGCTAAATGTATTGGCTACTTACTAGTCACCCCAGGTGCATCATAAGTAATAGTTTTACTGGTTTTATTACCCTGTCTTGTCTATTGAGACTGTCTGTTGTCGTGGTAGGGGGGATATTCTCTTGAGTGACTGATGGAAAGATTTTCTTTGAGGGACCCTCAGCTACTGGCATAGGCTCCTGTATTTTTAGTTATCAAAGTGGAGTGTCCAAGGTGCCCAGGACATCCTCCGCCTGTATGTTTTCACTATTTAATAACTGTGTGTGTCACTACACGGGGGTCCCATCAGCAGCACAGGGGTGTCAGAAATGAGCCTAAATACTTCCACCTTGGGGTTTAGGGCAGAAGAGAGGGAGCTTTCCTTTGGTCCAGCTGATTGAGACGGAAATTTTGTCTTCATTTCAGGATACACCATGATTGTGTCTTTCTTCTCAGACTCGCTTTCAGATGTACTTCATAGGGGTAGGTTAGCTGCAGGGGGCTGGCTGTCCATATTGGATGGCGGTTTTGGTTCAGCATTTTTGTTCTGCCCGGTTGCCTTGTTGTGGCCCATTTTATAAAAGATGCCTACCAATTCCCTGACAGGGAGCAAAAGGTTTCTATGCACTGTCTTTGTCTGCCCTGGACCAACCAGCCATCCCATGAGCCACTCCAACCGTGCCATGAACTGCTCAGCTTTGCTAGCCGCTCCGCTCAACTTCACTCCACGACCCGTCCCATGAGCCACTCCAACAGTCCCTAAAACTGCTCAGCTCTGCTCCACTTAGGGTGACCAGACGACCCATGTTAAATATCGGGACCCGGGGAAGGTGGGCCGGGGGCAGAGGGGAAAATAATGGAGGGAGAGCAAAAAAAAAAATCCTCCAACCCCGCTTCCTCCTCCCTCCGCAAGTGCTGGAGAGAGACCCGGGAGACTCAAGAGAGCGAGGGGCCGTGGTGAATGTGAGTCCAGCCTGGCCCCAAGCAGACAGGACTCGGACACAGTACCTGAAGGGAGAATAGGGGGACAGCCGGCGGGGCCAGGCAGCGGCTGTTCTCCCGACCTGGGCAGTGGGACTCAGGAGCAGCCGCTGCTGCAGCTCTCACTGCCACAGGGGGAAGAAGTGGCCAAGCACGTGGCGCTAGGCAGCAGCGGCTTAGGCGCCCGGGCCCGAACCCCCCAAGCCCGGGCCTGCTGAAGGGACCCAGCACGCACGCTGCACACGCCCAGCCCCTGGCCAGTCACGTCTGGGCTGGCTGCCCAGCTGGTGCAATCCTATGGTGGAGGCATCGGCAGCCCAGCCCCATTTGTTCCCCTGCGGGAGCCGAGTGGGATGTGGGGGCTGGGGCCTGCTGCCCCCACTCCGGGGCCTCCCACGGGATTGCACCAGCTGGGCAGCCAGCCCAGACGCGACTGGCCAGGGGCTGGGCGTGTGCAGCGTGCGCGCTGGGTCCCCGCAGCAGGCCCAGGCTCGGGGTGTTCGGGCCCAGGCGCCAAAGCTGCAGCTGCCGAGCACCCTGTGCTTGGCCACTTCCTCCCCCCGCAGGAGTGGGAGCTGCAGCAGCAGCTGCTCCCAAGTCCCACTGCCTAGGTGGGGAGAACAGCCGCCGCCTGGCCCTGCGGGCCGCCCCCCTACTCTCCCTCAAGGTACCGCGCCCGAGTCCTGCCTGCTTGGGGCCAGGCCGGACTCACACTCACCCCGGCCTCGCACTCCCCTGCATCTCCTGGGCACAGTGTGCTTGGCAAGAGGTGGGGATTTGGAGAGGGAGCCAATGAGGCAGTGAGGGGGCAGGGATTTGGGGAGGGATCCAATGGGGGAAGGAGGGGGTGGAGTCGGGGTGGGGGAGGGCGCGCGGGACAAAAGAGCAAATATCAGGACAGTCCTGATAAAATTGGGATGTCTGGTCACCCTAGCTCCGTTCCGCTTCATTCCACTTGCCATCCAGTGGACCGCTCCAACCATCCCACAAACTGCTCCACTGTGCCAGCCACTAAGCAATATATCTTTAGGCTCCCCCACTAGTTTAACACAGCACTCAGTGATCTCAGCTCTTAGTAATTTTAGCTCTGTAGTGATTTCAGCTTGTAGTAGGGGAGCCGCAGTGCTGAAGCACCATTGGCCCAAAGTGAATTCAACACATAAGCCTGTAACTAGACTTCTAATGGAATCAAAATTAGCTCTGCTATTCAACAGTGGAAAGAGGAGGAGGCACAATTTGTGTTTCAGTTTGCAGGACGGTTGGAGCGGCCCACAGGATGGTGAGTGAAGTGAAGCGGAGTGGAGCAGAGCTGAGCAGTTTGTGGGATGGTTGGAGCGGCCCGCAGGATGGCTTGTGGAGTGGAGTGGCTCGTGGTAAAGGTTGCAGCAGAACCCCAAGGAGATGTGGCGCAGTCAGCCTTGGACCACATAAGGTGCCCCTTAACACCCTGCATGCCCCTTGCCCCCACCCATTTCCACCCAGGCTTGGACGTGTGTGTAAAACTCTGCAGATAAACTTTTAAACTCTGGGGCTGCACTGACCCGGGACAAAGACTTTTGGGTTGTTGGACTTTTGGGACTTTGGGTGATTTTGGTGTTGCTGGACTCAAAAACCAAAGGGAAAGGACACAGCCCAATTTGCTGGTGTGGGTCTTTATTCATGGTTTGGTCTATCAACCCTAGTTGTTGTGTTTTCCCAATTTAATGCTGATGTCTTTTACATTGTATTATTAAATATTTTCTGCTACACCGAGACTCTGTGCTTGCGAGAGGGGAAGTATTGCCTCTTTAAGGTGCCCAACGGTGTGCATAAGATTTTCCCAGGTCATTAAGTGGCAGCTCGAGCTGGTTTTGTGTTATGTTGTTGGGAGAGGACCCTTATGTACTAAACCCGGCCCTTGCTGCTATCAACTCGGCCTGGCAGAAGGGTTACAGAAGTGTGGGAGACAGAATCTGCCGACTAAACTAATCAGCCAGAGGCGAGAACATTTTGTGATTATCACTCATGGGGTTCGGAAAGAATAGGAGTGGGGCAGAAGGAGCTATCCATTAACCCCCTACCATAGCCTGCATTTTTGAGCTACTACTTCAAATACTATTCTCCCCACACCTCTGAGTTATAATTACATTCTCTACCCTTTCAGACTGGCTGAGCAGGAAATTGGTTTGGTTGGAATTATGTGCACATATGTTCCTTCATAGTGCTCTGAGACTTCATATGGATGATCTGACTCATGTTACTTAGTTATTGTTATTTCTACCTTCATGCTTGGAGGGTTTGACACTTTCAGTGAAGGAGAGAAAGGTGAAGGAATGGTGGACCATTTCTAGATGTTGCATATGACTGACGTTTGTGGGTTGACATACCCAAGATACATCTCCGTTCTCCATGTTGAGTTTCCCTAGACCTCACGGTTACAGACCTTGCAGTTACAGAAGAAGTAACAATACATTATTTCATTTTCCTGGCTTCAGTGGAGTAAGGTTTGTACAGCTTGCGTGGGCTAATTCCATCTTTGGAGAAAAATATGTGGTTACTCCCAAACAATATTATTTTCTAGTTTATTTTTATTTACCACGTGGACATCATTCCTACTGTTGCCTTAGGCAACAATGAATTAACAACAAAAACATCAACAAAGCTCACAACATGTGCAGCCCCACTTGTGGGACTTTCAGCAAAATCATTTTTGTATTCGGTAACTCCAGCCAAACTGCTTTTTGGTTTGCTGCTACTCCCAGGAGCAGTTTCCAACTACTATGTCATTGGCTTATAATCCTATCCCAAACACATCAAAGTCCTGTTGTAAGATCATGTATTTGGCCTGTCACTCAGCCATGTGGTTCTGGATGTTAGACAAATGGGTTGCCTCTGCTGCTTTGGTTGTGCCAGCCCATCTGGGGTTGCCTTGCTAATATTTTTTTACCCATGACATTTGAAAGTCTCACAGAATGATGGGAAATAAGGCACTTGGAGTGGCTCTCCCCTACCCAAACTAAATAACTAAATGTCCCGCAGCTTGCTCCATATCACATAGCAGATGCTAATCCCTGTGGAAGGAATCAGATGGATTTGGAGGAAGAGAATGGGTAGGAATAAAGAATAAGCAATGTCACAGAGGCAGCCCTCACACACAAACTTGGTGTCTTATTGTTCCTGTCCAATGGCAGAAGAGGCTGATCATGCCTGGTGGTTAGGATTGATACAGAAATGGTGGAAGCACTCCCTGGCATCCTTCCTCTTGCTCGCAGTCCGATGAGATCCTCTTTCTGGGGAACTGGGATCTACTTTGTCAGCTGGGCAAGTGAGGAGTGACAGTCTCTTCCCCGGCTTTGTTCTCATGACCTATCATGACTTATATAATATAACCTTGAAATTGTGTGCATTAGTTTACCTATTTCTGAACCCTAGGACAATCCCTGAAGAGTTTCTGGGGGCAACAGTCAGTGATTTGTTTCTGCAAGTATGTGCTAAGGCAGAGATCTGGAGCTCTTTACATATCTATCGCACTTCTTATATCATGCTCAACACCATGGTTTCAGACAACTTGACATTTTTTTATTTTTTTTAATCCAATAACCATTCACTTTAAAGTGGTTCATTTTTAGAGGCACCAAATGTACCTGCAGCTCTATTGACTGCTGTGGGACATCTTGGTGCACAGTGTGTCTGAGAATGAAACTCTTTGTTTCTTTACTGCTCCAACACGGAATTATTATAGCATTATTTGATGAATGTGGAAAAACTTAGTCAAATTTCTATTGCCTTTTGCCAGGGGGCTTAGCCTCTCCTGATTTCCGAAGACTACTATTTTGGAGAACCTATCCCCAGATATTTTTTTAAGAGAGTTGGCATGGGGGACATACCAAGCTTGCTCCACTGACTGGAAAATGTGGCAAAAATCCCAGCAGTGCAAATTTGCAGGGTTTCCTGTCTCCTGTGTTGGAGTAGACCATATAGTGGATAATAGTGCTCTGAGTCATTAAACCTAATCCATGGAGAGATGATGCCATCATAAATACAAGTTATTTCAATTACTTTACTGTTTTTTTCTGTCTTTACCACTTTAGTGCAATACAAGCAACATTTATTGGCCTGATCCTGAAAAATATTAGTATTCCTTGTAATGAGAATAAAGAATATTTGTTTGTATAAACATTTCAGGATCAGGCTTTATACCATTGTGCATTACTTAAAAAAAAAAATCTCTATTGAGCCTTACCCAGATCTTTTCAAGGATGAATTCAAGTTTTTCTGCTGTTTACAAGCCAGAAAAAAAATGAAGGGAACACCCTAATTTCTAGCTTATTGGAAACTTTACAGCGTATGGAATGCTATAATGAATTGGTCTGAGACAATATAGGCTAATGGGTAGTGTTATTCCTGACAATAGCTCACTTGAAATTCTAATGCTTTCTGAATTTCTTACCACATTTTTGGTGATCCAAGATTTGTTTCCATGGGGACAGGAATGGAAATAGCAGCCTTCAGCAGAGTTGTCAGATTCAGTGATTGAATCTTTGAATTGACATTGCTATTTTGTAGACTCTAAATCTATTGATTCCTAGAGTCTATGCCCTACATAATTTTGCAAAGCACCTTAAAATGTGAGATACTGTAAATAATTGATATAGTGTTTATAAAATAGGCGTGATCATTTTTTGATTATTATTATTATTAATTATTTGTATTATTGTAGGACCTAGGAGCCTTTGTTACAGATCCATTGTACTAAGCGCTGTACGAATATTTTATATTTAAATAAATAAATAAATAAACAAATAAATAAATATAAATGAACTCAACATCAATGTGAGTGGATGAGGGGGATAGAGCTTGCCTAGTGAGACATTAGCCCATTTATTGCAGAACTGAATTTGGCCTATAGTGAACTGTGATGCTCAGAATTAAAACTTTTCTAACATTTATTTCTGATACTCCCATGCAAAAATATCAATTCAAGAAAACTTAATAGTAGGAGAAATGGTTGGCACTCTGCTGGATCAAGCAATATCATGAATCTTTCTTCAGGCAAAATGCTACCCCTTTATGCCAAGATGGCCGGATGAATGGGTCATAGGGCTTCACAAGAGCATATTGCTTGGGATGGCAAAGAGAATTTTCTGTTTCCTGGATACCATGTGTTTACAGTGTCTTATCATCAGTGGACTGATGGAGCCCTGAGCTTGTGTCTAGAGTTCTAGAAATATAAAGTATCAGAAGACATGTAAATGCTCTTCCTAACCTTCTTACATGTCAAGGTTCCTCTTACCTGCCATGCTGCTCCTACTAGTTTGTAACAACTCTCAAAATTGCTCAGTTACTGCTCTGATATTTGCATACTTAATAAATCAGTGTAACTACCTGTGGGAGTAAGACAAGCTGGAATTGTGTCCCTGTTTAGAAGCTTAATTAGAAATTATCATTCCTTATTATTTGTTTATTTTCAAGGCCCATTCACCACTCATTTGTTTCCAAATGACAACCATAGGTAGGTCTTAGTGGGTAATTTGTTTGTGTAGAAACTATCTAACCCTTATTATTCCAGACAATTAGTAAGTTGTGTTACCTACCATGAAGAAGGATAGAGTGAAAACTTAAAGTAAAAAACCTACAGTTTTACAAAAGGGGCTACTGAATGAATGGAGTTTTATTTTCCATACAACATAAAACAGGGAAAATTGCTAATTTCGATTATTTAATTTCTGAAGAAATCATTCTTGCAAAGTTTATCACAAATAAACATTAGTTCCTGGAACACTTAAGGGGGGTGGTTTTTTTCTTTTTCTTTTCAGAAGCTGAAGTTTATTTTCATAATTATTTTTATAAACAATATTTAAAGATACCTGTCAGGATGACTGATGCGGAGAGGGAGAGGGAAGATGCCAAGACAAAGTAAACCAACTTCAGTATTCTTTTTTATACAATTAATTTTATTCCTAATCCATTGAAGCATGCTGATGCTCACTTGAGATTAAAAACAGGAAGACAACATCAAGTCAAGCCTAAAAAACAAATACATATTTAATCAGCTAAGGTTTTTATTTGTATTTATTTAGATTTCTAGAACACTCAAGACAAACAAAAGCATTGCAACAGTATTTCTGGAAAATCATTTTAGACCAAGTCAGGTTTGCTTTGACTAGTTGCTGTCCATGGGGTGTGACTTGTCTTTTAAGTCACACGGAGCCAGATTCTCAACCAGTGTAAATCATTGTATCTCTGTTGGAGTCAGCACAGCTACAGTCATTTGCACCAACTGAATTTGTTTCTTTTGTATGATTGGATAACCAGGACTTCTTAAACGGGTGAATAAAAATAAAAAATAGCAAACTTCCTGGATGAATTTTCAGATGCATGATCATTTTTGCTAAGTTTTTTAAAACTTTCAGGATTAACAATTCATCAATAAAGTGGCATATCCAATACAAACTAACATGACCCAACTCGTAACGACAGAGTGAACTTACCATATTTTTTCTTTGTTTGTCAAATGTTTGCAGAACACTTTTATATTATCCATGTGATTATAAATACATTTGTACTTATGCTATGATCCTATCTTAAATTTGTTTTTGAAGAATGCCTAAAATGATAAACAAAGAAGTTTTGATGTGATTTCAGCTGTGTTTCTGAAGGTATGTTATGATAGCAAGGGGCACATTGGCACTTTTTTACAAGTGGGCTCCCGAGTCTAGTTTTTATATGAGTATTCTCACTTGTAAACAGCAAAAACAAATGCACGTAGCTACAATATTTGCTTTAACTTATGTCTTCCTTGATAGAGTTAAATAAATGGCATGTTGTCTGAGTTCAACAGCAACAAAAAGCTGCAATGGATTAGCTTTGTCATTACCCTGCAGGTACAGAGATAGGCTTGCTGTGGGTTGCATTTCAGGATGCCATGTGCTGTATTAGGCTCCTGTGACACACACTACATTAGACAAAGCAGCCACTTGAGGGGATTTGGTCAAAAATATTCTTTGGACATTGAGTTATTGGTGAGGTTGATAAGAGATTTGTGAACCACAAGCACTTGTGTGTCAAAATATTTCTTATGCTAGTGTGCAGAAAAATGTACCTTGTCATATGAACCTAAGCTAACGTAACTCAGCGAGCTTACAAAATGTGGCTTTCTCTCTAGCACAAACAGGACCCTGTTCATTGCTGGAGGATTGCTGCAGGCACACATTCTGAAATGTGAAGGACAGATTCAACTTGCAACTTTCCATGATATCATTTTATGATACATTTAAAGCTCAGCAGTTGAATTTCAGGCCAAAATTTTTTAAATTGCTGCCACTGTGATGTTTAAATGAAAATATAATATTTTGATTATCAGTTTTGTATTATGAGAAAAAGTATCAGAACTCTAAAAGAGGAAGTTACCTATTTTTCTCATTGACCAGATTCCTTCTGCTTCAAATTTGGATGATTGAATGGAACAAAGCCAACCTGATTATTAAATAAGTTACAAGATACTAAATCATTTTTAAAAGGCCATTTCACCACTCGTGAATTGAACACTGAGGCATGTTATATGCTCATATATAGTTTATTAGATTTTATTTCCTGTGTCCTTCGGAAAACTCAACCCATTTGTCAGTTGGGAATTTAAGTGACCTTGTGTAAAGAAAGAATGGTAATTTTTCAAATGATATCGTGAACAGTGACATGTCTTAATGGAGGCATTTTGGAAACATTTTTTTATTGTTGTTTTATATCCTTAATCTAAGTATGTTTGTCCAAAAAGATAGAGTATGAGAGCTTGATGAGACCAGGATCCAACAGTAGTATACAATAATAATTGTAATTTTACTAGCACATTTGTTGTTGATAGGTTTAGCTTACTACAATTTTGCTTTGCTTTGTCTCCCTTCTCTCCTTTGACATGCATCATTAAAAATATCGATGTCTTCTGCGTAAATATAGAAAACAGACAAGAACAAAATTAATCTTGCTAGTTCCTAATTTCATCTTATTTAATACTATTTATTTCAAAAGCATTTCTAAGAAATTCTCCTCAGCATTTTAATGAGAGGTGTTTCTTCAGCAGTTTCAGAGAGCCATTGTCAAAGTCAACATGGGCAACATTCTTACTGCAGGGGCCACTTATATTCTATTCTACATAGGTCTTTATACTACTTTCCCCATCATAGTATCTGATTGCCTTCCAGTCATGCATTCAATGATATGACTGACATCTGTCACATGTGGTTCACTTCCGTGCTCCTCCCAGAGTAATAGTTGGGTATGTAGTGAGATGTTTTGTTTTGTTGTGTTTCTTCTGTAATATGTACATGCTTCTATGAGTTTATATTAGAGAAAGGAAAACTGAAGAAATGCATCTTGTATTTGCCACTGAAGGTGGTATGGCTTTGGCATTCATTAATTCCTGTAGGAGTTTGTTCTGCAGTCTTAGTCTGGCTTTCACGCAAGCTTTGTCTCCTGCACTGATAATCTATAACCTTATGGTATACAGCTCAATTTTGCCTAAGGAGCAGAGTTATCAACCATAATCCTCATCTTAGAGCTTTAGAGGATCTTTTAGATCACCTGGGCCCAGACCATGAAGGTCCTTGAGGATAAGGACTGAGACCTTGAACTTTACTTGATATTCTATGGGAAGCTAGTGTACAGAACAAAGTACAGGTTTGCTGTACTCTTACAAAATATGACTGCATGTGGTTGCATAGGACCTGAGAGAGGACTGTTGCTTGTGTGATTCTACAAGTTAGAAGTCTGAAGTGCAGTTTCCCATGATTACTCTATAAGTGCATCTCTCTATGGACTCACAATATTTTAAAACATTCCCCAAGACCTTTGCCACGTCTCTTAGGTAGGACAGCAGTATCTTATAGTAGACAGTTTTGAATGCTGCGGTAAGATATAGAAAGATGAGAGGGCCATCCTTCCATTTAAGCAACATTTTACCAATAGTTCTTTTATATCATAGACTGGATATTTATTATTATTGGCCAGTGATTTTAAAACTAATAATCCCATCATATAAAATGAGGGAGATTTTTTGTTATTCAGATCATTAAAATTTAGATAAATTTAGATAAACTCTAGTCACTCTGCAACACCTGATCAAAGGGATTTCCATTTCTGCATGCGTGGTACAAAGCCTAAGAGAATTATTTGTTCCTGTAGACTAACTCCCTTGATCTTGAACTCCACCAAATGAAATCTGTGGCTAAGGGATTTCTCCAATCTGTAATCTGAAATTTGTGTGTGACAGTATGTGTGTGGGGAGTCTTTTTCCACTAGCCAAATTTTGGGACACCTCCAACAAACTGTTTTGTTTGCATAAGAGTCTTTTCATTTACTCTGATAGGCTTTGGATCAATCTCTTTATACACAGTGTTCCTTCCTGACAGCTCCATTTTGAAGGAAACTAAGGATGGGAAGGATTGGACTATGACCCCTTTAAATTTCTTCCCTGACAGACGAGCAGAACATCAGTTAATGAGAGACAATGCCATCTAGTAGTTAGAAATCCTTGATTCTGTTTCTAGCTCTGACTCTGACTTTTTGTGGGACCTTGAGAAATGTTTTCCATCTACAAAATGAAGCAGTACAGTAATACCACCTAACAAAAGTTATTTATTTAGATATATACAAGATTGTATCCCTTCCATTACATATAATTTACAGTGGTAAAAATACATATGCCATGTAAATTGCCCATTGTGGATATTAATTAATGTGATGTTTGTAAGGTACTTTGAGATTTTGGATGAACAGTCCAAACATAATAAAAGATCTTCTAACTGCAAAATCTGAAAAAAAAAAAAAACCCACAAAAACAGACAACCCAAGATGAACTGGCCCCTACACTCAGAAGCAGCAGCAGCTAGGGTTTTTGGCTAGAACCCTAAATGCTTTAGAACACGGGTAGGCAACCTATGGCACGGGTGCCGAAAGCGGCAAGTGAGCTGATTTTCAGCGGCACTCATGCTGCCCGGGTCCTGGCCACCAGTCCAGGGGGGAGGCTCTGCATTTTAATTTAATTTTAAATGAAGCTTCTTAAACATTTTAAAAACCTTATTTACTTTACATACAACAATAGTTTAGTTATATATTATAGACTTATAGAAAGAGACCTTCTAAAAATGTTAAAATGTATTACTGTCATGCAAAACCTTAAATTAGAGTGAATAAATGAAGACTCAGCACAGCGCTTCTGAAAGGTTGCCAATCCCTGCTTTAGAGAGTGTTGATGGATGCCACATTGCACTTCACAATGAATATATTATGGATAAAGAATTATTGTTATATTTTCATGTTAAGCGCACTGGGGTAGGTTCTTAACAGTACATTTATTTGGACTATGGGCATTTCATAGACTGCTCTAACAACATGTTAAATGTAACTAAAGTTACATACCTAAATAAATGGCCTTAGGTTCAGATATGCTGAGCACCCAGCACTCCCACTGATATCAAAGGGAATGCTGGGTGCTCAACATATCTGAGCATAAGGCCACTTATTTAGGTGGCTGATGCAGATCTAGGTGCCTAGCTTTTGACATCCAGCTGAAATTTTCAAAGGAGCATAAGGGAGTTAAGCACCAAGAATTCTAATACACCAAAAATCTCATTGAAATTCAATGAGATTTAGGTACATAAGGCCTCGTCTAACCAAGAAATTTACATAGTTTAACTAAAGTTGTGATTTTAAACTGATTTAATAAATCTAGTGCAGAAAGCTGTATGGACAATCTTATTTCAGTTTAAATTAGGTTTGATTTAGTAATCAACTTCAGCTAACTGAAATAAGCCACTCTTAATCTGAAATAAGACAACTTTCTCATTTAGACGAGGCCTTATGCACCTTCAGAAAATCCCAAACACTGGCATTTATTCATAGCAGAGATCCAAATTGGGCTCCCTTGTGAAATATGGTGCTCACTTGGAGCATGACATTCCAGAGAATATTATTAAATTCTTATTTCTGTATGAACCATGCAAATTGCTCTTCAGCTAGATTCCCTGAAAATCATTAGGGAAAGGTGATGAATCATTTTTCAATAGCTGTTTGCATTTATAATGAATATTGCTCCTTTGGTTTTTACCTGCCCATTTCTCCATTCCAATTCTGGAGAGTTCAGGCATACAAAGCATTTATTTACATCTCTAATAATCTACATTAATATTTAGCCATCTTCTTTTCTGTTTTTCTTTTCTTTTTTCCATGAGTGAGTTGTACATTAGCAATCTAAAATATTCCAATGCTCTCTCCCTGGAGATGCAGAGAAAGCAGCTTAAAAAGGGAACAGCTGTCCCCCTATCTCCATTTATTTCTCAATATCAGAATGAAAATAGCATGACAAGTGTTTCAATTTTAAGCATTTATTTTTTCACCTCCATCTTTCATTACCTTATTAAATCTAAATTAAATACTTATATGGGGACACTTAATTTAAAGTGTCATCTTTTTATTTACTTTAATTGAGTTCCCAGATGCCAAATTGAATTGGTATTCAGTCTTTTCTTTGGCAGAATGCCACACAATAGTGTGAACTTTTATTTTTTTAATGATGGCTTGTTCGTATTTCTATATCACAGTAACAATAACTTTCCCCTTACCTTTTAAGGTGATACTGTCATTATTTGATCAATATATTTACACGACCGGTATAGACGGTGGGCCAAATTCATCCTTGGTGGAATCCCTTTGAAGTCATAGATGACACTAAGAATTAACTTGATTTATTGTCCTAATGAACTTATTTTGATTTAAGAATATGTGAAGGATGTTTCTAATAGCAATTTTGAGGAAATTTGTCCTAGAGTATACTTTTAGTTTAGATGTTTCCAAACTGTAACTACATGCGTCCTAAGTAAGAGGGACATGAGTTTATGTGTTGTGCAGATGACAATACAATTTCTCATCCAGCATGAAATAAATCTTATGTTGGATTATTTAAACTTATTAGTGTTCCATTCAATAAAACAAAGTCTGCTTGCTTGGCTGCCAACCTACAGAAGCTCCTTGAATCTTTTGCTTGATTTTTAAACTCAAGTAATTACATCCTACAGAAGGAATAATCAGACTCTGTTTTCCCAGAGGTGTATGCAACTCCTCTATTCCCAATTGACAGAGACTGGGTCATATCACACCCTCCCACTGAAAATACTGCAGGAGAGGTCTAAATGGAGACAATATATGTAAGTAAAATGCCATACGTTCACATTTCACAGTTTTCCCTGTGCCAAACCCTTTGTCCATTGGATATAGGAGGGCTGTGGATTTGGGGAAATGTAAGGGTCAGAGCATGGGGAGACAAGAGCTGGTCAAAAAGAATGGCTATTGCTACACTGGCCCATTAACTTCCCATTGTCTCCCTTACAGTAGAGGCATCCTATCATTGCTCAGGTCTCCCTTCTGCAAAAGAGAGATGTTTAAAACAATAGGCCAAAGGACAGTAGGATGTGAGAGACTTCCTACTGCGTTTGGGACAATTTAGATGAGCATAACATTTTGAATGCATACGCTTGGCATAGTGAATCTCGGATTTTTGAAACTTACTCAATGTCCATATCTATCCCTTACCAATTTCCTCTTCATAATGTAGACATATGCAAATGTAGCCTTTTAAGGCTTTACTTTACAGACTCTGATTCCTTTGGAAGAATTTTGCCAGAACATGTGTAATCAGAAACAATTGCCTTTATTTTGACATTGCTGATGGCTAGGTTTCATGCCAGAAATGGGGGTGGGGAGGAGATCACTGTATGCCACTGGGATGGTGTAGCACTTGTATTCCCCTTCTTCCTCCAAAATCAAAGGAATGTGTCACCAGATAGCATTAAGCAGCAAAATTCCTGTGCCAGGACTGAAGCCAGTTCCAAGTTTTGATTTCTAATACTGGAAAATCTGTGTTTCTCTTTCTATTCAGGTCACTTTTCTGCTAGAAATAGCTGATTTTATTCACAAGTGTTATTACATAGAAATGCAGTAACCGGAGATAGTATAAATATCATTATGATTTGGAGGTTGGGGGGATAAAGGGGAATAACTATAAGAACAATAAATAACAGTTTTTGATGTTTGATGGATTTGCCAGAATCATTTTTTTCATATAATCTTGATAATTCTTTCTGCTGCAGTAATAGAAATGAGGTCCATGGGGACTGAAAGGGCAAATTTAAAACTAAGTCAAGATATTCAGTAGTGATTAGCGATTTTTTGAGTATTTCAGATTTTAAGCACCCAACCTGAGAGGGGAATATTCAGGAAGTGCTGAAAATTATCTCTCTTTATGGTGTCTCAAGCTGAGCATTCAGATATGATGACACCCGAAATCACTGGTGTTTTTTTAAAATTTTATTCCTTTTTTGCTGGGGGTAGGGGGAAAAGATTCATTCAGACCAGAGATAAATGAAAGTTAAGAGCCACTTGTATATTTTTTGAAAAGGGAAAGCAATTTAATATATTGATTATATTGCTTCTTACAAATATTTTGCCTTTTCACCATATCTTTTTCTCATTAAACAACATATATGTTATAATAGTTTCATGTTAGACTTCTTTTTCTGAAGTTGTATAAAAGTACATTGAATTCTGTTGCTTACACATTTTCCAATTTTGGCAAGGAATTACATTTCCTTAATTGTGTTTTCCCATTGATTGAAAAATATTACAAGAGAGACAATCTTTTAGGCACTGCTATTTCTCTTCTTCATGAAATGCACGACAGGTTCCTCCCAAGTAAGGAGGGATGCTGATTCAAATCTTGAATGTGACATTTTATTAATTAATTAGAACAAGATAATTTGAATGACAGAGTAAATGATTAAATTAAATGACATGGCTCTGAATCCCCATTTGAGCGTCATTTTATTCTGAATAACTTTTTGTCTCTACATGAACATGTATAAACAGGCACTGAGCAGTGTTGCTTTACTGTGTCAGATACACTAGTCCTACTAATGCATGAATTGTTTGGAAATAAGTAGGTGTCTTGAAACAGAGTAGTACACATATACCCCTAGTATGATCTTAGTAG
Organism: Gopherus flavomarginatus; assembly: GCF_025201925.1. Taxonomy (NCBI): domain Eukaryota; kingdom Metazoa; phylum Chordata; order Testudines; family Testudinidae; genus Gopherus; species Gopherus flavomarginatus. The sequence continues at coordinate 278,517,767 of NC_066617.1, read as the reverse complement.
CTGATATTACCACTTATTATTCATTTTGGTCTTGACTCCCTACTGCCAGACCTGGTGTATTCTTTTACACTTGTGCAAAGAGGGTATATTGCAATACTTTTTGGATTAGGGAGTATGTTATACTTAGTTTGAAAGTCTTAGTTTCATAGATTTCGAGGCTAGAAAGGACCACTGTGATCATCTTCTCTGAACTCCTGCATCACATTGGCCATAGAACCTCTCCAAAATAATACCTAGAGCAAATCTTTTAGAAAAATATCCAATCTTGATTTTAAAATTGCCAGTGAAGGAGATTCCACCACCACCACCACCATGCACGTTGTCCCAATGGTTAATTACTCTGTTTAAAAACTGCAACTTATTTCCAGGCTGAATTTGTCTACCTTCAACTTTCAGTCATTAGATCATGTTATACCTTTCTCTGATAGACTGAAGAACTCATTATTAAATATGTGGTCCCTGTGTAGGTACTTACAGACTGTAGCCAAGTCACCCCTTAACCTTGTCTTTGTTAAGATAAATAGATTGAGCTCCTTGAATTAACTCTCACTACAAGCATATTTTCTAATTCTTTAGTCATTCTCATGGCTCATCTCCGAATTCTCTCCAATTCATCAAATATTTCTGGAATTATGGACACCGGAGCTAGACACAGTATTCCAACAGCAGTTGCACCAGTGCCAAATACAGAGGTAAAATAACCTCTCTTCTACTTGAGATTCCCCAGTTTATTCATCTAAGTACTGCATTAGCTCTTTTTGGCTTTTGCCTTGCACTGGCAGCTCGTGTTCAGCTGATTATTCAACATTACCCTCAAAACTTGCTCAGAATACTTACTTCACAATTTAGAGTTCCTCATCCTGTAAGCATGACCTATATTCTTATTTCCCAAATGTATACATTTACATTTAACTGTATTAAAACCATATTGTTAGCCTGGGCCCATTTTACCATGCAAATCAGATTGCTGTGAATCAATGATAGCCTGACCTATTCATTACTTAACACTACCTCATTTTTGTGTCATCTGCAAACTTTATAAGTGATGATTTTATATTTTCTTCCACGTCATAAATAAAAATATTAAATAGCATAAGGCAAGAACTGATCCCTGCAGACCCTACTAGAAACACACCCATTTAATGATGAGTCCCCATTTTAAATTACATTTTGAGATCTATCAGTAAGCCTGATTTTAATCTATTTAATGTGTGCCATGCTAATTTTAATTAATTCGAGTTTTTTAATCAAAATGTCATGTGATAGCAAGTCAAATACTGTACAAAAATCCAAGTATATTACATCAAAACTATTACTTTTATCAACTAAACTAGAAATCTTGTCAAAAAAATATCAAGTTAGTTTGACAAGCTCTATTTTCCATATTGATTGGCATTAATTATATTACTCTCTTTTAAATCTTTATTAATCAAATCCCTTATCAGCCACACCATTATCTTGCCCAGGATCAGTGTCAGACTGACAGGCCTATAATTTTCAGGGTTATCCCATTTACCCTTTTTAAAAAATGGCACAATAGCTTTTTCCAATCTTTCAGAACTTCCCCAGTGCTCTAAGACTTATGGATACCCGACATTAATGGTCCAGCAAACTCTTTAAAACTCTTTGATGCAAATTCTCCAGACCTGCTGATTTAAAAAATTAATTTTAGTACATGCTTTTTAAGATTCTTCTGAGACATTAATTCAATGAAAATAGTATCATCATATGATATGACTTCATCAGGTGTCTTTTCCCCAAAATATAGGAACAGAAATATTTATTGGATGCTTCTGCCTTTTCTGCATTATTATTAACAGTTTTCCCATTTCCGTCTAGTAATGGATCAATACCATTGGTGGGATTCTTTTTGTTCTGAATATACTTATAAAAATGTCCGACATATTGTCCTGAATACTATTGGCCATGGATTCTCCTTGTGTGCCTCTGCTTCCCATATCAAGTTTCTACAATTCCTAGCTTCTGATATTCTTTGTGAATATTATCATTAATGTTCCATTTCCTTTCTCCTTTCCTGAAGATAGTTAATGAAGATGTTATGGACTTAATACAGATCATTGCAGCACCTCCTAATGTTCCTCCCTCCAACTCAGGCTTTGCTATTTATCATCACCCTTTATTTGCAACCCTTAGTCATTCTTCAGTCCAAAGAATAGTGTTCAGCAGAGAATCAAGCTCAAATACCCACAATCAAGATTCCACAGCCATAATGCTAAGGTATTAAGGTGGGTGGGCAGGCAGAAGGTACTGTATGAATAGTTTCATCAGCCCTAGTTCAGGGATTGGTATCTCCCTCTAAAATGAAGAGAGGAGAACCAAAAGAAACCCTGGGCCTCCTATACATAGACCATGGACTCAAGAAGTGGGATAGCCATGTTTGGCTAAGTCCTATAAGGAGGAAATAATGGTAGAGGGTATCCATTCCCCTGCCAACTCCAGCCAATCCCCACCCTGGTGAACAGGCTGAGGATTTAAACTCACTTGTAATGCAATGCAATTTATGGTGGGACTGAGAGAAAAATGTTAATTTTTTTTGCTAGAAAAATAAGGACAACTCTTAAAAAGGGATGTCTGGATTGTGTTCTTTTTTAGGTCTCCATATTTTGATACATGTTTCAAATTGAAAGAAAACAAATATTCTATCTGGAAACTGCTGTATTTGTAGATAAAAAAATTCTCTGTAGCCAGCTAATATGAGGAATCAAGATATGTGTTGTTGTCTAAAGTAAGGCCTGGTGCTGTAATTCTTTGCATGCATGTGGTCTTATGCACCCATGCAGAACCACACTGACTTCAGGGAAGTTTTGTGTGGATGCAGCAGTCTCTCCACATGCAACAGACTACAGAATCATAGCAAAAATGTTCCAAACACCTTATCTATCAATGCATTCTGCAATATGAGATGCTTGGTACACAGAACATTCTTCATAGGCACCACTGAGCATACAAACCCAGTTTCCAATACCTTTACTCACAATGATTTATTCCATGAGAATGCCCTTTATTCCATGAGAAAACCTATTGAATATGTCTGTGTACTAATTGCAAAAGCCTTTATTATGTTTGTGTCCACTTAATCATGTAAAAGCAGCAAAGAATCCTCTGGCACCTTATAGACTAACAGATGTTTTGGAGCATGAGCATGTGATTAATATCATTGACTTCAATAGGACTACCCACAGGAATATATGTTCGCTTATGTGGGTAATGTCTGTACAGTGTAATCATCTGGATTTCGCAAAATACAACAGCCCTTGGTGTCTGTACTGTATTTAAACTTACAATTTTTTTTGTAAATATCTCTACATGAAATCAAAATCACCTTTGCTGTTTTAGAAAGGAAGAAATGGCTAAAATAACACTGTTCTTTAATAGCTATATATGAGCCGCAGAGCATCAACATCTATATATAAAATGTGAAATGATCTCAGCCTAATTGCTCATTTCAGCAACAAACCTGAAAATTTGATTTGCTCAAATTCACAAAATAATTCATTGTGGATCCTCAACATATGAATATACCTTGCTTTAGTGCTCTGATACACTCTTCCTTTTCTTCTCAGATTTGGTTTAACCAAGAGATTAAAGGCCATAATAATGTCTTGGGTTTCTCCAATATGAAAGTCTGTCATAAACAGATAGTTAAGGGTTAATGCCTCTTTTACCTGTAAAGGGTTAAGAAGTTCACCTAGCCTAGCTGACACCAGACCAGAGGAATCAATGGGGGAATAAGATGTTTCAAAAGGAAGGAAGGTTTTTTTCCTTTGTTAGTTTTCAGTTTCAGCCGGAGTGAAAAAGATCAAGGAACCAGCCTCTTATCAGAGTAGTAAGTTTTAGAAAGGAATAAATAGGTTTATGTTTATTTCTTGTAACCTGTCTTGTGCAATTAGAGGTAGAATCAAATTGGGTATTTGGGTATTTTCATTGGTGTACTAAGTTTTTGCCCAGGGGAACATCTGTGTTTTGAATCCGTTGTCTGTAAGAGTAGCTGGTATGCTAATCTCTCCCAGAGGGTTTTCTTTTGCCTTTCTTTTCTTTAATTAAAAGCCTTTTTCTTAATACCGGATTGATTTTTCCTTGTTTTTAGATCCAAGGGGGTTTGATCTGGATCCACCAGGAGTTGGTGGGAGAAAGGAGGGGGGGATGGTTAATTTCTCCTTGTTTTAAGATCCAAGGGTTTTGGATCTGTGTTCACCAGGAAATTGGTGAAGTTCCTCAAGGCTACCCAGGGAAGGGAGTGCTTGTGAATAGTGGCAGCCAGACCAGATCTAAGCTGGTAATTGAGCTTAGAGCTTATCATGCAGCTCTCCCACATCTGTACCCTAAAGTTCAGAGTGGGGAAGGAACCTTGACAAGGTCAGATAAAGGAGAATGAGAAAGACTATGTAGCAGATAAGATGATATTCTGTGCTTAAACTTCAGATGCCATCCCATTGAGAAAAAAAAGTATTATTTATATGGGGTTAAAGGCTTATATATATGCAACAACTAAATAAAACTAAGGGAAATATGTCCATTCATAATAGATACATATGATAGTTGTGTTTTTCAGTCACAAATAACAAGCAGTCATTTATCTCAAAAGACTTTGAAATCCTATCTTGAGTGGAAAATAAAAATATGTCTGGTTTCATTTTTAGGTCTTAAAATTGATCTATGACATAGTTACACCCATAAAAGATAGATGTGGTTTACAATTGTCAACAATATTACATATATCAATTGTTTATAGGGCTGAACCTTGTCATACAGAAAAGAGAAGCTGATTTCTATGCTTTCAAGAAGATGAGTTCTCAGACTGAACAATGGCTAACTTCTATGAACTATTACATGTGACACACAGGCATTCTTGTGATCTGGTTTATGCTAAAATTAGGTACTGATAAGTTTAGACTCTTTCATTATGTGACATTGGCTTTGATGCAGTAGTCTAACCAACCAAGTTTTGTAGTAAATCAAACATCTATAAAGAAAAAAGATTATTGTTTGGAAACTATACAGACCCTTAAAGCTATTTAAAGAGTTCTAGGAAGAGGTCTATTGAAATGATGAGAGGCAGCTAGAGGCAGTTTGGTTGCTAGGAGACCATAGCCATGAAATCTCCTGATGTGTTTTTATATGAAATAAAAATGCCAATTGATAAACAGACAATGAAAAAAGTTTCCTGTTATATCAGAGATTAAATGAAACATTGAATGTATGTGCTGAAAAGCCAGTATGAAATGAAAATCTTCAAGACAAATCTAACCAAAGTGTGCCTTAGAAACTGAGTGGCCACAGAGGCCATTTTAACTGTATGATAGGAAGTATACAGACATACAGCTCAGAAACAAGCATGCATGATTCCAGCACAATCATCAAATAAGATTATGTGGGAGAATAAATAAGTCCTGATACTGAATATAAAGATGTATATGGTGGCTTCATTGTGTTCATATTGAACCAAGCTAAAAGAACAAGGGCCTGATCCAAAGTCCATGAAAGTCAATGGAAAGACTCCAATTGACTAACATGGGTTTGAGATCAGGACCCAAAGGACTGAAATGATTTAATGTGACAGAACTCATTTTTAAAGCTCACACAATTATCAAACGATGTGAAGATAAAAGAAAAGAAAACTTCAAAATAGACTTTTCTGGAAAGAAATAAAGTTGTTGATGCAGAAATTTCAACCTGAGAAAGAAAAACCAAGGTAAGAAAATTTGCATCACCATGAGCAAAGGTAGAAGGTCCCCACAGAAGACTCTCCGAAAAGGGTGAACTGTTATAATTCTGAAAGCAGAACCCATATGTTTCAAGACCTTTAAAAATGAAGAATTATAATATTGGTTCTGTGAACAAATCTTTCAAGTACTGCTATGCAGTTACAAATATGAAAACACAAAAGAGATGCCTTGTTTTCTCTTTGGAGTATGAAAAGTTGATGTATCAAGCACAATTAGTATTCTGATTGCCCCATATTACATCTTTGTACAAAGTAAGAGTGGTCCACATGAGCTTTTCAAAAAGGCAAATAGTCAATAATCTAAGAAAATGTAGCTTAATGACTTAAACAAACTACTGATTTGAAAACACCAGCAAGAGAGACAGATTTGTATGCATAGGCTAACCACGAAAGATTCTTTCTGTTGCCAACATCTATGACCTGTTATGGATAACCACCTTAGTAATTCTCTTCTTAAGTCCCCTAAAGGGAAACTACACTGATATTGGAACAAGACTACAGCTAAAATTCCATCATGAACCAAAACAGAACTGCTGCCTATCTGAAGAAACCAACAACTGCAGAAGGTCAAAGTATGCTGCAGAATTTATCCACTCATTGTTTTTGTTTGTTTGTTTGTTTTTGTTTGTTTTTTTTCTGATTAGTAGCAAACTTTTTCATTTCCTTATCAAATACTGACTTGGTTATGCATGAAGGGGCAGAGAAATGTTTAGCATATGTGACATGAAAATACCTTGCAATGTCTGCTACAAAAGTGCCATGTGAATGCCTGTTCTCAATTTCAGGTGACGTTGTAAATAAGAAGTTGGCAGCATTATCTTCCATAAATGTAAACAAACTTGTTTGTCTTAGCGATTACGTGAATAAGAAGTAGGACTGAGTGGACTTGTAGGCTCTAAAATTTTACATGTTTTGTTTTTTAGTGCAGTTATGTAACAAAAGAATCTACATTTGTAAGTTGCACTTTCACGATAAAGAGATCACACTACAGTACTTGTATGAGGTGAACTGAAAAATACCATTTATTTTGTTTATCATTTTTATAGTGCAAATATTTGTAAAAAAAATAATAATATAAAGTGAGCACTGTACACTTTGTATTCTGTTTCAGAGTGTTAGCTGTGTTAGTCTGCATCAGCAAAAAGAACGAGGAGTACTTGTGGCACCTTAGAGACTAACAAATTTATTTGAGCATAACCTTTCGTGGGCTAAAACCCACTTCATCGGATGCATGCAGTGGAAAATTCAGTAGGAAGATATATACACAGAGGACATAAAAAATGGGTGTTGTCATGCTAACTATAAAGAGAGTAATCAGTTAAGATGGGTTATTCTCAACAGGAGAAAAAAAAAAAACGTTTGTAGTGATAATCAGGATGAGCCATTTCCAAGAGTTGACAAGAAGTTGTGAGTAACAGTAGGTGAAAAATTAGCATGGGGAAATAGGTTTTACTTTGTATAATGACCCATCTACTCCCAGTCTTTATTCAAGTCTAATTTAATGGTGTCAAGTTTGCAGATTAATTCCAATTCTGCAGTTTCTTGTTGGAGTCTGGTTTTGAAGTTTTTTTGTTGTAGTATTGCAACTTTGAGGTCTGTAATTGAGTGATCAAGAAGGGTGAAATGTTTTCCAACTGATTTTTGAATCTTATAATTCTTGACGTCTGATTTGTGTCCATTTATTCTTTTGCACAGAGACTGTCCAGTTTGGCCATGTACATTTTCAAGAGCAGAAATTCAATGGATTCTGCTCTATTCCCAGCACTTTTGAAAAACAGGCTATTGATTAGGGCACATGGGTGAATGAAAGACAAACACAGAGATGTATATAAGTGACAAACTGCAACTTTGTTAACTTAACATTGTGCAGAGGCACTGTCTGCCATCCCCTCTTACATACTATAATGTTTGACTTCAGTGTGGGATTTTAGCACTTCCATCATATAACCAAGTATTTGATGCAGATCCTCTTTTGCCTATCTCCTACTACTTCAGCTCACTTCTGAATCCTCTCATCTTCCCCTCTGTCAGTGTGATAGAGGGTAACAATGGAGATCTCAATCTGAAAAGGCTTCATATCTCCCTTTCTACTTACAGGCAAAAGATCCACCAGCCATATGCTGGGTCTCATTTAACCCTTTTGACCTTTTTCCACAATGGACACCAGCTTCAAGTTGTGACAAACTAAACATTTCTACATTACCTCCTAACATTAAAATTCCTTTCTTATCCCTATTAACCTAAACTATGCATCCAAGATGTGATAAGGAAGTTAAAAAATCCCTGGACCACTACTAATTTGGCTCAATGGGGAAAAAATCCTTTCTGCTTCAGAGACAGGTCTTCAGTCAATTCTATGGTATCCTGGAAACACAGCTCAATATATTGCCACTGGAGGCAAGAATATGAAAATTTAGCCTTGGGAAGGCCTTACATCGATGGGGAAAAGGTCTGAGAACCAATCAACTCCCCTCCTCCTTCCTGGGTGGCCAGTGGGAGGCAGAGAAAGCTCCTCTTCAACGCATACTCCCCTTTCCTCTCCTCACTCCATGGTCTGAGTATAGCAATGCTGGCTCAGCCAAACTTCCCTCATCCTGAGAAAGGGAGAGGTATTAATTTGGACTCCTAAATATGGCTTTAGGAACCACTCTTTAGGCTCTCACTTTGGCAAATATTGGCCCATATACAGAAAGAAGCTTGAATTAGTTAGTATAAGGTGAGTATGTTTTGGTTAGAATAATGTACGGTTAGAATAACATAAGACTTTACAGTAAACTAAGATTAGGATTACTAAGTAGCTGTAGTTCTACCAAGTGGTGAGATTCAAGAGAAATTAGAGGAAACTTTGAATCAGGAAGACCTCGATCCAGTGAAACTCTTAAACATAGCCTTCACACTGGGATCTGCGATCGACCGAACCTGCTGACGTGGCAGGTAAACAAACCAGCCCAGCCCTGTAGGGGGTTTACCCTGGCAAACTGTGTGCCAAAGGTTGCCAATCCCTGACTTATATGAATAATACCATTGACTTCAATGAGATTATTAGCATGAGCAAAGAAGTCTCAACAGAGTGAGCAAGAGCTCTAAAATTTGGCCCTTATTGATATATTTAGCAAAATTTCTGTTAAGTGTATGTTACATTTTTAGCTGTCTTTCCTTCTGTCATCCTCACTTTACGTTTCCGCTAATGCACTTGTCTATACGTAAAGGTAAGGTACCTGATTTGGATTTAGTGAATGTTCAAGTGGATAAATCATGTCAAGAAAAACCTGGGATAGATCCTCATCCGGTGCAAATTGCCATAGCTCTACTTAAGGCAATGATATCTTGATACCAAAATACATCAGTAGAAATCAATGAAGCCATGACAATTTATGCCATCTGATAATCTGCCCCCCTGACTTCTGATCTCAGAGGAGGTGAAATTGGAAAGGGATTACTGTCTGAACATTCAGTCAAAAGTGAAACAGAACCCTTTCCCTCATGTCAATGCTGTGAGGAAACAGACATAAGCCACTAGGCCATAGGAAGAACCATATAATCCTGGCAGTGGCTGCACAGAGTGCAGGAAGGAGCATTTTGGGTAACTATTTTGGGCATCTTCCAAAAGGCCTTGATAAATTCTTAATGTAGCTTTTCACAGCTTTGTTTCAAATTCCTTGTTACATAACATAGAAGATACATTTAGTAAACAGATAAGAAAACAAAGTACTGATTATTGGTTAATCCTTAAAAGGATCAGTAGAGTTTCAGAATGCATAAAATGTCTTTATTTTGTATGTTGTGGTCTTTTTATTTAATTTAACATCGACTAAGTTGTTAAAATATTAGGTCAGAATTAAAAGACAGAAACAAATTTTATGTTGAACTAAATCACAGTAAGCCAATCTACAGCTGGTCTAAACTGACACTTGCTCCACTGAAGACACTAATACGCTAAAAAACATGTACGCCACTCTGACAGTTTAACAAGCTTGGTGGTCATTTACATTAAGACCCCTTGATATCACTCTGGCAGTGGACCAACTGGAAGAGCTTTACTGTAAATAAAAATCTGTGATGTAAAGAGGCCTTACTCCAAATAAAAATCTATCCTCATATTTTATGGTATAGCTTGTTCTAGTTTGCAAATACCATATTATCTGTCCTAGGAATATATGAACACCCAAAATGCACTGCAAGAGAAAACTCACTGTGGGAACTAAGACTATAAGAATCAGTATTTCTTACTAATATTTTGTGATATTCTGCATGAAGTAGGTAGCCTCACTAATGAAAGGACCCATAAACTTGACTGCCTGACACTTTAACAGTAAAACTATCAATTTCAGTTTCTCTCACTTGGTCTGTAAGCGAAAATTACCTTTATTCTTAATCATGGTATCAGGAACAGGTAAATATTTGGTATCTGCTTAATTTGTATTACCCTCTAGCCATGTCTGCACCTCTGGACTGAGCCAATAGATAGGACAATATTTTCCAGGAGAAAAGTAATATATAAGAGGAATGCAGATGTATAATAAGTAAATAATTATTTTCCATTTTTTAATATCATGAAGATCTGGATAGTTAATATTTGTAAAGGTTTTTAAAATATAAATATACTGTAATCATGCTAAGTATTCTTATAGTGGTAAAGGCAAATTTACTTCCTGAATGTTACAAAACTTGTATTGCTAAACTCATTATTTATGGTAATATTTTCTGTTTTATGTACTCAGAATGTGTGATTGTTTGAGAATTGCATCTGTATCTTCTACACTGAAATAACAGACTGTATTTGATTTCAGACAGATTTGATGTACTGCCATTTTGGAAAAATTGATATTCTAAGGACTTTTCATATTGTTTATACCAAAGTAAGCAAGTAAAAGTCCATAAATATGGATTGCATGATAGACCATAACCATTCTGAATGATCTGTTACAATCTACAATGATCCACGTTTTAAAATCTGTCTCTCTCACAGAGTGTATTTACAGAAGATAAACTAGATTTTAAATATTTATATGATGGATTTGAGTGGTTGTAAAACCCCTATCAGATACAATTATCTAGGCCTTGTTGACCAAGTATGTCCTGGAAGACTGTTTATGCTGGGATTCTAACAGGCTTATTTATCCATGGAAAATCCATCTCTTGGATGGACAGAAGAGCACCAGTACATTATGAAGAATTGCTGAGCTGCTCAGGGAGAAAGGAGGTCTTGTAAATTAGCTCTTTATGAAAATAGAATACCAGGGCTGGAAGGGACTTCAAGAGGTCATTGAATCCAACCCCCTGCTTAAAGCAGGACCAATCCCTGGACTGATTTTTGCTCAGATCCCTAAATGGCCCCCTCAAGGATTAAACTCATAACCCTGGGTTTAGCAGGCTAGGGCTCAAACCACTGAGCTATTCCACCCTTGCATTCCTTGCTTTTTCTTACATTAGGACTAGATGGGCAGCAGAAATTTTTTGTGTGTGAAATAACCCTCCATACGTGGTACGATAATTGGAAAGTGTAACAGTAGTTGTTAGTTTCAGTAGGCACTGACTGTTGCCCATGAGACAAAGTCATGTCACTTTGTATAAAAAAGTCCAATTTATTATTAAAACACCTGCATGTCAGATCCCTGTTAGGTGGTGACAGAAGCATTTTTTTATTATTATTGTTTTTTCAAACATGGAGCACTCAAACACTGCTGAGCAGTGCTATGCCAAGGGTGTTCTAGACCCAGCTCAAAGACTCAAATCTGGGCTCTCATCCCCACCATTTTTACAAGGTTAGCTTCCTAGCCTTCTCTGAAGCAATCACTTCAGGTAATTCATTCCAGTCACATGCATCTGACGAAGTGGGTATTCACCCACGAAAGCTCATGCTCCAAAATGTCTGTTAGTCTATAAGGTGCCACAGGATTCTTTGCTGTCATTCCAGTCAATTCACCTTGTTTCCAAGTTCTCTATAGAAGAATCTACTTTAAAAAATGATGTGGTTTTTGGTTTATTTATAGACATAGGAAGACATCAGAGCTGAAGTTTAGAAGGCTTCCCCTCACTTCTACAAGCAAAGGTCTTGAGTTACATGTACTTAGGGTTTTTTATTTTGTGCTACTGAAATGGTGAAAATATATTGAAATAAATTGAACTTCCACTCCCAGTTCATAAATGAAGATGAGAAAAATCTAGATGTGCAGACAGAACTGTAAGCACTCAAAAGACAAGTTGATTGCTAAAGAAGCCTAAACTTCCATCATAACCTGGCACTGGATAATATAACGTCTCATTCCTCGGGGCTAAGACAACTGTTAAAATCTAATATGATCTGTGGACACAGAGAACTGGAGAGAGTAAGAGACAAGTCTGAGGGTTTGTCTACACTAAGTTGGAAGTGTAATTTCCAGCTCGGTTAGACATATCTATAGTAGCTCTGATCAAACGAGCACACTGAAAATAGAAGTGTACCTGTTGTGGCACCAGTGCTGGGAGAGGCTAGCCACCCATGTACCTGCCTAGAGTTTTAGATGGGATTATATTCGGAGTGGCTAACCCCTCCTGCCATTCGTACCCCACAGCAACATTTCTATTTTTAATGTGCTCACTCAATCAGAGCTACCACCAGTTTGTCTACCCAAGCTGGAAATTACACCTCCAGCTCAAGAGAAGACATACCCTGAATCGTCAACAAATTCTTTAAAGTCTTATCAGAGGTTCTTGAGAAAAGGTTGGTTAGTCTCTTAAAGTAAAATTTATTTCAGTGTGCAGGGTCTAAATGAGCCTTTCTATATAACTTTAGACCAGGGGTTCCCAACCTTGGTTCATGGCTTGTTCAGGGTAAGCCCCTTGCGGGCCATCAGACACTTTGTTTACCTAAACATCCACAGGTATGGTCGCTCGCAGCTCCCAGTGGCTGCAGTTCGCCGTTCCCAGCCAATGGGAGCTGCGGAAAGTGGTGGCTTGGCCCGCACCGCTTCCCACAGCTCCCATTGGCTGGGAATGGTGAACAGCGGCCACTGGGAGCTGCGAGCAGCTGTACCTGCAGATACTCAGGTAAACAAAGCATCTTACAGGCCTCCAGGGACTTACCCTGAACAAGCTGCAAACCAAGTTTGGGAACCCCTGCTTTAGACTCATGTTAAGAGACTAAGTGACACACAAGACTCACATGGGCCTGCTACTTTGTGGGTGACACCCTTTAAAAATTAACAGGAAAAAATTCCCTGAAAGTACAACTGCACGGAGACTCCATCCTTAATGCACACCATTGCAGTTCAATCACTAGTCCATTATGTTATATACAATACAAATTTCAGTAGAAAGAAGGATCAACTAAAGCCAAAAGGGCTGCCTTAATACTGAATTCCATATTTATAATGATTTTGTCACAATCTAAGCATCACTTAAATGCAGCCTTTGAGTCAGATTTTCAAAAGCAGGCAAATGATTTAGGAGCACAATTCCTGTTGATTTTCAGGTACTTTGGAAAAGATTCTTTATTTTTCAGCTGTTTATATAAAACATGATGCCACATCTTCAAAAACATTATTTACAAAATCCACATTGAAAAAAGAAATAACCAACTATACTTATTTATAAAAAGCAAGTTCTGAGTCAGAAAACTTATTCAGTGGAATTAAGAGAATATTTAATTAAAAAAACAGTATCCTCTTTCTTCAAAACCTAATAAGTAGTAGAAAAAAACTAAATTAAGTTTATGTTGAGTTCTTGAACATTATCTTTTAATTGGGCAGATTAATCAAAAACGTAATAAATAGACCTTTTCTGAACTGTAATGAATTAAAGATGTTCTTATTCACTATTTATCAACTTCTGAAATTTAACCAACAGTTCTAATCATAATTAATGAATTTTTATATTTATAGACAATGTGACATGTCATGAATTATGAATTGTGCTCTTGCCTAGCAGAGGCAGGCCAGGGTCCTGACATTCAGATTAAATGATCTAACATTCAGATTTATTCATACTTTATCCTCTCTGATGGGAATACCTAACTATGATACATTGGAATTTATATGTTATAATAATAATAATGGCATAATATCTTAAATCTAGACTTTTATACCTTCCATTAGCGACACAGAACTGACATAACAATCATAACTTCCATCTGATGTGATAGGAAACAGTACTGTGTACTATCTCTCAGACTCATGGTATGTGAGGAATGTTTTGTATGTCAGGCTGCATAAGTATAAAGAAAAGAGTGTTGCATTTGCATGCCAAGATTTTTTTTTATGTCCTTAATATATTCATGCAATATTTATTACTTTAAAAGCCAGCCTTAGGGTCTGTTCACACTGGGCTAGCAGGTGTGATTGTTGAAAACATGTTAGTTAACACATTTTAACTAATATTTTAAAACTCTAGTGCAGACATAGCTAGTTGTGTTTTAATACATGTTATATGATTGAGGTGAACATAGAGCCAAGGATATAGGTCTAAGGACTTCTCATGGCTAGAAAGAGAGGATGTATTTTGAACATGTATTACACTTCCAGACCTGAAGAAGAGCTCCACGGAACTCGCCTCTTTCACCAACTTAAATTTGTCCAATAAAAGATATTACCTCACCCACCTTGTCTGTCTCATATCCTGGGACCTGCACAGCTACCACAACATTGCAAACAATAGTGCAAAGAAGGCAGATGTAGTTTTAATACATGTGGCTGAGCTGAGTTAAACACTTGGTTCCCCCACTTGGGTTTAATTTTACCAGCTAATATTTTACAACTACAACTGCATTGTATACACTAGTATTTTAACATGTGTTAGCTAACATGTTTTTTGTAGTATTGATATAGCCTAAGTTTGTAGTTTACACCAGTTTAGACTTGCTGCTGAATTTTTTTCTCATCTGGTAGCTTTGGACCTTGTTCACATGGAGACTTAGTGTGTGTTAAGTCAGGACATGAATGTGCAGCATTCTAGCCTGCCCCCAGCTAACTCTTAGTGTGGAACCTGCAGTAGGGCACTAAAAGTTCTTGAGTGCATTTTGAGATACTGCTGTTTGAAACACGAGTCAAAGGGCAGCACAGAACTTTTATTTTATGGTAGTAAGGTGCTCAAGGCAAGTGAGTGTGCAGCAGGCTAGAGAGTTGAAGATTTATATCCCAGCTTGCTGAGCACTAACTGATCCTGTAGACAAGCCCTTGATAACATTTAAGGCTTCCTTACATAAAAGACTCTTTTAAAAAAAGCTCAATATTAAACAAATAAAAAATCAAGAACAAACAAGAATAATTAGAGGGGCTAGATAGAGTGGATAAGTTTGGTAAGTTCTGGTCACCCCATGCAGAAATACTGGGTTTTAGCAAAAGAATAGTAAAAAAAGTGCTTCCTCACAGAAAATTTTTGCCTGCCAGTCTGACATTTGAGTTCTCAGTGCCATGCTGTTTCTGTATATGTCTGATCCACAGAGAGCACATTTTTTTTTGTAAGATTGGAAAAATATTAATACTTTGCACTTTACAAACACATTCTGCCATTAGATAATGATGTTCAAGTCAAGTCGATAGCATTGCACATAAATATTTGAGGGCAGAATTTGGCTCTAATGAATTGAGATTCATAAAACCCAAAAAGAAGAAGGGGAGAAGAGGTCCTCTCCAAGGGTCCCCAACAAGAACTTTTTACCATTAGGAAGGAGAGATTCTCAACTTTCCAATGAGGCACACAGCTCTTGATCTAGCTCTGGAAGATTCTAAGTTGATAGACTTTAAAATTATGACATTTTTAGTTATAGACAAAATATTTTATGGTATGTTAGAGGTTTTTATGGCTCTCTGTGAGGACTGTACATTGGGGGTTGGGCTATTAGTATCTAAGGAATCTGAATTTATAAGAGGAGGAGAAGGTGGAGGTGGGCACAAAAGGAAATCTGATTACAAAGCCCCAGGAACTGGTACCATGCAAAATTTCTTCTCCTAGACCCCTGAAGAGGAGCTCCTGGGCAAGTACTTTCTGTGCCAGAAGAAAGCAGAGGCTGGGGACCAGATTGAAAATCAGGTAAATGATGAAGAGGGTAATAACTGGGCACAGGAGTTATGGTATGACCCTGGATATTGAGCCACCACAGCCATGAACACCATATTTGTGTTGCATTATCCCATCATATTAGTGGGAGAGGTATGTCTGCTATTTTTATATGATTAATTGTCTGCTTGTGGTCCCTTGAGAGGGATATATGTACCATCTACAGTGCCCATTACCATTGGGAAATTCATCATGACATGGAATCCTTGTATGCTTTGGTGTTAGCCTTCCATGATCCTTTGGAGTATTCTAATTTCTGGATGCTCATACAATTTGGATATGGCCAAACATTAGCTTTGAATACTGAAAGAAAGGATGGTCTTTTAACTAAGATACTGAAATGAGACTTCAGATCCAGGTTTAATTCCTGGCTTTCCTACAGATATCCTGCATTCTTTTGGGCATGTTACTTACAGTGTAATGCAAATGCCACCTGAAAAAAAAAAACTTCATCATTCTTCGGATAAGATTTTTAATATCTCTCTCTCTCTCTCTCTCTCTCTGTGTCTCTCTCTCAATTCTCCTATCCTTAAAATGGAGGGAAAGTGAGGAAGGGAAGGGGAGAGATGGATATCTTTTCTCCCACCTTTTGTCTGTCTCACTACTTGTTTATACCTACCACAATGGGGGCCTCATTCTCAGTTAGGGCTTCCAGGCATTACTATAACAGCAGTAACAAATAGTAATAATTACTAAAAATACCCATGACTCCTAATTTCCACTAATGCCCCTATATGGTCATTCAAATGACGATATGTACATGCCCAGTCTCTTGAACTAAGGATAATACTTTTATCCCTCACATCTTCAAGTGTATAAAAAACATTTCTACCATAGCTTTTCTGTACCACGTATGGCATATAGAGGAAAATATGATGGTGTGGTATAAAGATTTACAAACCCTTATTTGAACTGACCCAATAATTTACTCTTGGCTTCACCACTCATGATTAAAGAGGTCAACCCACATTCATATTGTTAAAATATTTAGACTGCTTGATTATGGATTCTCTTATCTCTTATCTCTTATACTATGCCATGCTTTGAATTACATTTTGGCAAATACTGCAACACTTCAGACAGTTATTGTTGCCATGAAAAGCGGTGCTTCCAACAATGAATGACTCTTATTGCATTACAAAAATGATGATGCTTCACAGAATTTTGACATTTTTTACAGTTTTACTATAAGAATGAGTTGAGCACTAACTGAATTGGGGAACTTCCATTGAATGACCTATTTGCTGTGGTTACATTTACAGTGCTAAACTGTGCTTTCCTGTTGGAAATAGCAAACTTTTCCTTGAATAAATCATTGAAAATATGGAAAATGCATGCAAATATGAATTTTCAATATGTATATTCAGAAAATAAAGTTGTTTTGAACAATAGTACATCAGAGTAAGGTAGGGAGCTGATGTAAGAAAGGGATTTCAATTTAAATTAAATTAAATTAAAAACTTGCTAAACTTTACAATGTTTCATTTTGTCTGTTATCTTACATTTAAATTAAGGTAGTGCTAGATTTCACTTCCCTGGCCACAATTTCCATACATACACGCTATGCCTTCAAGGGTAGGTACCATATAGTGGGCATATACCACTAGGCAAGTGTTAGTGATGTCATTACTGTGTTACTTACTCAGAAATTCTCTTGAGGGAGACCATCTTTAAATTTCAGCCAGGACTCCACAGGAATCCTGAAGTCTAGGCCTGCCCAGAAGAAGGGCAGAAACTTTGTTCTTCTGTCTGAGTTGAGTTCTGCACACATTTGGAGCTCACCTGGCAACTTCTGAGCTTCCTCATGGAGTCTAATACAAATTATGATCAGTTTTATTATTTAAATTAGCCAATGCTTACCAGGATCTCGACTAGCCAAATCTTATCTCACTCTAAAATTTTAAAATCCAAAATTCAATTGAGTACTAGTAGGAGATGAGAACAGGATATCCTGTTCTGTTTTCTAGCTGCCTTTGTAAGAAGTATCATGAAACATTCAACTAGTTTAAGAAAAATTATTACCAGATTCCCAGTACTCAGACCTCTTATGAAGCCAGCGTTAAGCATTAGTAGCACACAGGCAGCAAATGTGTCATGTGAAGATACGGAACTGTACTATAAGGCATCGTACATGTGTTCTGCTCTGGGGTATGGTGTTATTCCTCTCATGGTACAGCTCTGGGTGTTTGTAGTGTAGATCTGTTGTATGTCAGCAGGAGAGATTAGTGCTGTAACTTTTTCACAAAGAGAGATGGAGTTTAAGCCTCACAATAACCAGATTTTTTTTATAGAAATCACCTCTCATAAATTGTAAGGTGTTGTTTAGATCTGTTATTTATTCATTTCTTTATTTGTTTCCTTCTTTATTTATCCATTTCTTGATCAAATCAAGAAAAACTAAAACCTATCATTGCCCTATGTAAAGTATTAAAATACTAAGCACCAGAACCGGTGCCACTTAGCTTATCCTTTGTTGTGCTCTTTGAAACAGAGTTAGCATACAGAGGAGAAGAACTATCTTGTGATATCTGGTTATCTGGGTGGATGAATAAGCTTTGAATTTTAGCAAAGGCAGAGGTGAAAATGGACCAAGAGTGGCCAAAGAGACAGATTTTGCAATACTAGGTCATAGAATTCTGAGACTGTCTCAGAACTAGGGAAATATCTGGGGAAAAAAAGTATGCCACCTGAACGGCAGCTGGTCCACTGAAACCGATGAAAGAGTTAAACCTCTTTCCTTGAACTCGTATTCTACTAAAATTGATTCACTTAACTTGAAGTGCTAGAGAACTGAGAAATGCACTCTATCTGTGAATGGACAGTAGTTCTTCACTTCATAAATCGCTTGTGAAAAGACAATTTACACAAGTTGAGGATCTGACCCTAGAGCAACCCCCCTGATAAATTCAAATCCCTGCTCCAAAGCACAGAGTTGCTAGAGCTTCTCTATGTACAGATTAAAAAAAAAAAGAGAGGAAAAATATGTTGCTCTCACTGTAATCTCATTCTTGGAAATGACTGAACCATTTTTGCTTAAACTCTGAAAAAAAAAAACAGCCTGAGGGAGACACATCATGGAAAATTTCAGCCCAAATAGTTAAAGTTTGACAAAATTATCAGCAATTGAAAACAGAGTCTTACAGTATGTGTTATGTACCTTGACTATAGAGCTGCTACCAGCTTTGCCTGTAAAATAGAGATTTATTGATTTAGAATTTGAACTTAAAAAATTATGGATAGGTTAATAGGCACAATTGGATATTTATTGCTGTCCAGTCAACAATATTAGCTATCTGTATAACATATTGTGATAGATATGGCAATTTCCTGAACAAACCTTACTGAATTAACTTTAAGTATATTAGGAGTTCATTTTTATTAAAAATGCAAATGTTTATGTATTATTGTGGGATTGTATGTAACACCTCAGTGGGTGGGAGGGGGATACATGCCTAATGTAAACTCTGGGAAACATTGTGAGCTGCAAAGGGCTGTTTGAAACAATGTGTCAGACAAGAATGAACTTTAAAAGTTGAGAGGCTTTCCCAGAAAATCTCTACAGGGAGGTATATGCAAATACACACCCCTCTGGTTATGCAAGAACTCAGCCTTTTGAAATTTCCCTCTGAGGAGGGGACCTTTGTCTATTCATCACCTGTTATATGAAAACAACATCAGAGGCCCAAACTGTATAAAGGAGTGACTCACAGATTCATGGTTGTTCTTGTTCTGAGCAAAAAGGTGTTGTGAACTTGTAATCACAGAGTATCCCTTGTGTGAAGCTTGAAGGACTGATTCCTACCACAGCCCTGCTAGAGAGTCTTTCATTTTTATGTGCTTTTTTTTCTGTAATCCTTTCACCTGAAGAATAAACGTGCTTGCTTAGAAAAAGTTGTACTGTTTATAGCCTTTGAGGAGAAAGAGAGCAGGCCTGCTTTAACAGTATGACTTCCTGGGGAACTCACAATGGAACTTCATCCTGGAAAAACCTTGTTCAGGAGGGAGAAAGGGGCGGGGGGTAATAGCTGAGAAGCCAGAAGCCTAAAAGTTAGTACCTTTGCTGGACCACAGAGGTGTAGTTGCCCTGCCCTAAACATACTACTGTCTATTTAATCTAGGAAAGCATTATTTCCTTTCATTGTTTTTTGTCATTAACATTCTGCTATAAGAGTGATCAATACGAAAGTCATCAGTAGAACTGGTTGAAAATTTTAAAATTCTGAACATTTTGTAGTAGAAAAATGACTCATTTTTTGTCAAATTCTCCCCCCGCCCACATACACACACAAAGAGAACAATCAATTTTTGAATAGCTTTTGGCCACATTATTGGGTAGGGAAAGATGCATTTTTAAATTTAAAAAATATGGGAGCAGAATCCTTGTGGATTAGACTTTGTAGAGCTTCTTAGCTAAAGGTAGCTTTTTTCTGATTTTAGAGCTGCCAGTAGCACACAATTTCTAATGTTTTTTAAAATATAATTTTCCACATATTTCTAAACTGACCCACTTATTTATTCAGAACGGCTTCATTGAATAGTCTAGAGACAACATATTCAGCAAATGGGTAAGAGGACAGAGTACCATGTAACATGCTCAAACTTAGAGTGTATTGATGGAATTACAATGAGCCAGGTGTGGCCAAAGGGAGGATTGCAATGATTCTAAGTCTACAAAGGAAGCAATATAAGAAGGATTAAAATTAGGTATAAGGGGAATGCCAAAGATCCTTTACTCCAAAATAGCTGATTTATTCAAAAGTGTTGTTTTATGCTAATGGCAAGTGTTTGAAAATGTCCTGAGAAATAGCCACATTTCAAATCAGTGGCAACAGATTGTAATATTTAACTACTTAAAAATAAAAGCTGCTTCTTTCTCATTTTATTATTAAATCCACTGCAGAAACACGATATTATCTCTCCTTTTAGACAACTCAACAAAACAGTTGTATTTTTTCAATATTGCTTCGGTGCAGAGCTATTATTTGCTCTTTCTGATTTCAGCCCAGCTAGATGTGTCTTGACCAGTGATTAAATCAAACAAAAAGTATATTAAATGCTTAATGAATCCTTTTTTATTTGTCTCTATTAAAACCATCTTAGTTTGAGGAGGAAAGTTTACAGTTAATTGGAATCCATATGCAGAAAACACAAGGGAAATACAGATACAAATATCTGTTAAGCCATAATAAACAATTAAATATGCAATCTGACAATTTATAAATATGAGAGTATAATCATGGTAATAATATTTTAAATTCAAGAAAATTGAACTTGTCAAAGTTATGAGGACATCTTGTGGTAAACATACAAACTGTATGTTTAATAAAATCACTGAATACTGAAGAATATTGTTCTGTTATTAATTTTAGTACAACTGATTATTATGATTTGATAGCATCTAGGAATACATTGACTAATTTAATAGGAATACATTTGTCAAGTATGGTTCTATGTTTAATATATGTGTAGTCTTAAAGATATTCATTGTATATTTGTGGAAAGGGAGGGTTTTTTTAAAGACAGCTATTAACGATTTAAGGCACTCACTGAATATTTGAATAGTGTTATAAAAATGCATTTTACTTCACTTTCTCCAAAAGAAGTAATAACCCCCCTCTCCCAGGAGACAAAAACAAAACAAAAACTTTTTTCCAATTTGTCTTTTCAGGATAATTACAAACCTTGTTTCAGTCAGATAAACACTAGTGATTAATACATTGTCTATTTTATCTTAAACCAACATATAGATTAAGGCACTTACTTGCAATGCATTTTTAAAAGTAGCATAAAGGATAATTTGTTTTTATGACTGTTCTTGTGCCAAACTGTTGAGGTATTTATTTCTGGAAAGAAAACAATTCGGTTGTTTTTTGTGTTTCTGTTTTTTTGGTAGGGTGGCAGTGCTGTACAGTTGTGTTTTTTATTGTTTCATCTAATTCTAAAAAATTTACTAAAGTAAACATTGATTAGTTATTATCTCTTAAATTAACATTGCTTGCTCTTTTACTGTATTTAAGTTGTTTTTATTGAATGAGTTTCAGCTACAGCCATACACACAGATGAAGTAAAATCAGAATTGTGCAAATGTGTCTGAGAGGAGAATGTGGCCCATCATTTTGATATGAAGACTTATACTGTGTATGAATGTCTTTCTTTCTGCCATTTAATACATAGTTTTGCCATGAAGCATTGCCATCAGAAATCTAAGCAGTTTGAAGTCTTAGATTTACTCAGGAGATTATGTGCGGAAGAGCAGTGGGCTGAAAGACAACTCCTAGGTTCTATTTCTGGCTATGCTTCTGTCTGATCTCAGAGAGTGACCTTGGGCAGATCATTCAACCTGTCCTTGAATGAGATTTCCAAGCTGTTGATCAGGGGCTGGGTAAATGAAGTCAAGTCACTGGAGATGCCTTTTGTCAGAGTAATGTTAATTATGTAATTTGACTAATAATTGTGTCATGTCTATTAATATAACATCCAAGTACAACCAGGGGAAACTCAGGAGCAGGAGTAGAGGTTATTTTTCATCTGTATTTGGAACTGGTGTGGACACTGCTGGAATAGTGTGCATAGTTCTGCTCTGCACAATTCAAGAAGAATGTTGATTAATTTGAGAGGTTCAGAGAACTGTGAAAATAATAAAAGGCTTAGGAAACATGCCTTATAGTGATAGATTGGGGTCGGCAACCTCTGGCACACAACTCACCAGGGTAAAAACCATGGCAGGCTGGGCCAGTTTGTTTACCTGCTGCGTTGGCAGGTTCGGCTGACCACGGCTCCCACTGGCCCTGATTTGCCATCCCAGGCTAATGGGGGCGGCGGGAAGTGGCGTTGGCGAGGGATGTGCTAGATGTGGCTTCCCGCTGCCCCCATGGGCCTGGGACAGTGAACCACAGCCAGTGGGAGCCATGATCAGCTGAACCTGCCAACGCAGCAGGTAAACAAACTAGTCCTGCCCGCCAGGGTGCTTACCCTGGTGAGCCACATGCCAGAGGTTACCGATCCCTGTGATAGACATATGGGCTCAATATATTTTATTTAATAAAGAGGAGGTTAAAGGGGTGACTTGGTTACAATCTATAAGTATCCATATGGGGAACAAATATTTAATAATGGATTCTTCAATCTATCAGAGAAAGTTATAACATGATCCAATGGCTGAAGTTGAAGCTTGACAAATTCAGACAAGAAATAAGTTATATGTTTTTTATGGTGAGAGTGATTAACCACTGGAACAACTTCCCAAGGATGTGTTGGATTTTCTATCACTGACATTTTTAAAATTGAGATTGGAATTTTTACTTAAATATCTGCCCCAGGAATTATTTTGGAGAAGTTCTATGGCCTGTGTTATAAAGTCACACTAGATGATCACAATGGCACAGGAATACGTTAATCTATGGATATAAGATTTCCTTTTGTTATATGGGTATTAGCTTGCTTCCCATAGATATGGACCACAAACATTTTCTAAACTTGAATTGTACCAAATTAAAGAAGTTTTGTGAGCAAGAAAAATAGTTTGTGTCGGTAGCAGCACCAAATCCAGCTTCTGTGACTTCTTGAACATAATTTGCTCCCACTTTCTGTGGAAAAAGGAAAACATTATTATTTATTATTATGAAGTCAAAGACGCATTAGCAACTAAGTGATATAGGAGTCTTTGTCCCATTTCAAAAGTGATTCAAGCACTTAGTCTTGCATTTACAATGTATTTGTGTATAAACCAAGAAGAAAAGTTAGTTTTCTTGCAGAATAGAGAACAGTTGGTACACAAGGGTACTATTTTTTTCTGCTGAGAAAATACTGAAGTGAAGTCAATAGATGAACAGGTATGCACATGTATAATGAAAGCATGAAGTTCTCAGTACCAGTTTCATTAAGTCTGAGTTACTTTGAGATATGTATAATGAAATACTTGCTATCTAGCTAGCTATCATCTATAAACAAAATGATCTAGAGGAAGGTTCTTAAGAAACACCTCAAGTCAATACCTGAAGCCAATTACTGAGCAAGGCTGATTTACACTGATAATGTCACCCTTTGTACTTATGCATTTGTCTAAAAATGTACATCAAGGAAACATTTATAATTTCTCTTGTTACTTTCTACTGGTAACTTTTCCCTTTTTTGCCAGAGGTGATAACAACCCTAAGTCCATAGCCTGTTATTAAGAAAGTTGGACCCTGGATCCCTCTTTACAGGTCTTAAAGCTACATTCTTAATGTGACCAGGCAAATAGTTACAACTCGAGAGGCAACAGCAACACATTTACAAACAGTTTGGAGATTCAGACAAAGGAAGTCATGAAGTAATAAAATCCCATGTTTTCGCAAATAAGTCATAACATCTACACTTTTATCATGACTATGCTAAAGAACTCCCATAAAGTTTTGCAAAAAAAGTAGTTCTAGAAAGAAAAAAAAAAGAGGATAGAGTTTTTAGCAAATAGACCCTAACCGTGAGTTAAGTGGAAACAACTCATAGCTATTTAAAAAAATATAATTGGCAGTATCTTGTGAAAAAAAACCAACATGTTTTGTGCTTAACTCTGATTACAACAAACCACAAGAAAGGAGTGTATGTGGAACATAGCATGTCTTGCAGGTGCATAGGAAATATTGATTAGAAAGGTAACTGTAATGTTTGATTGATTACTCTTATTTTAAACCCATGCTAGGCTCCTGGTTAAAATGTTACGATACTTTGTTATGCTGGAAATTTAGAGCAAACAAAATAGATAAGCCATTTTCAACAATATTGACATTTGCCATGGATTGAATGGAACCATCACATTGCTAATCACACATTATTATATGGGAAAAATATCTTGTCTATAAAAGTCCATTGAAGCTGTTGTAATACTAATCAGTGGGGGTGGACAGAGCAGGTACCCCAGGCTATTTTAGTATGTATGACCTTTCTCTAAAATGCTGTGATTTCTTTAGACAGGGCAACCTGATTTAATAAACCAGATTTGAGCTTAATCAGCTGATATGTCAATCAATAATAAAAATTAAACTGTTTTACAGAAATAGGACTCTGTCTGCTGGTTCTAATTTTATATTTCAATAATGGTCGATGTATTTATTTTTGTTTCAATAAAGCATTCTTCCCCTCAGATGTGGACAAATGTATGTTCAGTACATTCATAGCTGAACTTGTAACTAAAGCTACCCAGAGCTATCTGATTTGAGTAGATTTTATTATCCACTGCATGTGCTGCTGAGATTAATTCCTCGAAATGGTTGAGCTTCCCAGATGACATCCTTCAGCCAAAGGCATGAGTAGTGCATGAGGCCCAGGGCTTGAAAATAAGTTAGAACTGCAGAATCATTTCTCCTCTATGCATACTCCTATTTTTATCAAATAAATGATTCATAGATTGCAAGACCAGAAGGGACCATTGTGATCATCTACTCTGATCTCCTGTATATCACAGGCCACAGAACTTCACCAGACTAATTCCTAGAGCAGATCTTTTAGAAAAAAAACCCATCCAATCTTGATTTAAAAATTGTCTGTGATGGGAAATCCATCACGACCTTAGTAATCTGATCTATAAAGAGATATAATCTCCCTTTGATATTCACACATGATTTCTAGGAGTCTTATTAGGAACTACTGTATGTACAAATATCAAGAGGAAGGGAGATCCCTTCAGATGATCTTCTCTTGTCTTTTCTATAACTCTGATTCCATTGTCTTCCCCCATGTAACTGTAGTGAAGTATAACATGCATGGCAAGTTCCACAGATAACTATAACAATATAGTATAATTTAAATGAGAGAAATGAAGATTTCATTTAATCAGAATCAAGAATGGATGTACATATTGCTAATCCTACATAATAGGATCCTTAGATACTGATTTGATTTTCAGTCCTTTTTTTATTTAAGGTTCTCATTAATAGGAATAATTTTGCAAGACTTAATTTCCATTATTTTTCCATGATAATCAGGAACCCACATCATAACTCACCATGTTTTTTCAAAATATTTCAAAGGCAAAAAAATACAAGCACCAATTAAACATTTTAAGAACCCCTGATATGTACAATATGTGCTGGCATAGTATGAATCAATAAAAGTTTTAGTATTTGAGTTGGGGTTAGCTGCATTATTCATGAGTGAGCTTTGAAGACAATTTCAAAACAGTACTAGGAAAATCTTTATACTTCATCACGCTCATATTAATTCGATGTGTTGTATCATTGTCTCTGTCTTACAGATGAGAGAAACAGTGAGGTTAGGGAGTTTGCCCAAGGATATAGAGCTATAACAGACCTGAGACTATAGCGGAGATATCTTGATTCCCAGTCCAGTGTTTTAACTACAAGATAATCTGTCCTATCTACAATAGATAGTACAGAGAAACCATTTCAGAGGGAGACACAAGCCTCCAGAGTTGGAACTAACACAGCACAGGCTTCAAGGAATCTCATGTTGTGTCTGCAGCTGGACATGCTAATTCATTGCACCCACCACACACTGGACAAGCTAACTTCTACCCCCTACTCCCTTCTTCCCACACACAAACAAACTGCTTTGTACATCAATGTGATTTCTCTGGGTAAACTTTCCCTCAACAGGGAGCAAGAAGCCATAGAGAAGGTGTCATAACACAGTTTACCTTCCAATTCTAACCCTTCCGCAAATAGGAGGAATCCTAAAGCAACGGGGAAACATTTAGGGACATGTTCCAGGAGGTGCTTTGGGCTTAGGAGCTAGGCAGGCAACTATGT
Source organism: Gopherus flavomarginatus (assembly GCF_025201925.1). Taxonomy (NCBI): domain Eukaryota; kingdom Metazoa; phylum Chordata; order Testudines; family Testudinidae; genus Gopherus; species Gopherus flavomarginatus. The sequence continues at coordinate 278,491,241 of NC_066617.1, read as the reverse complement.
CCATTGTTAGTATGGTGCCAGTGGCTTACATTGCGTTAGCAACAAAGAGCAGAAGAAGGGCATGCAGCCAGTAAGGTTATGATCAAGCTGTGCAAGCAGGCTTCCTAGAGGAAATGAGGCTAAGATGCAGCTATGCCAGAAACAGCCAGTTTAGCCATCTTGGTACAGAGGAGACTGAAGCTGAGGGCCAAGTCTGTGCAATAACAGAGGAGTAGAAAGATTTGGGACCAGCCACTGCGGCAAGAAAAAGACCACAGATGTCCCAGGTTCCTCAAACAAGTGGATCAAATATAAGGCCTTCGGGAGCCAGAAAGAAGATGCTTCCGCTTAATAGCATGGCTTTGTTATACTCCATTTGGAATACCTGGAGTGGCAGTTTGCAATGACTTGATATATGGCATGACTTGTATGGGAGACTTCAAACCATTACTTAGGAGAAGCATCCACAAACAGAGGCTGACCAGAGGACCAATGCCATTCCTTGCATGTGGCTAGGAGTGTGGAGGAGCAGAAACTTTGGAAGAAGTTTGGAGGTAGTGTAAGTGTATCCAGGAGCAAGGTCTGGGGTGGTTGAGGTGCAAGATGAGGGAGAAGAGTCAGAATATGGTGTTCTACCACCTTCTGTTATTACTGTAGAATACACCTGAGATTTGCACTGATTGGTATCACTGGAGGAAAAGACATGGAGGAGAAAGATAGTTTGGAGAGCAGGAAATTTGTGGCATTATTTCTTTTTTTCTTCAGTGAATTGCCTCCAGTTGAGTACATAAAGAGTGCTTACTTTAAAGTCTTCCCTGGAATAAGTAGTTAAGCCACAGGTGTCTTGCACAATTCTTAGCTGGTTAGTTGCCTTCAGAGTATGTCAGTATGCCTTGTGAAAAGTAAGCATAATGCTTGTATTCAGTTACTGAGGGACACTGGTATTATTCACATAGCACATGGCACATACAGAAAGCATGCTTGACCAGTGATGAGCATTGTTGTTGAAAGTTTGCAGATATCAGACATCCCTGCCGGAATGCAGGATGTCCCTGACACCACAATGTTGATGTTATATATAACTTCATGTGACAGGTCTGGTTTCAAGCTGACAGTAAGTCATATCTGATATACTGTAGAAATACAACAGAAATACTGGTACAAGGGCTATATATTTAAAAAAATGAAGTAAGTCCTGTTGCTTTAAAGTTTAATTTACTCTAACACTTCTAGCCAGGGACAGCTTCCTTGCTAATCAGGGTTGAATCTCCTAGATTCTTGAGAGATTAGATCAAGGGCATTTCACATGCTAGGTTTTGAGAAAGAAAACTGAGAAATGCATCCAGAGGGATATCAAGGGAGCAATAGCCAGTGTACATAGGACAGAGACTATTACACTTCTCTCTAGATGGTACACATGACCATCCATTGCACGGTTGAAATGCTGAGGTGACCTCCACCAATTTTTCTGAAATGCCAGTGCTTTACTGGATTAGTACCTTATTAAATTGCATATGTAGTTGAAATTAAACATTATATAGATTTATATATACTTTTCTGAGAAAAGCAATATATTAAAATAATTAATTAATAATTGTAGGTATAATTCTGTATATGGATTATTTATAAACGAGGACTACCTGCCAGGTATGGCCGTAAGTTTAATATGGCATTTATACTGTTACTATCATGGTGGCTTCTGAAAAATGCAGTTGTTGCCCTATCTGTTTCTTCAAGCAGCAAAACAAGAAGAAAGGAAAATTAGAGTCTAATGCATGTATCTACTTTACTTGGGTAACAAATTCCTTTAGTAAATAGTTTGCATTTGATTTCATAATGTTTACTGCATTTGTGGTTTGGCTAACAAAAAATGCAGAAAAATGTGGAATGCAGAAAAAAATTACTATAAAGGCCCATATATAAAAAAAAATCCATGCACGTTTGTACACACACAAAAGTTACATGCACAAGAAACCCAAACCACAGATTCAGTTAGTGGAACTCTTTGACAGGCAAGCAAGGTTTATGTATAGTATAACTTGTGCATGTGAACTTTTTAACAGATGGGCCAAATAAGATATCCTATACCTTATTTATTTATCTATAATTTTTGGAGTTTTGTTTTTATCGACATGTATCACAAATAGCTTTATAGTATGATGCTTAGTGAAAATAAAATGACAAAATAAATTTGTTATCATTATTCATTCATATAGCGCTGTTGTGATGGGGGATAGGCTTACCAGTGGCATTGCCTAGATGTTAAGTTGGTGGGCCTCCATTTTCCAATCTCTGAAACCTTGCACTAGCAACCAGTCCAAAATTGTGATGGCCCACCTATTGGTAGGCAGTGACTTAAACCTCTGACTGGGTCACCAATTTAGTTTGCCCCTGTCTGGCATAACATAGTCCAAAGAAATATATAGAGTCCCATATCCTCATAACAGGGAGATCCTTAAGTCCATCTCCGATCCTTGTGGTTAGTTTGCCGTTGCCTCAGAGCTTTCAGCTTACTTTTCCTTATTTCTGAGGGCATGTGTGTATGGCAGGGATCAGCAATCTTTGGCCCGTGGCCCGTCAGGGTTAGCATCCTGACAGACTGGGCCAGTTTGTTTATCTGCCGTATCCACAGGTTTGGCCGATCGTGGCTCCCACTGGCTGCAGTTCACCTCTTCAGGTCAATGAGGGTGGCGGGAAGCCGTGGCCAGCACATTCCTTGGCCTGCACCGCTTCCCACAGTCTCCATTGTCCTGGAGCTGTGAACCACAGCCAGTGGGAGCTGCGATTGGCTGAACCTCCAAACGTGGCAGGTAAACAAACCGGCCCAGCCTGCCAGAGTGTTTTCCCTGGCAGGTTGCGTGCCAAAGGTTGTCGATCCCTGGTATACTTCATCACAGTTGTAAATGCATAAAGCAAGATATTGCAGCATAGTAATTGATCATAGACAAACAGATACACATTTCAGCCAAACAAAAGCCAAGCTATACCAGATAAGACTGAACGTACCCAAAGTGAAGTATGACTAATACACAAATAGTGGTCCATGGAATGAGTAACTTTTTAGAAGTTTCTTAAATGAGAAAAATTGAGTTTGGCTTATATTAATAAGGACATTATTATAGGCATATGGTAGTGAGCTAGAAGGACTTGCAGAATATCTTGTCAGTGTTGTGTTACTAATTTACATATATGATTGTTTTATCAATGTTTTATTTTTGTCCTGCAAAAGTATTGTTCATTTTCCAGTCTTCAGATAGCTATAATACTTTTGGCACAAGCTACTTAAAAAAGAATCTATCAGTTATAATACATCTGTAGTCACATTCCTTCCCTTTCTATATTCCTTTTGGCTGTATGAAGAAGACAGAAGAAAATAACCAAACCTCATATTCTTAAATGCATTCTACTGAGGAGGATCAAAGTTCTTTTTTAAGCCAACTAAAACTGTCCAGCTTAAGTTCCACATTAAATTACTGTCAACATTTCCTTTCCTTCCATTTTAAAGTACGTAAAAACAATTTTATTTCCACTTTCAGGACCAGGAGTTTCCTAAGAAATCCTTTTATATTCCTTTTTTAATGCAAATTCTTACCTCATTCTTAAAGTGTTAGGAGGGAATTGCCTCTTTCTACCAAAAAAAACCAAAAAAACCATGGAAGGTGCTTCCCTTTCAGAGTTTTCCACTGATCGATCTATCAAAGGTGAATGGGATTGTTGGCCTGCGCAGGGAATAAGCACACTGTTCCATCCCAGGACACACAAATCTTGGGCATCCTCAAGACCAATTTCAGGATCTTCATCACTCACTCTTTCCCTCATTGAAGCAGATCCTCTGCAATTGCCAGGCTTCTCCCACTAGTAGATTCCCTCAGAATCACTTCTTTAATTAGGTTCTTTGGAGTGGTGCAGTCACCATGCAAATGTTAAAGCAACCTTTGTCACCATAACCTTTGGAGTGGATGTATTACTGGTGTCTGTGGTGGGAATGGAAGAACAAGCTGTATTGTTACTGGAGAAATTCTCTAGCCTCCATTTTGTGTGTGCCAAATCTCTGTTTGAATATGCAGGAATCACTCCACTCTAAAATGCACAGTTAATATAGAGATATGTCCATGAAGAAACTGCCCTGGAGCATAGGGAGTAGAGTCAGATGAGGAATCAAGGCTCTAAGTCAAAATAACAACAGTGAGCATCTGTAAAGTGTTGGCATACATCCACAAATAAGGTAACATTTAGCAGCAAAAATGCTCAGGGACATACCTGACAGCCAGTAAAACAGTATATAAGGTAGGCAGTTAAGAGAGATGGAGGTGAGAGAGAAATTGAAGAGCAGGCAAAGAAGTCAGCTGAGAGCCAGAGAGAGGAGCTGCTGGAAAGAAGCTGAGCAGAGACTTAACCACAGAAGATTGGGGGGCTGACCAAGAGAACAGAAGACCTACTGTAAAGACTGTTTAAAATCTTGAAGAGATCATTGCTGAGAAAAGCCACTTCAGCAAGAAGCAGCAACAACATTTGTAAAAACACAGTGGAATCAACAGACAGTAATCATGTTATTTTAACTAGTTTAGCATAAGTAAAATTTACTATTAGTATGGGTAAGTGTGTGGATTAATGGTTGTTTATTGTGATTTTCTTATCTAAAACTTAAAATTAGAGTTAAAAAATGCTGTCAGTGCTCTATTGCAGACTAAACACCTGAAATAGAGTGCACCACTTAGAATAATTTAAACCAGGGGTCAGCAACTTCTGGCACGTGACTCGCCAGGGTAAGCACCCTGGTGGGCTGGGCTGCTTTGTTTATCTGCCGCGTCGGCAGGTTTGGCGGACTGCAGCTCCCACTGGCCGCGGTTCACCATCCCAGGCTAATGGGGGTGGCTAGAAGCTGCGGCCAGCACATCCCTTGGCCTGCAGTGCTTCCCTCCACCCCCATTGGTCTGGGATGGTGAACCACAGCCAGTGGGAGCTGTGATCTGCCGAACCTGCCGATGCTGCAGGTAAACTAACTGGCCCAGCCCGCCAGGGTGCTTACCATGGTGAGTCGCGTGCCAGAGGTTGCTGACCCCTGATTTAAACTGTATGCTACTGTGATTTAGATGCTCTATAACTTGCAATAATGGATTTTGTTTTATTTAGGATTGTTGTAGGGATTATTAGTTAAATCAATAAAAGATGCTTTATTTTGAAAAGAGAACTGCCTGTGTCAATCACTTTAGCAGAAGCTTATCTGTGTCCTTTAATGTTTCCTTCACTACCCTGGAAACTCAGAAATCAGGAAGAACAGATTAAGGGGACAGTGGGTCCCAACATCCATCATAAGGGTGACCCAAATTCCATTTTTCAGGATAACAGTATTCGATAGACCTTCCAGATTATTTTTCATTGTCAGCAAGGACTAAACCAACTCACATAGGGAGGTGCACTAAGTGTAGCAACTATAACACTGCTGTAGAGATGTGCCAGAAGCTCCATCTCTGAGGAAAGTGTGGTCATTAGGAAGCCACAAACTACCCCAAAGTGGTAAAACATGGCTGTTACTGAGAGGATAGGGCACTGATATTCCTATCTTCTAGATAGATAGCTGAAGAAGTTGTTTTTGCCTGGATATAGCCTAGCATAAATAAATATTTATATGATATTTCCACCGTAAAATAAATAGTGGCTTGATTGCCAACATAATGAAAATAATAATTTGAAATAATGATGTCAAATATGTGGCTATATTAGAGAAAAAAAACCTACTTGAATTATTCTATATGGGTTCAGATCCCCAGGATATTGAGCCCTCTGGACCCTACTCCATCAAAACACTTAAGAACATTCTTCAGTTTAAACACATGGGATTTCAGTGTTCAAGTGATTCGCTGGATCAAGAAAGAGTACTCAGCACCATTTAGAATTTTATCTTAAATGCCCCATCTCAAAGCAAGGTTTTCCACATCAGGCTAGGATGCTATTGTGTTCCATGAAATAGAAATATGCCACAATCTTTCTCAAGCATTATTTAAGCAATTTTTTTAAGCAGCAGCTAAACTTTATTATGTCTGTGGATAATAAATCGCAAGAGCCAAATTTATTAGTCAAAACTTTCCTATATCACATATTAACATCTAAAGAATGATTCTGTACTCTTTTACACCAGTTTTATACCAGTACCATGGAGTAAGGAATCAGGACCATAGTATTTCAGCACTGCAGTGGTGTTGTATTAATTTAGATGCAATATATGGACCAAAGGTGTTACCATAATGAAATCATTGTCCAACTTTAATCAAAGTTCAGGATTTGGTAAACAGAAATCTCAGCCTGTTTAGTACCATGGCAAACATATCATTAAAAATCATTTTAACTTTTTCTAACCATAAAGAAAAAAGAAAGAAAAACAATTAAAGAATTTGTAATATAAAGTATTAATGAGACTTTCATTTTAACAACATCCTTATTCCCTTTCCCATTAGTTGGAGAGAGCTTTTAGAAGGAACCCACCCCCTCTTAATGTTATCAAAAATGGTAATAACTCTTCTTTTTGGGAAAAAGATAAGTTAGCTGAAATGCACTGGATCTGAGCTGTTGTTCTTGTTATTAAAAGTCTGACCCAGTTTCCTAAGAGGACAAAACAAAACACACACTCACATACACACACACACAGAGTAAGAGAAAAGAATAGCAAAGATAGAAAATGCCACTTCTGTCTTTGGGGTTGACTCTCACTAACACCTCACTGCTGGAAAAACACAGGTGTGGCAGAGTCTTATCAGCCACTCCACGACTTGATAAATATGTACCAGCACTGGCCTGTGTAGGGCATTGCTCTTAGTTGCATTTTTCTGGTCCACAATTAGGCCTAATATCTGACACACCAATTTTGGTTCACTGATTTTTGATTCCATAATTTTCTTGTTTCCTCAAGCACAATATTAACACAGTTCTTGATTTATATCATTCGGCCTCCATTTTGCAACTTTCCCCATCAATATTTATTATTATAGTTTATGGTGACATTTTTGAACTTACACTCACTTTTTTACAGTTGACCTTACAGTTAGGGTGGAATTTGTAGGCCCAATTATCACCTTAGTGGTTAACATTGAAGAAATCTGAAAAAGACTGTGCAATAGCCAAAATGCCCCTGGTGCTGCAACTTTCTTATATTGTAACACAATTTATTAGAAGCACAGGAAAAGCCTGAGGTATTTTTCTTTCAGAAAGATTTACTTAAAATGAAATGAAACACAAGTGAACATTTGTTTTCTTTCTCATGATCCTCATAAAATAGTTCATTCTCTAAGTAAATACATCCTTCAGTTATTTCAGGAACTTCTAAAACTATCTGTTCTCATTGGAATTTTATTCTTGCATCAGCCAAACCATTGTTATTCTACCTCACAAGACTTGTTAAAATAGCACTAATGCCTAATCTCCTATCGCCAGAGGTGCAAGTATCTCTGTCAATCTGGAAGAAAAGTGGAAAGGTCAAAAGATATTTTGGTAATGTCATGTATACTTTTAGCGGTACATCTTGAGTTATATTCCATCAGCTGAATCTTCACATTGCATGATGTAAAAACTAAGAATGCTTTGCAAATAATTAGACTTATTTGTCACACTAACATTGAAACATTTTAAAAAAAATAACTTTTGAAACTGATTTAGTAAAACCAGTACAAACCAATGTGTGGACACACTTAAATCAGTTCAAAACTGGCTTAAATTTGTTTAGCTTAAATCAGTCCATCTTAAATTTCACCCTTGAGGACCTACTTTAAATACCTTTCAGCTTAGTCAGTGCTAATTTTCATGAACTCCATATTGAAATCTTCTTTTAGAAGGAAATCTTCTTTCACTGAACAACTTCGCAATAAGCCAAGGCTCACTGCAACTTGTCTTGTACTGAAACAGTGCAATGCACATTACAATGCACTGAAACGATTTGGACCCTGCATTCTAATTCCTTATAAAGAGTTCCCCAGGTTTGCTATTGTTCTTTGTGCTGGCCTTGAAGAAGTCACTGCAACAATGTGTAGCTCAGTTTTCCCATTTGTGAAAAGGGAGATAATAATGCTTATCCACTTTTGTAAAGTCTTTTGAGAACTACAGATGAAGTGCTAACTCTCTGGCACCTTTCAAAGGCAGGGCACAAATTCCAAGGTGGGTGTGCATTCTATACTTCAATTTCACCAATCATATATCAAGAGTAAACCCCTCAGGCACTATAACAGCTTGATCATTTAGTCACAGATGGTCCCCTTTGGTGCTCTGATCTATCTTGTCACCTAGGCAAACTTGACTTAATAGATGGCACCATGCACCAAAAATCACAATAATATTCATATCATTCCCAGTCCTAAGGGATCAGACCCTTACTCCAGGTCAAGTGCACCATAGATCTCTTACACATAAAACAATGCTGGTAGCCAGTCTTATAATAAATTATCTAAAGATTTATTAACTGGGAAAAGGAAATGAGAGTTATTTACATGGTTAAAGCAGGTAAACATGTATACACACACAAATGAGTTCCATTCTGAAGTTTCAAAAAGTAATGAAAGCGTCTATAGAATACTCATGGAACTAATAGAGGAGGTATCTGTGCCTCTAGCTATTATCTTTGGAAAATCATGGGAGATGGGAGAGATTCCAGAAGACTGGAAAAGGGCAAATATAATGCCCATCTATAAAAAGGGAAATAAAAACAACCCAGGAAATTACAGACCAGTTAGTTTAACTTCTGTGCCAGGGAAGATAATGGAGCAAGTAATTAAGGAAATCATCTGCAAACCCTTGGAAGGTGGTAAGGTGACAGGGAATAGCCAGCACGGATTTGTAAAGAATAAATCATGTCAAACCAATCTGATAGCTTTCTTTGATAGGGTAACGAGTCTTGTGGATAAGGGAGAAGCGATGGATGTGGTATACCTAGACTTTAGTAAGGCATTTGATATGGTCTCACATGATATTCTTATTGATAAACTAGGCAAATACAATTTAGATGGGGCTACTATAAGATGGGTGCGTAACTGGCTGGATAACCATACTCAGAGAGTAGTTATTACTGGTTCCCAATCCTGCTGGAAAGGTATAACAAGTGGGGTTCCGCAGGGTTCTGTTTTGGGACTGGCTCTGTTCAATATCTTCATCGACTTAGAGGTTGGCATAGAAAGTACGCTTATTAAGTTTGCAGATGATACCAAACTGGGAGAGATTGCAACTGCTTTGGAGGACAGGATCATAATTCAAAATGATCTGGACAAATTGGAGAAATGGTCTGAGGTAAACCGGATGAAGTTTAATAAAGACAAATGCAAAGTGCTCCACCTAGGAAGGAACAATCAGTTTCACACATACACAATGGGAAGAGACTGTCTAGGAAGGAGTATGGCAGAAAGGGATCTAGGGGTTATAGTGGACCACAAGCTAAATATGAGTCAACAGTGTGATGCTGTTGCAAAAAAAGCAAACATGATTCTGGGATACATTAACAGGTGTGTTGTGAGCAAGACACGAGAAGTCATTCTTCCCCTCTACTCTGCGCTGGTTTGGCCTCAACTGGAGTATTGTGTCCAGTTCTGGGCACTGCATTTCAAGAAAGATGTGGAGAAATTGGAGAGGGTCCAGAGAAGAGCAACAAGAATGATTAAAGGTCTTGAGAACATGACCTACAAAGGAAAGCTGAAAGAATTGGGTTTGTTTAGTTTGGAAAAGAGAAGACTGAGAGGGGACATGATAGTAGTTTTCAGGTATCTAAAAGGGTGTCATCAGGAGGAGGGAGAAAACTTGTGTCATCAGGAGGAGGGAGAAACCTTAGCCTCTAATGATAGAACAAGAAGCAATAGGCTTAAACTGCAGCAAGGGAGGTTTAGGTTGGACATTAGGAAAAAATTCCTAACTGTCAGGGTAGTTAAACACTGGAATAAATTGCCTAGGGAGGTTGTGGAATCTCCATCTCTGGAGATATTTAAGAGTAGGTTAGATAAATGTCTATCAGGGATGGTCTAGACAGTATTTGGTCCTGCCATGAAGGCTGGGGACTGGACTCAATGACCTCTCGAGGTCCCTTCCAGTCCTAGAGTCTATGAGTCTATGAATCTATGAATAGTAAGTAAGCTCTATATATCCTACACAGCTAACTCAAGCCAAGCAATGGGAATCTTTTGCTTATGCTTAGTAATCCTTTCCCCTCATAGTCTAAACAGCATGAAAGATATAGCTCATCCTCATTAGGGCTTTTTATTCCTTCCCTCCTTCTGCTTTGAGTTTTGCTGTTTTTGCAGTTGAGAAGAATTCATTTTCAGGTCTCCTCTTCATGGTGGTGGGGAAGCAATCAACAAAGTGTTTCATCTTCTGAAGTTCCACAATACTTTGTCTGGTATGGATGGGCCTCCTTTGTTGGGCAGAAGATAAACACCTCCTGTGGCCAAGTAGTATTTCATGCTCATTAATGCTTCTCTCCTGCCTGGTAATTTACAGTTCCAGATCTAACACTTAAATATGACCTTATGACATGGGATACAGCTAGTATAAGTAAGAGTAATGCATACAGCAACTTACAAGTATTTTATAAAATTTAAACATAACATTCTTACAATTCTAATACCTATTTTAACAATACCAACACACAGGTGAGCTAGACTGGTTCCAGTGAGGTATTTATCAGTGTTCAATTGAGACATAGGGGTATTGACATGATCCAGAACCTGGTCCAGCAATGTCAGATATCAGTATTCTGTAAGGCCTCTAACATGTAAGCCCCCTATCCAGGTATCTGTTAGTGGTGTCAATGTTGCAAGCACAGTGGTCTGCAGTATCTTGTCTGAGAGGTCTGATGATCCATGGAGTAGACTGAATCTCAGAAATAGCTTTTCAGCTCCAAGCGATGGTCTGAATCCTACTCACACTGAGGTAACAAACTTAGGTATAAGCTTTATACTTTTTCCTCCTGGCTGAAGTAGCCTTCAGGAAACAGGCTGTAGGCTATAGCAGCTGAAGTAGCCAGCTGAACTATCCAGGAGGCAGTCACTTCCTTCATGATGGCATGACAGGCCCTGTGGGAACCTAGCTCAATTGATTTTCAACTGAGGATTGGGAAAACTGAAGGAAAAAAAAAGCTATGGACAATTGGATCACAATTGGGGTGCCAAAGAGGATGGATCTAGAGTGTTCTCAGTGGTACCTGATGACAGAACAAGGAGTAAAGATCTCAAGTTGCAGTGGAGGAGGTTTAGGTTGGATATTAGGAAAAACTTTTTTCACTAGGAGAGTGGTGAAGCACTGGAATGGGTTATCTAGGGAGGTTGTGGAATCTCCTTCCTTAGAGGTTTTTAAGGTCAGTCTTGACAAAGCACTGGCTGGGATGGTGTAGTTGGAGATTGGTCCTGCTTTGAGCAGGGGGTTGGACTAGATGACCTCCTGAGGTCCCTTCCAACCCGGATATTCTATTCTAGGATGCTTCCTTCCTTCCTGTCTGGTTCTCTCAGCAATCTCCTCTCACCCCTTTCTTTCTTCCAGGCTTGTAGTATTCGAGTTAAAGAACCCTTCAGCGCTCCCCTCTTCTGAGACATCTGGGGCTGCTGCTTTAATTCCCCAGCTCCAACCACTTCTCTGCTGAAGGGAGAGTCACCTGGAAAAAGGTCAATAGCACTTCTGGGATGCAATCTTCAGTCCTGACCAGGTCCAGCTAAGTTTCGCACCCCCAACACCCTATGGTAAGTGAGTTAGGGGGGAAATCAAATAGGTTGAAGAGACTATATATATTTGAATTTAACAGATGAAGTTTTAACAAGATCCAATGGCTGGAAGCTGAAATCAGATAAGGCCAGACTAAAAATAAGGCATACATTTTTTAACAGTGAACGTAATAACCATCAGAACAATTTACCAAGGATCATGGTTGATTCTCCTTCAATAGCAATTTTTAAATTAAGAACGGATTTTTTTTTAAAGATATGCTTTAGTTCAAAATGAATTATTTTACAGGAGTTCTATAGCCTGAGTTATAATAGAAATCAGACTAGGTCAGGGATTGGCAACCTTTGGCATGAGGCCCACCAGGGCAAGCACCCTGGAGGGCTGGGTTGGTTTGTTTATCTGCCGCATCCGCACGGTCAGCCGATTGCAGCTCCCACTGGCTGCAGTTCACTGTCCCAGGCCAATGGGGGCAGTGGGAAGCAGCACAGGCTGAGGGATGTGCTGGCCGCTGCTTCCCGCTGCCCCCATTGGCCTCGAGCAGTGAACCATGGCCTGTGGGAGCCACAATCGGCCAAACCTGTGGATGCAGCAGGTAAACAAAACGACCCAGCCCACCAGGATGCCTGCCCTAGCCGGCCACATGACAAAGGTTGCCGATCCCTGGGCTAGTTGATCTCAATAGTCTATTGTGACCTCCTGATTTCATTGTCAGTGGAGTTGCCTATAGAACCATACGTGAATGGCAAGAGCATAAGTCTACTTCAAGTATCAGAGGGGTAACCGTGTTAGTCTGGATCTGTAAAAGCAGCAAAGAATCCTGTGACACCTTATAGACTAACAGACGTTTTGGAGCATGAAGTGTTCAAACTCCCTAGCCACACTATAGCAGACCTTAAGGTGGCCATCCTGCAGCAAAAAAACTTCAGGACCAGACTTCAAAGAGAAACTGCTGAGCTTCAGTTCATCTGCAAATTTGACACCATCAGCTCAGGATTAAACAAAGACTGTGAATGGCTTGCCAACTACAGAACCAGTTTCTCCTCCCTTGGTTTTCACACCTCAACTGCTAGAACAGGGCCTCATCCTCCCTGATTGAACTACCTCATTATCTCTAGTTTGCCTGCATATATATACCTGCCCCTAGAAATTTCCACTACATGCATCTGACGAAGTGGGTATTCATCCACGAAAGCTCATGCTCCAAAACGTCTGTTAGTCTGTAAAGTGCCACAGGACTCTTTGCTGCTTTTAAGTCTACTTCATTATATATAAACTTAATACCAAGTAAAGATACACTCCTCTATGCCTATATTTGCAAAGTGGATTATTCTGATGGTATTCTAATGACCCAGAGGAGTTTGGTCATAAAGACTGATGTAAGGCAGAAAGCCCCATGAATTTCATAGGAATATGTTAATCAAAGAATTGAGGGATGTTATGTAATGTGTGGAATACCACCAAATATTTAATACACAGGTGGGCAACCTGAGACCCATCAGTGAAATCTGTTGACAGGCTGTGAGACAGTTTGCTTACATTGACTGTCTGCAGACTTGGCTGCCTGTAGTGCCCAGTGGCCATGGTTCGCCTTTCCCGGCCAATGGGAGCTGCAGAAATCAGCGGCCAGCATGTCCCTGTGGTTTGCACTGCTTCCTGCAGCTCCCATTGGTCGGGAATAGTGAACCACTCCACTGGGAGCTTCGGGTGGCTGTGCCTGCAGCCAGTCAATGTAAACAAATGGTCTTGCAGCATGCCAGTGGATTCCTATGATGGGTTGCATGTCACCCAGGGGCTGCAGGTTGCCCACCACTGCCCTAATACATTATAGCAAAATGGTTTTCAGACAATGAAAGACTGTCAGGCAGAGGCTTAATTTTCAGCTGCAGGAATCCACCTATGGGCAATACATTGCAGGATCAAGATGGTGGTGGCCTGCTCCTCAGAAAGATACCTGTGTCAAAAAGAGAATACCAGATATACATTTTTGTCTTTAATGGTAAAAACCACAACACATTCAATTAGGCTAGATTGCTCATGAGCCTAGGATAAAACTTAAATTTGCTTTTACATTTACATTTAAGTTCAGTGTCTGATTAGTGCTGATCATTAAGACTGTCAGACTATTAGGAGAATATTGAGAAAATAATCATATATGTCCAGATTGCCAACTGCCTTGGCAAAAACCAGTGGGAGCTCAGAGCATGGAAAACTCAGCAAGGACCACTTTGTGGAGTTTCCCCATGTTCTTTTGTTGTGAGGTAGAAATAGCTCCCTATAGAAATGGCCCATCTAGAAACTATTCAGATCCCCCATCCACATGGAAAAACTATGCCTCTGCTGCACTTATGGTCCCTGAAAACCTTCCCTACGACATTGTTTGCTCCCTGACACAGCTGTCCTGCAGACAGAGAGAGAGAGAGAGAGAGAGAGAGAGAGAGAGAGAGAGAGAGAGAAGGCTACATTATCTCTTTCACCTAAACACCATGAAGTTTGGGAACAGTTGGGAACGCAAAAGGAAATCTCCCCATTCCAGCTTCAGCTTGTGCATTCCTTTTTCAGTTCACTGTATCCTCCCCTTGCAAAGATAAATGAACTTCGGGGACCTCCTCAGATTCCAGGAAAGGGGGAATAATTTTGCTCAGGTGTTGAGTTCTCTTCCATGTGAGAAGACAAGATCCAAATTCAAATTAGGGAAACAGGATTGCCCCACAATATGGTAATTTAAGAGCTATCATTGCTGTTCCAACTTGTCTTATACTTTAAGTAACTCTCTCTCTATATTGCTTTTTCAGGCCAGTAGAAGTAAAAGCAGGTACTTGTTGACATGGAAATTTTGAAATTCTATTAGCATTATATGTGATGTATAAAATGCTTACTAAAACATTTTTAATGATTCTGCACAGTAATTCTACCATTCAAATAAATAAATAAAAAAATTGAGTTGAGGTTATATTCAGCATAAAATATAACTTTCTATTTTCACACCTAATGGAGACATTTGATTTCACCTTGAAAATGCGTTAACATTATGCCTTGGGAGCAGAGGTCAAATGTAAATGGCCAGGCAATTATGAGCAAGGGTCTAGAAACGTGTCTGTTTAAGTGCTTGGAAAAAGTGTATTGTTGACCTCGTTAGGTATATTTTAAATTAATACATTATACATGAAGAAAAAGTGGAAAGCTTTTTATGTTGTTTTTAATTATTTCATAAGTACAGCAGATAATCTCTCACTCATGAAAAACATTCAACAGTTCAAAAATATTGGAAAAATTAAAACATGCTAATAGCTGAAAATAGAGAGCCAGAAGCTATACCAAATATCTAATGTTATTTGCAATGATACAACTTACCAAAATATTAATGCCACACAATAGACACTGGGAAAATAGCCTAAAGTGGCAATTACACAGAATGAAACAACATGTAAATTAAATGGTTAGATATTAATGAGTCTCTTAGCAACTTTTCATACTTATACAAAACATTATATTTATTTCATTTTACTTTACCAATGAAATTTTAACTATGTCTATATTTATGAATGCAAGAACATCTGTTTCCCACCTCATACATTCAGCATAAGCAGTCTTTCCATTTATCTAATCCTTTATTTTTCTCTCTCTTCTGAACTTCCTCCAAAATGTGTCTATATTTCCCTGGTATTAAGTAGCCAATCACTTGAACATAGAATTCCAAGTCTCATTCAATTTTTAAAGTGTTAGTAGAATCCTTGGTCAAAGAGATCTGGATAATGGGCTATGGACTCAACTGAAGAAACTGAACCACAAAAAAGCAGATGCAGCTAAGCTAAAGGACACCAGTGTTAACATTTATCAAAATGACTATATAATAGGTCTGTTGATTAATCATGTGAGTTAATGAAAAAAAATCACAATTAAAAAATTTAATTGCAGTTAATCACAATGTTAAACAATAGAATACCAATTGAAATTTATTAATTATTTTGGCTGTTCTTCTACATTTTCAAATATGTTGATTTCTATTACAAGACAGAATACAAAGTGTACAGTGCTCAATTTAAATTATTATTTTTATTAGAAATATTTGCACTGTAAAAATGATAAAAGAAATAGTATCTTTCAATTCTCCTTGTAAAAATACTGTAGTGCAATCTCCTTATTGTGAAAGTGTAACTTACACATGTAGATTTTTTTTGTTACATAACTGCACTCAAACACAAAACAATGTAAAACTTTAGAGCCTACAAGTTCACCTACTTCTTGTTCAGCCAATCACTAAGACAAACAAGTTTGTTAACATTTACGGGACACAATGCTGTCCTCTTCTTATTTATGATGTCACCAGAAAGTGAGAACAGGTGTTTGCATTGCACTTTTGTAGCCAGGTATTTATGTGCCAGATATGCTATACATTCATATGCCTATTCATGCTTTGTCCACCATTCCAAACGACATGGTTCCATGCTGATGATGCTTGTTAAAAAATAATGTGTTAACTAAATTTGTGGCTGGACTTCTTGGGGGAGAATTGAATGTCTCCTTCTCTGTGTTCTACCCACATTCTGCCATCTATTTCATGTTACAGCAGTCTCAAATGATGACCCAGCACATGGTCTTTTTAAGAACACCTTTCAGAACAGATTTTGCAAAATGTAAAGAAGGTACCTATGATGTTGCAGTCTATATAATTTTATAGAAGTATGCTAATGAGAATATAATGTAACTGGAATATGCTTCGTGCAAAACATCTCTTGTAAGGTATCCTTACAAAACTTATAATCTACTGAATGTGATCCTCCCATTTGTATAAATGTACCACTCTTGTATCTGAAAGTAGAAATATGAAATATAACTCTGAGAACCTATTGTAATTATGCAAAGTGTGGACCATTAATAGTGGTTTGGAATCTTGATGACTCCTGTTAACCAGGACAATTGTCAGCAGATTGGGGTTTTTTTTTCACATATAAGTCTTCCTGTATACATGTGTCCTGGCAAGTAGGCAATGAAGTCTTGCAGTGATATGTGAACATGTCATCTGAATTGGAATCCATCTTGAACCTGGTTAAACGAGGAGGTGGGAACCCAGAGAGGGACAAAGGATTCCCGCCTTATGCAAAAGATATATAAAGGGGTGGAACATAGGGAGAGAGGAGCCATCATGAAGAATCCCCTAGCTACAACCTGAGCTGGAACAAGAGCGGTACTAGGGGAAAGAATTGTGCCCAGGCCTGGGAGGTGTCCAGTCTAAGGAAAAAAACTTACTGAAGCATCTCTGAGGGTGAGATTATCTGTATTCAGTTTGATTGTACATAGATTTGCACATTTTATTTTATTTTGCTTGGTTATTTACTTTGTTCTGTCTGTTACTACTTGGAACCACTTAAATCCTACGTTCTGTATTTAATAAAATCACTTTTTACTTATTAATTAACTCAGTGTGTATTAATGCCTGGGGGACCAAACAACTGTGTCTCTTTCTCTCTCTAAGTGTTATAGAGGGTGAACAATTAATGAGTTTACCCCGTATAAGCTTTATACAGGGTAAAAGGGATATATTTGGGTTTAGACCCCATTGGAAATTGGGTATCTGAGTGTTAAAGACAGGAACACTTCTGTTAGCTGCTTTCAGGTAAACCTGCAGCTTTTGGGACAAGTAATTCAGACCCTTGGTCTTTGTTGGAGCAGATGGGAGCGTCTGGCTCAGCAAGACAGGGTGCTGGGGCCTGAGCTGGCAGGGAAGGCAGAGGTAGAAGTCTTGGCACATCGGGTGGAAGCTCCCAAGGGGGTTTCTGTGATCCAACCCGTCACAGTACCAATGTGAGATTTCTAAAAATAGCTATGGCACAGGATACAAGGTTTAAGAATCTGAAGTGCTAGTACCCCTAGTACCGCTCTTGTTCCAGCTCAGGTGATAGCTAGGGGATTCTTCATGATGGCTCCCCTCTCCCTTTGTTCCACCCCTTTATATATCTTTTGCATAAGGCGGGAATCCTTTGTCCCTCTCTGGGTTCCCACCCCCTCGTTTAACCAGGTTCAAGATGGATTCCAATTCAGATGACATCTGAATTAAGAATCTGAAGTGCTGTGCAAAATCTGAGAGAAACATGGTGTGAAGCAGGGATCAGCAATCTTTGGCACATGGCTTGCCAGGGTAAACACCCTGGCAGGCTAGGCCTGTTCATTTACCTGCCGTGTCTGCAGGTTCGTCTGATTGTAACTCCCATTGTTCACTGTCCCAGGCCAATGGGGGCTGCAGGAAGCGGCGGTGGCCAAGGGATGTGCTGGCCACAGATTCTCGTATACCCCATAGGCCTCGGATGGTGAACCACAGCCAGTGGGAGCCGTGATCAGCCGAACCTGTGGACGCGGGAGATAAACAAACCAGTCCGGCCTGCTAGGGTGCTTACCCTGGCAAGCCATGTGCCAAAGGTTGTCAATCCATAGTGTGGAGTATTTTTTTCAGAAGTGTTAAAAGTGCAACACTCAGATGCCGAAACTATAGACCCTGAACCACTGAAAAAGAAAATCAACCTTATACTGGTGGCATCTGACTCAGATGATGAAAATGAACCTGCGCCGGTCCTCTCTGCTTTAGATCATTATCAAGCAGAACCCATCATCAGCATGGATGTATGTCCTCTTGAATGGTGGTTGAAGCCCGTGCTTGGGGCAGCAAAATGCCTAGAGCAGCCCCTGCCTAGTATAAAGTAATGCTAAAATAATTATAACCAGGACAGTTGAAAATCTAGCCAGCACAATATCAGGATCTGACTTAGGCAAATTATCCCTCTTTGTGTCCTTTATATAAATATATGAATACATTTCATTAAAGAAGAAAACCAAATGTATTTAGATACTTTAGCAACACTTAAAGAACTAGGGTCAATCACATATACAAGAATAATGAAAGTAACAGTTATGCCAACATGATAACTGATCCCTCATTCACAGTGTATCCAAAAATCTCAGTGCCTTAAACAAGAGTTTTGGCTGCAAAAAAGAATATATGATTGAGTGCTCAAAAAACTGGAGGAGAGACTAAATTTCTGATTCCACACCCACATTAATTTATTTTTGTGTTTGTAACTATGTATCCATTGCTGCTTCTAGGCGTATTTACAAAATGATTAAAAGCATAAATTATCATAACAAATCAACTGCCTATAACAGATGTGCCTACAATATGAGCGTGTCCCAGGTAATCTGGCTCTCCAAGCTGTTACCTTATGTTCAGCCCCACTCTCAGCCCCGCCCTAACCCTTTAATGAATATCACTTCCCTGTTGAATTTACGAACTGTTAAGTCTCCAGTTGTTTGGAGAGCACTTTTACTGGAAAGCATGTCATAGACACAACCAGATTGATGATGTATCCCTTAATTTAAAGAACATCTTTTATTTTAGAGGATATTCCTTACCCATAGGTTTGGAAGAATTAGATTGATACTGTTAAATATTGATAAACATTGATTTCAGCATACAAACAGAAACTAATGAAAAAATATTTCCATCAATAATATTCAAAACTTACACATTGGTAAAATAAGAAAAATGCTGCTTGAGAACTTAGAGTTTGATTTAATGATATTTACCTTGTATACATTGACGTGCGAAGTTGACAAAATGTATTAAAAGATATAAAGCTTTAACTTTTTGAGTTTTAATTTCTATCTTCACTAAATAATTAATGTCTGATTCCCTCTACTATCTGAACCTCTCTCCCCCATAGTTCCCACAGTTGTATCATTTAAATCAAAAACTAAAAAAAATACTTAAAAATAAACATTGGTATATCTGTTGAAATTATAAAAAGAAAAAAAATTGAATTCTGTTAACCCTACTTATTTAATACTGAATGCCCCTGTGTCATTG
This sequence comes from Gopherus flavomarginatus, assembly GCF_025201925.1. Classification (NCBI taxonomy): domain Eukaryota; kingdom Metazoa; phylum Chordata; order Testudines; family Testudinidae; genus Gopherus; species Gopherus flavomarginatus. The sequence continues at coordinate 278,471,725 of NC_066617.1, read as the reverse complement.
GGTGCATCTCTCACTGCTAGTCTGGCACCTCCTCCTTGTACTCTGGGGATTATCTCAAGGCTGAGTCCTTCACATAGTGTCACTCCATCTCTGTTGTCCTCCTGCAGCCCTCCTTTCAGCCTCAGGAACTGCAGTATCCTCTTCATGGTTCAGCCCTCCAGCCACGTTCCCTACTCCTGGGAGAGGTTTAGCTCCTCAATAGTCCTGGGCAGTCTTCTTGCTCATTGTCTCAGTGCCACTCACACAGTGGAATTTAGGGGAACCCGTGCCCACCCTCTTCTCCCAGTTCCAATCCAAAGTCCCTCAGCTCAGCAATCTGGACCTACTCTCTCTTGCCTCACTACTCTGTCTACGGGCTGCTTCCTACTACTGGTTCCCCTTTTCTTCCTGGGCCTACCAGTTCTCAAAGCCTCTTCCCACTTAGTAACTGCAGCCTGCTATCTCCACTCACTCCTCCTTTTCTCCTAGAATATCTGCCTTTTACTGGCAGCTCCTGGGCTTTATAGGCTCTGCGTATTCCTGCCCAGCTGAGCCTCCTTAACTAGCTGCACAATTGGTTAATTGGCCCATAAAACCCTGTAGAGTAAGTGTGGGATAGACACCCCATCACACCCAAAGTGCTCTGAAACAAATCTATGCATTTTTTAGGGTCAGAAACATCCATTTACTGGGGTAATTAAGAAAGAAGTGAAGAGTGACATAAAGTTCAGCTCAAGCCTTTTTCCTAGGCTGGGCAGCCCCAACCTCATACTTGCTCAGACCTCCTAATTAGTCTTTCTAAAGAGGCACTACAATCTTTCCTTCAGTGAATCAGCAGAACATTTTCCAGGGAGATCAAACACTCAGTGACAGGGTAGCATGTTCCAAACAAACACTATCAGCTGCTACAATTGCACATCTTGTATCAGGTCAATATAGGATACACAGTACAACATTTCAGCAGTAATAATGCGAAAGATCATACACTGTGATGCAAATATAATATTTTGTTGTATTACAAATAAAACATTGCCCCACATTTTTCATACTGTTGTCTTGAATTCACTGAAGGCCATTAACATCATCTCCAGCTGCTTCAGTTTTACAATATATATGAACAAACCATTCCACAGAGTGGTCTATATTCAGTTTTTCCATTGTGTCCTTTTTTATACTCCACCCTCATTCTAAATTCTAGCTTCATGTTCCATCATCCAGTCTCATTTTATAATCTAGTTTCATTTTCTGCATGTTGGATCAAATCCTCTTAAGTTATTGAGTCACCTCATATGCTTCTTTTAGAACATCTTAGAGTTACAGCCTGTAGATCTGTCATAATTTATAAACACCATAGAATGGTGGGTATGTTGAATGAACATCTATTGGAATTTTTAAGTACCTTTGGGAAAATATACTTCTTGATATAATCATAGTCTATTTAACATTGTTTATATTTACACAGACTCTTCTCAGATCAGCCAGCATGATTTCATTTAATGTTTTTTCTCTTAATAATTGACATTTTTATCCAGTTTTATTAACATTTTGATTATCCTAGATACAATTATAACATTCACCCTGGATATGCCTGCAAGCCTGAAGAAATTTTACACAGTCATTTTTACACTTATCAATGTATAAATAATGAACACTGAAAATTATATGCAGTCAGGCCTTAGGACTAGCCAATGTAATTTTAATGAGTTTAATTCTATCATTTACCTATGGCAAACACATTTTGTAGGCAATATCATAATAGGAGAAGCTGAAATACTTGATTGATTTTGAAGTCTTAATATTTTCGATATAAAGGGCCTGCTTCTGATCTGAGCCACACCATTTTCACATTGGTGTAACTCCAGGGACTTCACTGGGGGTGAGGAGTTACTCCTGATTTCCACCATCACACTGTGAGATCAGATTTCAAAACCTAACAACAACAACACTTTGAAACAATGGGCCTGGTCCTTCTCCGGCCAAACTCCATTGACTTAACTGAAGTTACTCACTATTCACAGTAGGGAGAATCGTGAATCTAGCTCCCATTCTTCCATTCTCTCAAACAATAAAAACTGTTCCTCCCCACCTCCACATACAATTGATGGTTATAATTAAAGGTCTTTATTGCAAACAGTATTACCATATTTGTTGTGTGAGAGAACCATGTACAATTAGATTCTGATAATTAGGCATAAAGGGTCTCTAATAATAAATGAAATATTTAAATATTCAAGACAATCTGCTTGATCATTTCTTTTTCTTCATTACAAATAATATACATTATTTTCTAAATCATATAGAAATAGAGTGTAAAATTCTATCTAATCTATTTTACATCTTGTTTATCTGGATATTTAAAGTAAACTCAACATAATGACATAGGAAGAGTGATGTTTGGCAAAGAGTAAATCCCTCTAACTTCCCTGACCTATTGCTACACACATTTGTTTAATGAGTTTAATTCTTTTGTGTTTCCATCATTTCTGCAGTTACTATTTTGCCATTAGAATCTGAATGTCACTGCAGATACTTTTGTAGTTTTTGATTGATTGATCGATTATTTTTTAAAAAAATAAAAAATTTGATTTATATTTGAGTCAGAAATATACCAAAGAACTATAGGTCAGGTTTTCCTCTATTGTACAGGTGTAAATATAGAGTAAAATTACATAAATAACTCTGGATTAATAGTCATGTAAATTTGAGAAGATCTGGATTTTAAAGTAACATATTTTATCTCTGGAGATGGAATTTCCACTGTACCAGTGGTTTTTCATGTGGAATGGTGGTTCCCAATTTATAAATATTTCCTGGCTCTAATCTAATCTAATCTAATCTAATCTAATCTAGTGTTCATAATGTAACCATTAGAACATACCAAAACCCTAATATCAACCAAATTATCAGGAACTCTAAATTCTCTATTTTGTCTTGATATTTTGTTTTTGTTTGCATACTTGTGTGTCTTTTCTCATTTGCCATCTGAAGGATAGTTATCATGTAAATAGTTATGTAAACAATGGAGGGCATCACACTTAGTCCTGAAGGTAGTGTGACACACGACATTTCCAGTTCCATGCCTATGCATTAGCTGATGAGATTGCCTGAGAGAATGATCAACTGAATTATTTCTATAGAATGTTGGCATTGTTTCTTTGAATAATTCATTCTTAAATATATGTTATTGTTTTCATTATTCAGCCAGCTCTGTGGATGGCTGTGTAACATCTGATGAATTATTTTTTTCTCAAATGTTGAATAAATTGGTATAAATTATTGAATAAATAATTGCTTTGCCCCGCTTTGTCCAATAACTTTAAGTTTTACCATATAAGACATTGTCAACTTGTGGCCCCGATGAGATGGTTAATTATATATTTAAGGCTCAACCCATTAATGATCAGGAAGATCAAATTGAGGATCTTAAAATGGACCTGAACTGGACCACAGAACAGCAGAAGGGGTCAAACACCCAGTGTAACGGAATCAAGTTGCTGTGTGTTAGAAGTCAGGATGCCAGGTGGATTTAAATGGGCAGCCCCAGATGAATGTCAGGAAGGTGTCGTGAATAAGTGATGATCTTTAAACTAAATTCGTGGCAAACAGTGAAGTCAAGTGATTGGTTTGTATGTATGTGCATTTCCCAAGCTTCCCTCATGAGCAGGGCCATACCAAATTCATGGCCACGAAAAATGCATCATGGACTGTGAAATCTGGTCTTCCCTCCCCCATGAAATCCGATCTTTTGTGTACTTTTACCCTATATTACACATATTTCATGAGGGAGACCAGAGTTTCCAAAACTGGGGGTGCTGACCCAAAAAAGAGGAGGGGGAGTCGCAAGGGTATTGAGGATGTGTGTCACAGTATTATCACTCTTATTTCTGCGCTGCCAGCAGCAGTACAGAAATGCAGATTTCTTCTGCGCTGACTCCTTCAGAGCTGGGCAGCTGGAGAGTGGTAGCTGCTGGCCAAGGGCACAGCTCTGAAGGCAGCAGCGCAGAAATAAGGGTGGCAATACCATACCATGCCATCTGTACTTCCTTACTTCTGCATTGCTGCTGGCGGTGGCACTGCGTTCAGAGCTGGGCTCTTGGCCAGCAGCTATCGCTCTCCGGCTGCCCAGCTCTGTAGGTGGACAGCAGCACAAAAGGATGGCAATATATGACCCTCCTACAATAACCTTGTGACTTCCCCACAACCCTCCCTTCGGTCAGGACCCCTACAGTTACAACACTGTGAAATTTCAGATTCAAATAGCTGAAATCATAACATTTATGATTTTTAAAAATCTTATGACTGTGAAATTGACCAAAATGGACTGTGATTTTGGTAAGGCCCTACTCATGAGGCTTTGTGTGTGTGTGTGTGTGGAGGGGAAATGAAGAAGAAGAGAGAGTTGAGACCAACTCAAATCAGCGTTAGGCTATCACAACTGGTTTTATGAATCTCAAAGGCCAACTTTGCTTATCAAAAATACAGCGCAAAGGAAATAGCAAGCCTAAGAAATATTGGACAATGGGAAGCAAACACCTTATTAATTATCATAAAATATTGTGCATCAGATTTATTCGGTGCATTTATGTGTCATGAAATGTGTCATGCATCAAATGATGCATTTTTTGCCACTTGACCTGTAACACCAAACAGCAAAATAAATAAACAACTATGTTTCTGAGTTTTTTAATAGTTTGAGCCAGCAATAATCAATCCAGTTGTTATGGGGAACTGAAGCAGTGATAATGTTCATAGGTACTGATCATTCTTGCTACCGTTCATGAGGAAATGAATACAGGCAAAAGCATGACAGCAGAGTGTTTCAGTGAATATTACTTTCAGACATAAAAATCCACAGTCCTAAAAGAATTTCATTGAACGTGGTCCAGATGTCTTCAATTTACATTGCAGTGACTAAATATGTCTCTAAGCATACATAGAATGGGTTTCTGTGGAAATGTATTGTAGAAAAAAGAGCAAGTAGAGTGATTTTCCATGTAATCTACATATATATAGGCAAAATAAAGATCTAAAAACTGACTACCACCCTCCCTCAGTCTACATAATAAACGCTATTGGCTGGGTCCCCTGCTCTGCTCATCTCCTTTTTGCTGCTTCTATGGTGCCAGCTACCTCTCTAGAACCTCTAGAGCACAAAACAAAGTAGTGCTGGGGAGTAGTATTAGCTGGAGAGCATTGCCTCCTGCTATGCTTAGGTGGTGGACAGTCCCTTAGGAGTCACTGTCAGCTGGTGCACTTTAGAGCTGCATTAAACTGTGCACAGGCCAAGTCTTGGGCAGAGGTACAGAAAAGTACAATTAGGTCTCACGTCCTACTTTGTGCTCCACTGAAGAAAAGCTGAGCAGAGAATATGATTATATCTATCTAATCTCTATATATAAATATTGACACTGATGCTCATTTATTGTATATAAACCTCCACTCCTGAGGTATCATCTGCAATATAGATGCAGCCAGAATACTGAATGTTAACCTCAATTATACTTTTTGAGCATGACTCAGACTAAGACACCAGTGTTTCTCATAACATACATCATGTAATTATTCACTATTTTGCAGAACCATCAGTCTGTCCTTCCTAATTTTTTTCCTCTATAGTCTATCCCGACATAGGCAATTCCCAGTTTTCTCATTCAAACTATTTTTTCTGAGGCTTCCAGGGAGTATTTCCATGAAATAGTGGGATGTAAATGATTCAGATTCCAATAGCAGTGATGGTCAGGATGCATAACAAAATGGTTGAGTGAATTATGGCATTCAATTACTCCACTCATAATCCTGAGTTTCAGTAGGCTGACCATGTGACAGGATTATTTATATGCACCACAAGCATGGCAAATTGCCAGGAGAAACTCAGAGGTTGCAGGTTTGAGTTTTATACAGTGAGCACAAACATAATTGGTTCAACTGAAGAGAACCCAGGATTTTTCATTTTGTTTAACTAACCTTGTAGGACTTGTAGCAGCCTTACTTTTAAGGGCATGATACTTGAATCTCATTGTGATCTCTCTAGCAGTCATCTGAGACTCAGATGCTAGCAGACTTATCTGATATCTGCATCAGGATCACAACTGGATACTTGTGTCATGTATAATGGAAGCAGACCCTTTCAGAGGTCCAGAAAGGCCCAGCCTCTTCCAGCTTTTGAGGCCCCTAGCTATAATAAAAATAAAAAATGATGACACATGAAAACAAAATAAGGCCAAAAAAAAAACAGAAAAAGAGACATAATTTGAATATTTTTTTATTTAACAAAAGCTTTTCTAGCCTTTTCTGTGCAAAAAAAATATGTATTTTACCAAATCACATCTCTTATTTGCAAAAAAATTTACAAGTGTCTAAATTTGAAGTCCCCTTTGAGCTTGAGGCCCAGGCCAAATGGCCTTCCTGGCCCTGCCCTCTGATTGGCCCTGAATGGGAGTATATATAAAAGGCATAGGAAGGGAATGAATGAGAGCATATATAAAAGGCATGAGAAGGGAATGAAACCAATTTAATAAATACATAATACACAGACCAACACGTAAACTGATTACAATTATTCTTGCCATCTGACAGGCTATCACTCAACACACTAAGTCTCTAGAAATAACCATTAATCAATATGCTTGATGCAGGAAGTTTTAAACCAAAGAGCTACACTTTGTAGTTACAATCTTCCCTATATAAGTAGCAGCACCTGCCTGTGTTGTCCCTCTACCCAGGAGATTTTAGCCCTACACACCTGGAGCCAAATTCTGAGGAGGCCATAAGTGGGGTGGGTGGAGGGGCTTACTAGCTTTTGTGGCCATGTATCTGTTATGGGTCATAAATTCTGGGAAAAGGTTAATATGGGTCTGAGAGGACAATTAGCCTGCCTGCTCACACCTGAATGTTGAGCCAAGTCTAATTAGAAATAAAGTCCAGCTGGGGGAAAACAAGGCTAATTTTTGTATAGAACTGGATGAGTCTAGTTGAGAGGAGGAAATGTCCATGGGAAGGTGTGATGTTATATGATTGAATCTGACCATTTATCTAACAGATATTGCCATTGCTATGCAATTGCAACACATCTTTTAAAATGTATGTTATGTAAGGTGCCAAGGGAAAAGTTATGATTTGCTAAGTAGGATTATCCTGTTTATATGCATGTATCATTTTTGTATCTGAAGTTATGACTATTGGCTATGTATGGCATATATTTTATTCCTGGGTAACATCCAGCAGGTAAAATTTGCATTAAGGTCAGATGGCTATGTAGCAATGGCCCATCAAGGACACTTAGCTCAATCAATGGGCTATAGAAGAAACTCATTCCATCCAGATAGCTCTTCCTGTAGCTTCTTCAGCAAGAATATGGGCAATGGCTGCTCCTGTGAGTCATGTAAGGACATGTGATATATTCATGTGATCCTGGACTCCCATCTTAAGGCAGTAACTTTCCAAAAACAGAGACAGTAAATTTCCAGGCACATGACAAAGAATATAAAAAATGCCTGAAATATCTCCATTTTGTGTCTTTCCTACACTGATTCTCTGGTCTGTGGATTTACAACTAAAAGGAGTATTTTGAACTATGGACTGAAAGCTTTCCAATCTTTTAGAAGTTACCAAACAGACTTTACAAGCCAGCAGTCTATTCAATCACTGCTATAAACCTGATATAAGGACTGCAATTATTTGTAAGTATGTATGTGATTTATTAACCATTATAACCTGTCTTATTCTTTTCTTTCATTATTAAACCTTTAGTTTCTAGTTACTAAAGGCGTGGCATCAATATGATTGTTGGGTAAGATCTGACTTATATATTGACTTGGCTATGTTGCTGATCTCTTGGTATTAGAAGAAACCTATGTTTGATTAAATTGGTTTTCAGTAACCACTCATCATAGAGACCAGTTTCTGGGTGATGATCCAAGAGCTGGAATGTCTAAGGAGACTGCATTTTTGATTTCCTGTTAACCAGTATGGTGAGACAGATGTTTACTTTTGTTCTTGGTTTAGTATAAACTATCGACAGAATAACCACCAGTTTGGGGTGAGTCTTCCCTGTTTCTCAGCAGTTTGTCATGAATTGGGTATCCTCAACTGTGACCCTCTGAGATACAGTGACAGAGGGGAGCAAGAGTGAGAGTGAAAACCTGCCCTGGCCCCTGAGCAAGAGCCTGAAGGAAGGCTGCAAAAGAGAGAGAGAATATTGAATAGGCTGGAGCCTGCCTGAACCCCTGAGTAAGGGGAAGAGTGCACCAGCCCCTGGACTGTGAGGTGGACTTAGATTCAGCAGGACAGTGTAAAGCACACAGGCATGCCTGCAATGAGGGGGCTTCCAGCTGGGCTGAAGTTTTGGGGTTTGTATATGTTAATTTAATGAAGGACTCTGTGGCCTGGGAATGGGCAGGACTCTATAAAGTGGTCTTACTGGAAGACAGGACATTCCTGCAGCTGAAATAGTCCAAAAGGTGGTGGGAAGAAAGGGGGGAAACTGAGGTAAGGAGCTGCAATGCTACCTCCAGCAAGAAGAGAGAGTGTTGGGGCAGCAACTTTACCACATTGCCCTTTGCTTATACTACATTAATTTTAGTAGTCTAAGTGTTTTTATAGACAATAGTAAAAAAGGTCAGTGGCTCTTTAAATGTTCCCAATGCTTCTCCAGTTTCAAATATAAAATGCTGCTGCCTTCTGTTTTCTGTCTCTCTGCTCCTCTCTGTTAATCATCCAGTCCTGGAGTAGTTCTCTCATTGAAACAGCTACCTATATTTTTCTTTATACAAAATACATATCCTCTGATGTTTCAGGTGGAATGACCGTCACCAGGGCAACTTATCATACTCTGAGAAAGTTCATTATGCCTGACTATGGATTTTATATAAAAGAAAACAATGTAGCTTGAATGAATTAAACCACGCACACACACTCTGCAATGTTACAATAATGTCATTGCTCAGGCAATATGTATATGTAAGCAAAATGCAATCCTGCAAAATTTGGTTGATAAAAGTTATTTGAACTGGGGTCTGTCAGGTATGTTCATAGGGACTTTCACTGGACAGACCCATGCAGGTTCATTATGAAGTTCTGGTTCTGCATTGTAGGTTTAGGGTTTACACAACTAAAGCCCAAATATTTAGCTAAGGAATTACAGAACCCAAGGGGACCCCTCCACTACCTCTCTCCCAGAGCATCATCTAATACACTCAATTGTCCCCTCCTGTATAGTCTCCAAATATAGATTATCTAGTTGAGGAATCACTTACATCCGAAGTATCTGCCCTTTCCCTGAAGACAGAAAAGGTAAGCTGCTGTACATCAACCTAATTCTGAAGTGTAGACAGAGGTTCTTCAACTGGGGAGCATGATAAACTTTAGGGAAAACAAAAGTTCCTTCTCACATTTTACTCACAGCAAAGAATAACTAGCAAAGCTGATTCCTCCAGACATATCAGGTCCTTAGGGCAGTATGCATTTGACTCTAGATGGTGCTATCCATTTTGATGAATTTCTGTTACATTTGCATAGCATTATTCATTGTTGTTTCCATCTGTACCTTAATCCATTTGCTGTGAAGCAAGTGTGCACATTTAACTGAAGGTAGAAGGGGATCTCTAGATACCTATTTCAAGCATCCAACCCAGGACTGAATTGCTCTGTTCCAAATAACAGGCATACCCATCACACTAGTAACAACAGTGTGATACAAGCAAGCAGTATCTCACTTTAAATATATAGTAATGTAAATTTTAGTGGCTCTGTTTGAATCAATGCCTTATTGTTTTTAATATTTAATGAGAAACTGCCAAGTTAGAAAATGTTGAAAAAAGACGTTTCAAGAGATTAAAAACATTTTTTTGCAAACTGGGATATTTGTTGAAATCACCCCGTTCCCATAAACAGTTTGGGTTTTGTCATATCCCCATTTTCTCATAAAAATGTTTGGTAAGAAAATTTGCAACCAATGCTAATATTCAGAGAGGAGATGAGATTAATGATGGCTTTGGAAACAGAAAGAGAAAGCCTGTTGGTTAGCAGGTGGATCTGTGCAGACAGAGAGTCTTAAACTTGGAGAAGCAAAATAGATGTCTGTGTTTCCAACCACTGTGTTTCCAACCCACTAAGTCTTTGGTAACTGACTTGAGAGTTATCTTCAATTACATTTCAGTAATTCTGAGCTCCCACTACTGCAATTGAAGTCAGTGACACCTACGGATGCTGAGCACCTCTGAAAATCAGGATTAAGTTATAAGGCTACCAAAACTTGAGGCGCCCCAAATCAATTGCCTTTTTTGAAAATGTTTGCCTCAGTCTTAATATAGGTTAGCAAGTTTCTCATAGTGTATCAGAAAGAATGAGGGATTGCCATAAATATTCCCAAAAAGATTTCTTTAACCAGGGATTGGCAATCTTTGACATGTGGCCTGCCAGAGTAACCACCCTGGTGGGCCAGGCCAGTTTGTTTACCTGATGCGTCTGCAGGTTCAGCTGATCATGGCTCCCACTGGTTCACCTCTCCAGGCCAATGGCGATGGTGGGAAGCGGCAGCCAGCACATCTTTTGGCCTGCTCTGCTTCCCGCAGCCCCCGTTGGCCTGGAATGGCGAAACACTGTCAGTGGGAGTCACGATTGGTCAAACCTGTGGACATATCAGATAAACAAACTGACCCAGCCCACCAGGGTGCTTACCTTGCCGAGCCACATGCCAAAGGTTGCCTATCCCTGCTATAACTCTCAACAACAACTGATGTGAGAAACATAGGAGAGAGGCTCAGTAAATTAAGTGGGAAAAGATGTACAAAGCACCAAGTGTTTCCTTTCTGTACAAACTGCATTTTCATATTTGAAATTATAAATTTAATGTTACTTATCAACAGCACACTGATTACAGGTAAATAGCAATCTCAGAATGCATTGTCCTTCAGAAACTGTAATTTGATTTCCTAAAAGCTTCTTCCCCTGTACTTACAATTAGGATAGCACAAAACATTTATTGTATGGTGTCATTATGTAGAGTGGTATGCAAGAGTTTATTTGTGTATAACCTATATTTGTTTCAAATCACGGGCTCAGAAGAATTGAGTAGTGAAAAGATTAAGAGTTATTTTGCATCATTTGCTTGGAATAGTTTCATTTGCAGAAGAGCTTAACATGCATTAAAGCAAGGCTGATAAGACTGCTATAGATATTACCTAATCTGCTCTTTGTTTGGAAATGAATTGAATGAAGCTTTCAGGACTGGAGTTCTAATAAAACCATTGCTGTTTTTATGAAGTAATTTTCTTTGCTACTTAAATCAATTACATTGTGAACAGTTTTCTACTTAAATAGTTAAATAAGGAACAAGAGTGGTGTGTATGTTCGTTCCTTACATGGAATTAGTGACAGCACTAGGGAATATTTTGCCCTAGTTTAGGTCCCAGGTCAGCAAAGCACTTGAGCACATGTCTATCTCTGTTTAGCAAAGTTCTTAAACATGAGCTTAAGTTCCACTGAAGTTCCTGAAGGCCCCTATCCTGCAAACACACATGCTTAGCTTTAACCATGTGAATCCAGGAGCGGCGCCAGGGTTTTTGGCACCCTAGGCGGGGGTCCTTCCGCTCTCTGGGTCTTCAGGGCACTTTGGCGGCAGGTCCCGGAGTGAGTGAAGGACCTGCCGCAGAATTGCCACTGAAGACACGGGGCGCGAAAGGACCCCCCGCCACCGAAATGCCGCTGAGGGTGGCAAAATGCTGCCCCTCTAAATCCTAGCGCCCTAGGCGACTGCCTAGGTCGCCTAAATGGAAGCGCCGGCCCTGTGTGAATCAACCTTAAAAAAAAATGGCATTACTCATATGCTTACAGTAGCATATTCATAAGTTTTTTTTTTTTTTTTTTTTTTTTTTTTTTTTTTTTTTTTTTTTTTTTTTGCAAGATTGGGGCAGTAAAACTTAAGCATGTGCTTGAGTGCTTTGTGGCTTGATTCAAAGCCAATGAAAGAGTTCCACTGAGTTCTGTGTACTTTGCATCAGGCCCTTGCGGAATAGAAATGAGTGCATAAAGGTAACAATAGCGATGTTTGTCCCTCTACATAAGCAGCACAAAATAGTTGTAATTCAAAGGTACCATAATCATACTTAGAAGATTTGACGAGTACATTTATTAAATATCCATTTCTGTACATTTCACTTCATTTAAATTGAACTAGCGAGCCCTCTCTACACAGAACTCACATTGGCTCCAATGGAAATGCCACCTGTGGACCGCTTGAAGGATTAGGCCTTTTATTTCAGCCCATGTAGGAAAATATATATGCCTCAGATTTACACGTAGTACACAGGTAAACTAAATTCCATACACCCTTTAAAATTGGCCTTATTTTTTTAATATTAAACCCCACCTCCTAGGATCTATAAACTACACCTTTCATGCTCAAAGCTCCCTGTCCTGCACAGTGAATTCCATTTAATAACATTGAGTCCTGTCTAAAATAAAACATGTTTTTTCCCCCCTGCACCACAGGTACAATCTTAAATGCCAAATAGTCAGCTGGTGTGAATTGGAGTAGCTCCACTACAGGTAATGTAGTTAGTCCTAATTTTCCATGAATGTGGTTTCACTACCCAAGCACAGGATTTAATTAAAAATGACTTAATTAAAATTTTTCAGAATTTTAAAAAATGTATTCAGAATACTGTGTATTAGCTTCTTAGAACATCTCAAAGCTACTAGGGGGGGAAGCTGTTCTAGACTTGATTTTAACAAATAGGGAGGAACTTGTTGAGAATTTGAAAGTAGAAGGAAGCTTGGGTGAAAGTGATCATGAAATCATAGAATTTGCAATTCTAAGGAAGGGTAGAAGAGAGTACAGCAGAATAGAGAAAATGGATTTCAGGAAGGCGGATTTTGGTAAGCTCAGAGAGCTGATAGGCAAGGTCCCATGGGAATTAAGACTGAGGGGAAAAACAACTGAGGAGAGTTGGCAATTTTTCAAAGGGATGCTATTAAGGGCCCAAAAGCAAGCTATTCCGAGGGTTAGGAAAGATAAAAAATGTAGCAAAAGACCACCTTGGCTTAACCACGAGATCTTGCGTGACCTACAAAATAAAAAGGCGTCATATAAAAAATGGAAACTAGGTCAGATTACAAAGGATGAATATAGGCAAATAATACAGGAATGCAGAGGCAAGATTAGAAAGGCAAAGGCACAAAATGAACTCAAACTAGCTATGGGAATAAAGGGAAACAAGAAGACTTTTTATCAATACATTAGAAGCAAGAGGAAAACCAAGGACAGGGTAGGCCCACTGCTCAGTAAGGAGGGGGAAACAGTAATGGGAGACTTGGAAATGGCAGAGATGCTTAATGACTTCTTTGTTTCGGTCTTCACTGAGAAGTCTGAAGGAATGTCTAATGTAGTGAATGCTTACGGGAAGAGGGTAGGTTTGGAAGAGAAAATAAGGAAAGAGCAAGTAAAAAATCACTTAGAAAAGTTAGATGCCTGCAAGTCACCAGGGCCTGATGAAATGCATCCTAGAATACTCAAGGAGTTAATAGAAGAGGTATCTGAGCCTCTAGCTATTATCTTTGGGAAATCATGGGAGACGGGGGAGATTCCAGAAGACTGGAAGGGGGCAAGTATAGTGCCCATCTATAAAAAGGGAAATAAAAACAACCCAGGAAACTACAGACCAGTTAGTTTAACTTCTGTGCCAGGGAAGATAATGGAGCAGGTAATTAAAGAAATCATCTACAAGCACTTGGAAGGTGGTAAGGTGATAGGGAATAGCCAGCATGGATTTGTAAAGAACAAATCGTGTCAAACTAATCTGATAGCGTTCTTTGATAGGATAACGAGCCTTGTGGATAAGGGAGAAGCAGTGGATGTGATATACCTAGACTTTAGTAAGGCATTTGATACGGTCTCGCATGATATTCTTATAGATAAACTAGGAAAGTACAATTTAGATGGGTCTACTATAAGGTGGGTGCATAATTGGCTGGATAACCATACTCAGAGAGTAGTTGTTAATGGCTCCCAATCCTGCTGGAAAGGTATAACAAGTGGGGTTCCGCAGGGGTCTGTTTTGGGACCGGTTCTGTTCAATATCTTCATCAACGATTTAGATGTTGGCATAGAAAGTAGGCTTATTAAGTTTGCGGACGATACCAAACTGGGAGGGATTGCAACTGCTTTGGAGGACAGGGTCAAAATTCAAAATGATCTGGACAAATTGGAGAAATGGTCTGAGATAAACAGGATGAAGTTCAATAAAGATAAATGCAAAGTGCTCCACTTAGGAAGGAACAATCAGTTTCACACATACAGAATGGGAAGTGACTGTCTAGGAAGGAGTATGGCAGAAAGAGATCTAGGGGTCATAGTAGACCACAAGCTAAATATGAGTCAACAGTGTGATACTGTTGCAAAAAAAGCAAACATGATTCTGGGATGCATTAACAGGTGTGTTGTAAACAAGACATGAGAAGTCATTCTTCCGCTTTACTCTGCGCTGGTCAGGCCTCAACTGGAGTACTGTGTCCAGTTCTGGGCACCGCATTTCAAGAAAGATGTGGAGAAATTGGAGAGGGTCCAGAGAAGAGCAACAAGAATGATTAAAGGTCTTGAGAACATGACCTATGAAGGAAGGCTGAAGGAATTGGGTTTGTTTAGTTTGGAAAAGAGAAGATGAGAGGGGACATGATAGCAGTTTTCAGGTATCTAAAAGGGTGTCATCAGGAGGAGGGAGAAAACTTGTTCACCTTAGCCTCCACTGATAGAACAAGAAGCAATGGGCTTAAACTGCAGCAAGGGAGATTTAGGTTGGACATTAGGAAAAAGTTCCTAACGGTCAGGGTAGTTAAACACTGGAATAGATTGCCTAGGGAAGTTGTGGAATCTCCATCTCTGGAGATATTTAAGAGTAGGTTAGATAAATGTCTATTAGGGATGGTCTAGACAATATTTGGTCCTGCCATGAGGGCAGGGGACTGGACTCGATGACCTCTCGAGGTCCCTTCCAGTCCTGGAGTCTATGAGTCTATGACTATAATAATAATAAACTAATAAAAAATAAAATAGGGGCAATCCATTGCTCTTACTGCATGAGACACAACAAGATTCACAAGAGATCATTAATGATAGCTCAGAGCTGTTCTTGAGTGTGTTTTCCAAGATAAAAGCAAATTAAGTAATGTTAATTGGAATTCTTCTTTTTATTCCATGCTGATAGTATATATCAAATCAATCTCTTATTCATGCAACATTTTGTCTGGGGGGGCCAAATCACCTTCCTCAGAATACTTAGATGAGGTGATGGGCAATGAAAATGTCAACTTTCCTGACTGTTGGACAAACAGGAAAGGCTGCAGGCAGACTGCTCTACCAGACTGAAGGGTGGGTAGCTGAAGGGGCTGGGAGGCAGTGAAGCAAAGAGAACTGAGATGCCTCAAAACTAGGGGAAGTAGAATTGGCCAAAGAGAACAATATTATTGAGCTGCCAGACAAGAACAGAGGGGAGAAGGTGAACTTAATTGATATTAGCTGTACAAGAAAGGCCTTAATCAGGAGCAGGGGCTAGGACCATAGAGGAATGCATTACTGAGCATACCAGTTGCAGAGATTCAGTTTGAATGTGTTGCCTATTAGCATTCTTATTAGAGTTCTGTGGTGTTTGGGGAGGGAACACATAGATCTGGGTTTTTCAGCTACAGTGAGGTAGTTTGAGGGCATTTTTTAAATTTTTTTTTTTGCCCGTAAGGGAAATGAATTCCATTTTGTAGCACAAAAACATAATTAGTGTGTAGTAATTTTTCAAGCATTGCAAACTTAGTAGTATTTAAACGCTTTGAATCCACAGAGTATTCTGGTGGCAAAGAATTGGTCCATGAAGGCAAAGTACAAAGCAGCAATCTGCTTGGCCACTTTACTGAGGTTTTCAGTGAAAAGGAAAAGGAGAACATTCTACATCAGTGGTTGCCTCTATAAATTCACTTATATTGCACCATTTCTGCCAAAAAAAAAAGAAAAAAGGAAAAAGAAAATAGGCACATGCATGTTGAAGTGTTTATTACTTAACCACCTGTCTTTTAGGGTTTATTGCTGCTGTTCTTATTGTTCTGTAGCAAGGCAGTGGTTAAAAACAGACTTTCCACAATGACCTTAGCTTAAACAAAGTACACACGAAACTGGTCTGGTTCTTTTGCCCCACTCCAGCTCCTGCTATGCATGTAAGTCAATAATGATGACCTGATCCAAAGCCAGCTGAAGTTAAAACTCTCCACTTCAATTGGTTTTGGATCTGGCTCTAGAGATCTAATTCCTGAGTAACCAGGTTAAGTATATCTTCATCTAAGAATATTGGTCTATCTTTCTAACATGGCAGGAGCTTGCTTTGACAGGATCTATTTTTTTTTCCTTACTGAATGTAGTTTAAACATAAAAGACACACATCACACCTCAATAACTTAAAATGTAATACAGACAATGACAACAGTACAAATCCTTATGGCAGACTGTCCGATCCTGTGTTCTAAGTGAATGTAAGAACTAAGTATTATTTTTACGATGTACAAACAAATTGATACAATATCTCCAAAACAATAATAATTTCACTATTTCAGCAATAATCCAGGTGCTCTGTGAAACCATGCTAACCATTTCTAAGCCCTGGTATAGGTACAATACTGGGTGGTAGCTGTTGACAAGTACTGACTTTTTAGTGGTGACCACTGCATATTCCTTACTGGTAGTTACTCAGTGCAACCAACATTGTCCAGTTCTTTTATTCTCTGCATTGTAAAATCAGATTCTCAATCAGTTTATACAATGGCTATACTTAGTGTATACTCACATATCACTTAGAGAAGATGTATACTTCATAGGTAATATCTCTTTTTTTTTCTTTTTTTTATAATTCTGATTATTTGGCTGTTGTATACCTCTCCAGGACTTTTCATTAACTTCACTAGCCATTTTGCAAAAGCAGAACACTTGCATTACACCTCTAAATATTAAACACTATGCCTGTCTTTTCAAAATATTGTGGTTAAAGAGTTACACTTCCCTTCCTAATCACTATGTGCTGAGTTTTCATTGATATCAGCGGAAAGTACAAAATGAGGGAAGAATGACATTCTCTAGTGTTTAGAACACACAGAAAAAAATAAATTCACATTTATTGCTTTTTCTCTCCCTTTGGGTTAGGTCTTTAATTTCAAGGACTGAAAGATATCATCCATATTATTAGAATATTGCGCAGTATGGTGTATATGCCATTTTCATTCATTTGTATTCTCTATATTGCTCTATATCTAGTTTTCCTTTGGGAACTCTCTAGGAAATAAATACCTGAGAATAGTCTAACAGACCAGTGGAGGTCATATAATCACTTTTCAATGTAACTGAAATATTTTAATTCAAAACAAAATTTCATCTTCATTTTAATGGGGAAAAAAATTTCAGCAGTAGTAGTCTATAGCCAGAATTTAAATTAAGCATTTAAAATATGCATCCCTATAAAATGAGAATAGGTCCTTCCCTGTATTAGTGGCTGTAGACTGGCTAATCTCATGAGTATCATGGCGTAGCATGATTCTTCAGGATCAATCTTACAATCTTTTGAGCCTCTTTAGAAACTGCAAGTTTCTCGTTTATTAATTTTGTTAACTGGAAAGTATTTATTAGACCTGTGTGTGGAAAAATATGACTATAGGACCTGAAGTCCCCAGTTTCTGTTGATTCTGAAGATGTGTGGGAGAGGATATTGTGCCTTTCACTGTTTAATATTATCAGGAAGAGATATTATCCTTCATTTACAGTGTTAGGATATTAGGTTAGCATATGATAAATGTCTTAAGACTTGATGCTAATATGGAAAGTTTTATAATAGTTTCTCACTAATATAATTCACACCCATCTGAGGAATTGCTATGTTTGTACAGGACCTAGCAGAAAAGGGCCTCAGCTTCACTGTGTCCTCCAGTCACTATTGTAGCACAAATATATAAATAATAATGGCAATAGCCTGTAGGTTGGCTATTAGGAAAAAACTATTTCACTCGGAGGGTGGTGAAGCAATGAAATGGGTTTCCTAGAGGGAGTGGTGGAATCTGTATCCTAAGATGTTTCTAAGGCCCAGCTTGACAAAGCCCTGGCTGAGATGATTTAGTTGGGGTTGGTCCTGCTTTGAGCAGGGGGTTGGACTAGATCAGGGGTTGGCAACCTCTGGCTCGAAGCTCACCAGTGTAAGCACCCTGGCGAGCTGGGCCAGTTTGTTTACCTGCGGCCTCAGCAGGTTCGGTGGACTGTGGCTCCCACTGGCCACGGTTCACTGTCCAAGGCCAATGGAGGTGGCGGGAAGCCTTGGCCTGAGCATTTCCCACCACCCCCATTAGCCTTACACACCTGTCATAAACAGATAGTTAAGGGTTAATAGAACAAAAGTACTTCATGTCTCTTTTGCCTGTAAAGGGTTAACAAGTTCAGTGAGCTTGGCTGTCACCTGACCAGAGAACCAATCAGGGGACAGGATACTTTCAAATCTTGAGGGAGGGAAGTTTTTGTGTGTGCTGTTAGTTTTTGGTGGTTGTTCTCTCTGGGTTCTGAGAGTAACCAGATGTGCAATCAGGTTTCTCTCCAATCTCTCTGATACAGGCTTTTATGTACTCAGAATAGTAAGTACTAGGTAGATAAGGTGAGTTTGGCTTATGTTTGTTTTCTTTATTTGCAAATGTGTATTTGGCTGGAAAGAGTTCAAATTTGTATTTTGCTGAAAGGATTTTTATGTGTACTTGTATACTTAGGCTGGGAGGGTATTCCCAGTGTCTACTGCTGAAAGACCCTGTAACATATTCCATCTTAAATTTACAAAGATAATTTTTACTGTTTTTTCTTTCTTTAATTAAAAGCTTTTCTTGTTTAAGAATCTGATTGTTTTTTAATTCTGTTGAAACCCCAGGGGACTGGGTCTTGATCCACCAGGGAATTGGTGGGGAGAAAGGAGGGAAGGGGGAGAGAGAGGTTAATTTTCTCTCTGTGTTAGGATTATTTTCTCTCTCAGGGAGAGTCTGGGAGGGGGAGAGAGAAGGAGGGGGGAAGGTGAATTTTCATCTCTGTTTTAAGATTCAAGGAGTTTGAATCGCAGTGATCTTCCAGGGTAACCCAGGGAGGGGAAGCCTGAGAGAGGCAACGGTGAGGGAAAGTGTTTACTTTCCTTGTGTTAAGATCCAGAGGGTCTGGGTCTTGGGGGTCCCTGGGCAAGGTTTTGGGGGGACCAGAGTGTACCAGGCACTGGAATTCCTGGTTGGTGGCAGCACTACAAGTACTAAGCTGGTAATTGAGCTTAGAGGAATTCATGCTGGTACCCCATCTTTTGGACGCTAAGATTCAGAGTGGGGGTTTATACCATGACAACACCTCCTGGAGCTTGAATTATTATGTCAGTGTAGTAGAGCACTTTCATCAGAAGAAGGGAAGGCTGCCTTATGTCGACCAAACAGTGTAGTGTAGACCAGCCCTCAGTTTGCTTTGCTCATTGAGGCTCAATTTTGTAATATAAATGCAAGCTTCATTACTGAGATTGCCTTCACATCATAGGGAGAAAAGCTGGGGAACAGGCACAATTGAGGACATTAGTCATGTAAGTAAGCAGGAAACATTTAACTGGGCTTTTATTTGTTATAACTCAAAGTTTCTTTCCACTAAATCATTTGTCTTGAACCAGAGCTGTATATCAAAGCATGAACAAACATGTGAAAGATGAACTTAAGCCTCTGTCAGGGTTCCCTCTCCACTCTGAACTCTAGGGTACAGATGTGGGAACCCGAATGAAAGACCTCCTAAGCTTATTTCTACCAGCTTAGGTTAAAAACTTCCCCAAGGCACAAATTCTTCCTTGTCCTTGGATAGTATTGCTGCCACCACCAAGTGAGTTAGAAAAAGATTCAGGAAAAGGACCACTTGGAGTTCCTGTTTCCCCAAAATATCTCCCCAAGCCTCTTCACCCCCTTTCCTGGGGAGGCTGGAGAATAATATACCAACCAAACAAAGTGAGCACAGACCAAACCCTTTATTATAAAGAAAAAAGTATAAGAAACACCTCTGTAAAATCAGGATGGAAGGTAATTTTACAGGGTAATATGATTTAAAACACAGGATTCCCCTCTAGGCAAAACCATAAAGTTACAAAAAACAAGGCTAAACCTCCCTCTTAGCATAGGGACAATTCACAAGCTAAAACAAGAGATAAACTAACCCATTTCCTTGCTCTTACTTACAATTTGGAAACTTAGATGCTTATTTCAGAGATGTCTTTAGGAAATGTATTTTTTTCTGCCCTGGTCCCTCTCTGTCCCGAAGAGAACAACCAAAGAAAACACAAAACAAAAACCTTCACCCACATATTTGAAAGTATCTTCTCCCCTTATTGGTCCTTTTCGTCAGGTGCCAACCAGGTTATTTGAGCTTCTTAACCCTTTACAGGTTAAGGAGGGATTTTATGCTATCCTTAGCTGTATGTTCATGACAGCCCCAAAGTAGATAGTATTTAGATTATGTTTTGTATTTTCTCTTCCCTCGCTTTCGAATTTTTTTTACATGCCTACAAACCTCATACACCCCAAAATGTACTTTAATTTAAAGGTGTATTTTGTCCTTTTTTAAAATTCAAGTTTATGCTAATATCCCAGACATGTGGGGATAGTTTCTCCATATGTGCAAACTGCAACAGCTCCATTAAGATCACACTAGTGCTGTAGAAATTCACAGCAACAGAGAATTTTATTTGCGACCTGTGAGATCAGGGCTTGAATCTCCCCATAGGTGGCATTTCCTTATGGTGTGTGAAAATAGCTGAAAGTGGATATTATTATTTATAGTTATTATATGTAGGAACTGCAGTCATAAACCAGGACTCCCACTTTGAACCCAAAGTGTCAAACTGGAATTTCAGAGTTGAGTGTTCAAATCAAAGCTTTTTAACTCAGGTTCATCTCGGTAATATAGTAAACCTATTAGAGCAAAGTTTTTGTCTGTTTGTTTGTTTTTGTTTTTCCTCTTAAATCCTTCAGGAGATTAACTAGCATAAAATGGGAAAGCTTTTCAGAAAATTGCTGTTGTGAAGGTGATTCTCAAATGCTTGGATTCATCATTTCATATTCAGGTCACTTTACATCGTACTGCCTAAACTATCAAACAGTTTCTTTACAAAATTAAAAAGAACTGCTTGTATTATTGTCAAGAGTGTTTGAACAAAATCTTATTTTGTGAAGGGTCATCAAGATAGAGGGTTTAGCAAAGCAAGATTCTTCTTGCAGTTCAAGTGAATGTTAGCAGTAGTTGATTCTCACTCTTCCAGTGCTAACATACCATTCGTTTTACCCTTTGAAAGAAGGATCAAACAATTTTGACAATACTTTCTTTTTTCTGTTGAACACTTTATATACCTAACTTCTCTGAGATTCTTACTCTGGACTTCTCCTTAGTATCCTTCACCTCTGTGCCCATTCTTTTCTGAAAAATGATCTAAGTATAATATTCAGTACTGCCAACCTCAAACATTAAAAAAATAGGCAGATCCCTTAAAAATCAGATTTATAAAACTATTTTATTTTTGATCTAGCTTTTTATTTGTGTGTGTGTTTGTGTCTAGCACAATGGGGTCCTGTTCCTTCCCTGGGGTTCTTTGGCACTGGAATTGCTATGTAAGGATGTGTGAGTGGCTACAGAACCAAAGGTTGTCTTCCATTTTTGGAAGTCGGGAATCTGGCCTGCAGAGGTGTTGTATTAATTTGGATATTATATATGGGCCCAAAGTGTCAAAGGTGTTAACATGACCCTGAAATTGTCCAACTTTAAACAGTATTAAACAATGTAAAACACACCCTTGATCTGTTTAACCTTTTATTAAAGACATAGAGAAAGCATTTGAAATGTAAAGTAGTAAGTGGGGTTTTTGTTTAAATGACATCCCTTGTTACCTTTCCCTTTAGTTGTAGAGAGTTTTTATAAGGCAAACTCTTTTGTTTGACAGTCTTTTAGATGGTATCAAAGATGGTAATAACTGTCCTTTTGGGGGGAAAAAAGAAAAAAAGTTAGTTGATGGGCTGGAGCTTTTTTTGGTTTTTAAAGTCCAATCCTGTTTCCCAGAAGACAAAACAAGGAAACATCCCCTAAAGGGCGAGAGAAAAGAACATCAAACATAAAAAGTGAAGCTTCTGTCTCTGGTTTTGACTCTCACTTCAATCTCACTGCTGGAAAAACACAGGCACAGCACACAGTCTTATCAGCCTCTCCAAAACCTGGCAAATTTGTACCATCATTAAGTTGTTTGGGGCATTGCTTTTAGTTGCCTTTCTGGCCACAGGCTTACAGCATTGTTCCCAAATATGCAGCCCTGGTGGACTAAAACAGACTCTTTTTAGACAGAAGGCAAAAAGAGGAAAAGGAAAGAAATATATAAGGTATGGAAGCAAAAGGACACACAGTGTGTGGGGGGAAGGAAAGGTGTTCAAAATTTTGCCATAGTCAGTAGAGGTGGTGGCGTTATCAGGATTCCTCTCTGTGGCCAGGAATTCCCTCCAGATCAGTATGACAACAGTGTCACAGAGATTCCAGGGTCTCTGGAAATGGGTTTGGGTGGCAGCCAGATAAAGTGTGGCCAACTTTCTAATTTGTGAAAATCAGACACTGAGAACTGTAACCTCCCCTGCTCCCTTCTCCATCTCTTCCTCCCCAAGGCCCTTCCCCAGCTCTGCCTCTCCCCACTAAGGTTCTGCCTCTTACCCTGAAGGCCTCACTCTGCTGTGCCTCTTCCCTTGAGGCCCTCCCCACATTGCTCACTGCTCTCTCCTCCCACCCCCGACTAGCTGAGCAGGGCTGCAGGAGTGGAGGGGTGACTGGGGCAGGACATTCAAAGTAGAGCCAAGCTCAATGAGTAGGTTACTGGGGCAGGATGGGGAGGGAGAGCTGTGCTTCAAGGGTGGACAGATGACTGGAGCAGGATTAGGGGCAGCACCTCAGGGCGGGACACAAAGGACGTTGAGAAGAGGGCCTGGGCAGTGAGTCCAGCCACCAGCCCTGCTTCTCAAATGCAACAAACTTCAGGATCCCTCCTTCTGGGCACCAGCTGCCGGTGTCTCTCTCTGCCAGAGCCAGACAGTTCCCTAGTGCTTCTCCAGCTCCAGTAGCAGGTGTTCTTCCCACCCTCTTGGTAGCAGAATAGAAACCAGTTGTGGGCAGTTACTCAGGTAATTGGACTTTTGGTGTCCGGTGAGATGTCTGGCCCCATACTTCTCCTGTTTACCAGACATGATCTTAACACAATTATTGAGTTGTTACAGTAGTCCCTTTTGTTTGAATTAATTCATCCTGTCTCACTTTTTTACCTTTTCCCATGATCAGTTTTCATTCTGTGATTGGAATATTTGATAAACTTTTATCCACTTGCCCCTAGATAAATTCATACTTAGATAAACTTGTGTACCCAGGCATCACAACAGGAGGCAGAAGAGAAGGGCAGGCTAAAGCCTGTTTTGGGCTTCTATTGTATGTAATTATTAAATAAAAATAGTGCAGTTGATATATACAAGCTCTCTGTGTCATGAAAAGTGGAATAGCTTAGGGCAGGGATTCCCAAACTTGGTTTGCGGCTTCTTTAGGGTAAGCCCCTGGCAGGCTGCGAGACACTTTGTTTACCCAAGTGTCCTCAGGTATGGCCGCTTGCAGGTCCCAATGGCCACAGTTAGCCATTCTTGAGTGAGGTTGGGTTGTGATCCCTCCCTGCCCACTATGTGGGAGGGCCTGGCCCCCCACATCTCCCTGAATGTTTCTCTGCATCCCCTTGGGCTGATGTTATCCTATGATGCATGAACAGGGGAATCTTGGGTAGGAACAGATGTTATTTTATCTTATTTGGCAGCAATGTGCCCACAATTCAAGAAAGGTGTTGATAAATTGGTAAGGGTTCAGAGAAGATCCACAAGAATGAATAAAAGATTAGAAAATATCCCTTTAGTGATAAATCGAGCATTTAATTGGAGTGGAGGGAAACAATCCCATGGTTGGGACCCGCCTTCCAGATGATGTTGTGGTATCTTCTTGCACTGAGGCTACCTCTCTAGGAAAGGGAACTCCAGCTATTAGAAAGAGACAGGTATTAGTAATGGGTGATTTGATCATTAGAAACATGAAGAGCTGGGTTTGCAATGACCAGGAGAACCACATAGTGACTTGCCTGTCTGGTGCAAAAGTTGAGGATCTCTCGAGACATCTAGATAGATTTATGTGTAGTGCTGGGGAGGAGCCACTGGTTGTGGTACATGTAGGTACCACATAAGGAAGAATAGAAGAGAGGTCCTGGAGGACAAATTTACACTGCCAGGTAAAAGATTGAAGTCTAGGACCTCCATGATAGCATTCTCTGAGATGCTCCCAGTTCCACATACAGGGACAGTTAGATAGGCAGAACTGCAGAGTCTTAATGTGTATATGAGAGGTTGGTGTAGGGAGGAGGGGTCTAGATTTATTAGAAACTGGGGAAACTTTTGGGAAAGGAGAAGCGTATTCAGGAAGGATGGGCTCCACCTAAACCAAAATGGAACCAGATTGCTGGTACTTAAAATTAAAAAGGTCGTAGAGCAGTTTTTAAACTAAGGGCTGGGGGAAAGCTGACAGATGTGGAGGAGTAAGTGGTTCGGACATCCCTTAAGGGAGGATCTAATAATAGAGACTCTCTAAGTCCTAGTGAGGACGAGATGATGGAAAATGATAAAATACAGGCAGGGTCTGATCAGAAACAGTCAAATAAAAAAGAGTCCCATTCAATTACATTGTGTAATGGCAGACAGCTAAAAGGAGATAAGTTTTTATAAAGAGATTACATACCAGTGCTAGAAGTCTAAATAATAAAATGGGTGAACTAGACTGCCTCATAATAAATGACAATATTGATATAAGGAGCATCACTGAAACTTAGTGGAATGAAGATAATCAATGAGACACAGTAATATCAGAGTACAAAATATATCGGTGGGACAGAATAGATCGTGCTGGTGGGGGATTGGCACTATAAAAAAAAGGTGGAGAATCAAATGAATCAAAATATACCATAGAATCTCGAGGGATAGTAATTCCATGCTCTAATAATAAGAATATAGCAGTCGAGATTTATTACTGACCACCTGACCAAGATGGTGATAGTGACTGTGAAATGCTCAGAGAGATTAGAAAGACTATTAAAATAAAGAAAATAATAATAATAAAAAACCCCTCAATAATAATAATGGGGGATTTAAATTATCCCCATATTGCCTGGGTATATGTCTCATCAAGATGGGATGTAGAGATAAAGTTTCTTGACACGTTAAATGACTGCCTCTTGGTGTAGCTGGTCCTGGAACCCACAAGAGGAGAGAAAATTCTTGATTTAGTCTTAAGTGAAGCACAAGATCTGGTCCAAGAGGTTCATATAGTTAGACCACTTGATAATAGAGAACAAAATATAATTAAATTAAATATCCCTGCACCATTTCCAGCAGTTCCCATTGGCCCAGAGCAGCGATCTGCGGCCAGTGGGAGCCACAATCGGCTGGACCTGCAGATGGGGCAGGTAAACACACTGGCCCAGCCCGCCAGGGACTTTCCCTACAGAAGTGCTGATCCCTGTTTGAGAAACTCTACATTAGTGATTATCTTTGAAAAGTCATGCAAGATGACAGAGATTTCAGAGGCCTGGAAAAGGGCAAATATGGTGCCAAGCTATAAAACAGGGTGCCAAGGCTGAATCCCCACTCTGTCACTTTGAGTACAGAACGTGGAGGCCCACAAGATTCTAAAAATTAATACTTGACACTCCAGGCTTGTATTAAACTCCCAAGGTTACAGCTTTTATCTGACCTTGGCTTGGTAAATGCTGCCGCCACCGAAATGCTAAATAAATAAATAAAAATCCAAAACAAAACAAAAAAAGAAACCCTTGCACCCAGGAAGGAACACTTGGGAATTCCTCCCTGTGGGGATACCCTCAAGCCCTTTCACCCTTCCCTCCAGGGACAAGCTGAGAAAGAAAACAAATGAAATTAGCTGTGCTACCATCAAACAACATGCACAAACCTCTTAAGACACCAAAAATCCAATCCTGTTCTTAAAAAAAGATAAATTTTATTAAAAACAAAAAGGAAAAAAATACATCTGGAAGTTGGCTTTTGCTGGATTTTAAAAGAGCAATTCCAAAAATTAAGCATCTAAATGAGCTTTCTTGGTGGTTCAACTTAAAGATTACAAGCAAACAAAAGCATCAAGGATTAGCACAGAGGAGATCCACAAATCAAAATAAAAAAAAAACTTGATTATGTCTAACTAAACATTCCCTATCTATCCAAATAATTTCTTCTAGGTATGGAAGTACTTTTTTTTATACTTGGTTCAAACCTTACACAGCATTCCTGTCTTATTATTTATGTCTTTTCTAATGATTACCAACATTCTTTTAGGGATTTTTTTTGTTGGTGGTGGTGGTTTGGTTTTTTTTGTGTTGTTTTTTTTTACTGCTGTCAACAAATTGGAGAAATCATCTGAAGTAAATAGGATGAAATTCAATAAGGAGAAAAGCAAAGCATTCCACTTAGGAAGGAACAATCATTTGCACACACACAAAATGGGAAATGACTGCCTAGGAAGGAGTACTGCAGAAAGAGGTCTGAGGCTCATAGTGGACCATAAACTAAATATGTAACACTGTTGGAAAAAAAAAAGAAACATAATTTTGGTTTGTATTATCAGAAGTATTGTAAGCAAGACACAAGAAGTAATTCTTCCAGTGTACTCCATGCTGATTAGGCCTCAATTGGAGTATTGTGTCCACATTTCAGGAACGATGTGGACAAATTGGAGAAAATCCAAAGAAGAAGAAGAACAACGATTAAAGGTCTAGAAAACATGACCTTTGAGGGAAGATTGAAAAAAAAAATGGATTTGTTTTGTTTGGAGAAGAGATTGAGAGCGTACTTGATAACAGTTCTCAAGTACATAGAAGGTTGTTATAAGGAGGAGAGAGAAAAATTGTTTTTCTTAACATATGAGGATAGGACAAGAAGTAGTGGCCTTAATTTGCAGCAAGGGCGGTTTAGTTTGGACATTAGAAAAAACTTTCTAACTGTCAAGGTGGTTAAGCACTGGAATAAATTGCCTAAGGAGGTTGTGGAACTTCCATCACTGAAGATTTTGAAGAAGAGATAAAGAGTAGACAAGCACTGTTCGGGGATTGTTTAGATAATACTTAGTCCTGCTTTGAGTGCAGAGGAGTGGACTAGAATACCACTTTAAGTCCCTTCCAGTCCTACAATTTTAGGATTTTAATAACAAGGATTTTTTTGGAGAATAGTTAATATGTGAATGATTTTAATATACAAAGAGGAAAAGAGGACTAAAAGGTTTAATATTTACTAACAAAAATGTCATCAGATTAAATCCTGGCAGTTATCACTGGCAATTGTTGCTCATAGAGAGGGTGAAAGTCAGACAGTGATTTATGATGTACTACATACACACATAGGTGTATGCAGATGAACACTAGGATTAAACAGGGATGAAAGTGGCCAGAGATTAAACCATGGAACTTCCACTGCACAGGGAAGGCCAGTATAATGGAGATATGTACCTGCTTCCCATCATGACCCCACTGGAAGCCAGTGGGTGGGGGAAAGACTGAGTACTAGTGGAAAATGAGAAAGGAGGGGAAACAATCTGATGAAGAGCTGAGGTGTGAAGCAGAACAGTGCAAAGAGACTGTGGCAAGGGCAGGGCACTGAGATTAGATGAGAGCCAGTGGGGTTTGGGACAACTGGAGGCCAGCGTGGTGAGAGAAACCAATCGGATGAGAAGCCTGGGGTGTGGAGAGGAATCAGACTGGAAGGACAAGACTAAGGCTGAGATAAGCAACCTGAGAAATGCAGACTGTAACAAGGAGCTAGGTGGGTAGGGAAGAGACAGGGCTGGGCCCACTGTCTAGTTAAGTATTTATATAAACTACAACAACTTCAACAGGAGAGAGGGAGCAAGTGACCTGAAAGTAGGCCTAATGGTCAGGATGCTTAGCTGGGGACAGGAGCTATAAATTCAAATCCGTTCTCCAGAAGAGGGAATTGAACTGAGGATTCCCACACACCAGGGAAGTGCTCAAATCCCTGGGTTAAAGGATATAGCATTATTAAAAAGAAATTTTTGGACTCAAATATTTTCCTTTTTTTTCTTGTTTGGTGGCCAAACTGAAAAAAAAAAGAATTATTCACCCAGCTATAACTATGATGCAGCTTTTAATTACATGATTTCATACTATTTTCCCCCATAGGTCCCCTGCCATAGGATAGATAGTGCTCAGTTAAAGGAAGAGAAATAGGGAGAAAGTAGCCGGTGGGAAAAAACAATTAGAAGTTAAAACAAATATGAAAGAAAATATGGTAGTAAATTTGAGAGGCAAGGACAAATAATTTTTATAAATGTCACATTATAAAACTGCTGATCTAATTAGAGAAATTCAATGCCCTGGGGGCAGGGAAAAGATTGCTCTATGAAAACTTTGTTATACTTAACACAATAAAATATTTAAAACCTATTAGGAAAATAGTATTTAAAGTGAAGAATTAAACAGCACTGAAATTAGTACTTATGTATAATTGGTTAATTATTTATACTTAGCATCTGGAAATGAGGATTGTAAAGTGGTTTAAAGTGCAATATGAAAAATCAGTGTATATTTAATAATTACAAAATCATATTTATTGTAAAAAAGTTTCCCACATAGTGATGAAAAGTAATAATAGTTTTATATATCTGTATAGCTTGAATAAGTGTTTAAAATACAAAAATAGTAAAAAATAGGTTTTTTAGTGAATGTCATCAAGATGTCATAGATTCTTAAAGCATACTAAATCTATCAGAATGTTTCTGGAGCATTGTGAAATAAGCATGTCCTTGGGGACTATATACCCCAGGTCCCAGAGGACTGAAAGTTGCTTTTATTTAAAAAGAAAATGACATTTCAAGATTTTCTAGTTGTGAAAATAGCCTTCTCAATAGACAGAAATGCATTGCTTTCTCGTTGGATCATCCTAAAACTCTAAACACAGCACAAAGAAATGTGCAATTTTCTGACATTCATTTTAAAGGTATGTTTATGTTTAAGATTAAGCATTAAGGGATCCAGCCAACTTTATGAGCTTCATTTGCTATTCAACTCTATAAGCTGATTCTGAAGGGTGATGTATTTCTCCAGGATCTGACTGAATAATTCTGGTTCTTTCTAGAAACAGTCACTGTCATAAACAGATAGCTAAGGGTTAATGTCTCTTTCACCTGAAGCACCTGACCAGAGGACCAATCAGGAAACCGGATTTTTTCAACTTTGGGTGGAGGGAATTGAGTGTCTGAGTCTTTTGTCTTTGTCTGCCTGCCTGCTTTCTCTGAGCTTTGGAGAAGTAGTTCTACTTTCTAGTCTTCTGTTTCTAAGTGTAAGGACAAAGAGATCAGATAGTAAGTTCTATGGTTTCTTTTCTTTGGTATTTGCATGAATATAAGTGCTGGAGTGCTTTGATTTGTATTCTTTTTGAATAAGGCTGTTTATTCAATATTCTTTTAAGCAATCGACCCTGTATTGTATCATCTAATACAGAGAGAACATTTGTATTTTTTCTTTCTTTTTTTATATAAAGCTTTCTTTTAAGACCTGTTGGAGTTTTTCTTTACTTCAGGGAAATTGAGTCTGTACTCACAGGGAATTGGTGGGAGGAAGAAATCAGGGGAGATCTGTGTGTGGGTTGGATTTGCTAGCCTGATTTTGCATTCCCTCTGGGGGAATAGGAAAGTTCTTTTTGTTTCCAGGATTGGGAACAGAGAGGGGGATCACTCTGTGTAGTTTCACAGAGCTTGTGTCTGTGTATCTCTCCAGGAGCACCTGGAGGGGGGAAGGGAAAAAGGATTATTTCCCTTTGTTGTGAGACTCAAGGGATTTGGGTCTTGGGGTCCCCAGGGAAGGTTTTTCAGGGGGACCAGAGTGGCCCAAAACACTCTAATTTTTTGGGTGGTGGCAGCAAGTACCAGGTCCAAGCTGGTAGCTAAGCTTGGAGGTTTTCATGCTAACCCCCATATTTTGGACGCTAAGGTCCAGATCTGGGACTAAGGTTATAACATGGTGGCAGCCGGTGGGATATAGATAGAATCCAGAAGCCAGTAGGAATATTATATTTTTCTTTTCTCTGCTAAGGGCTTTTTAGCAGAGAGAAACAGGGAACCAGAGAGAAATTTTTTTTTCTGCTCTCTCTGGCAGTTTGTGGCTTGCATGTTAAGCAGAAGTCGTTAAGGACTATTAACAGTCTTTTGTCACACAATAGCACTCCCATTGAGAGTCATACCAGCACTATATGAATGCAAATAAAGTGGTTTTTCAGGTTTACTTGACATTGAAGATTAGCTAAAGGCACTGTTGCTAGGCAGACTTCAGGAGGCAACAGAGAACCTGCAGTTCAGAGGATAAACACCGGAGGGCACCCCAACACAAGAAAACAGGAACCATGACTTCTAAGGCAAAAATTAAGGCCGAAGAGCAATTCAAAGAAGCTGAACACAGGCGACAAATGGAGATGAAAGAAAGAGAAGAACAAATCAAAGAGGCAGCACACAAAAGAAAACTAGAAGAAGAAGAGGTGGCCTACCGAAGGAAACAAGCAGAAGAAGAGTTGGCCCACAGAAGGAAGCAAGAAGAAGAAGAGGCGGCCCACCACCGAGAAATGGAAAAACAACAAAAAGAGAATGAAGAGAAGGAAAAACAGAGAAAACATGAACTGGAGTTGGCAAAAGCTGGGCTGCCTGTGCCAGCCAACCCTAACAACCCGGCGCCAAATATTGCTCCACAGCCCAGGAAATTTCCCACCTACAAGGCAGGTGATGACACCGAGGCCTTCTTGGAAAATTTTGAAAGAGCCTGTCTTGGGTACAACATCCCCGAAGACCAGTACATGGTAGAATTGAGGTCACAGCTCAGTGGACCTTTAGCAGAGGTGGCAGCTGAAATGCCTAAGCACCAAATGAATGACTATAAACTTTTTCTAACCAAGGCCAGATACAGGATGGGGATAACCCCAGATCATGCCCGTCGGCGCTTCAGAACCCAAAAGTGGAAACCAGAGGTGTCATTTCCCAAACACGCCTACTACATTGCAAAAAACTATGAGGCCTGGCTAACAGGAAACAACATTCAAACCTTGGAAGAACTGAACCTCCTCATACAAATGGAGCAGTTCTTGGATGGTGTTCCTGAAGACATCACACGGTACATACAAGATGGAAACCCCAAGAATATCGCTGAGGCGGGGGAGATTGGAGCCAAATGGATGGAACTGGCAGAAAGCAAGAAAGCTACTGTCAAGGGGAACGATTACCCCAGGGGGCACACAGACCATAAACCCTACAACCGAGGACAGCCGAAGACCCCACATACCACCCAAGTAAAGCCACAGATACCCTACCCTTCAACCTCACCAGTCTCCAGTAACTCACCTCGGCCCAGTGACCCATCAGATGGAAGATGCTTTAAGTGTAATGAACTGGGACATATCAAGGCCAAGTGTCCCAAGAACACCATGCGAGTGCAATTCATTACACCACCATCACACCAAAGATCCCCTGGCCCGGATGCCTCTCAAATACCCTTGGAGCGAAGGGAAAATTTGAGAGTGGGCGGAAAGAAGGTTACTGCGTGGAGAGACACGGGGGCACAAGTGTCAGCTATCCACCAATCCTTCGTTGACCCCAAATTCATCAACCCAAAGGCCAAAGTTACAATTTACCCCTTCATGTCACAAGCTGTAGACTTGCCTACAGCTCAACTGCCTGTCCAGTACAAAGGCTGGTCAGGAATGTGGACTTTTGCAGTCTATGACAATTATCCTATCCCCATGCTACTGGGGGAAGACTTGGCCAACCAGGTGAGGCGGGCCAAGAGAGTGGGAATGGTTACACGTAGCCAAACCAGGCAAGCTTCCAGACCCATTCCTGTTCCTGAGCCGTCCACAGAGGCCCCGTCTGTGTTACCAGAGACCCAGACAGAGGTAGTGGACCCGGATTCCATGCCAACCACTGAAACAGCCACAGCACCTCCAGTCCCAGGCCCGGAACTGGAACAGCAACCAGCACCAGCAAGTGCAACCCCATCTTCAAACTCAACGCCAGAGGGCGCCAGCGAGCCAAAACTGGCAGAAGCAACAGACAGCCATACCCAAAAGGCTCAGCCGGAGCCTGAAATACCCTCAGGTGCACCAGCGGAGAGCGGTTCACCAGCAACGGAAACAACCCCATCACCTACATCGCTTCCAGAGGGACCAAGCCCAAGTCCACAGTCTGAGGAAGAACTGGTGACCCCAGCCTCAAGGGAACAGTTCCAGACTGAGCAGGAAGCGGATGACAGCCTTCAGAAAGCTTGGGCGGCGGCACGGAGCACCCCACCGCCTCTCAGCTCTTCTAATCGATCCCGGTTTGTTATAGACCAAGGACTTTTATACAAGGAAATTCTTTCTGGTGGACACCGGGAAGAATGGCAGCCGCAAAAACAGTTGGTGGTTCCAACTAAGTACCGGGAGAAGCTCTTAAGCTTAGCCCATGATCATCCCAGTGGCCATGCTGGGGTGAACAGAACCAAGGACCGGTTGGGGAAGTCCTTCCACTGGGAGGGGATGGGCAAGGATGTTGCCAAGTATGTCCGGTCTTGTGAGGTATGCCAAAGAGTGGGAAAGCCTCAAGACCAGGTCAAGGCCCCTCTCCAGCCACTCCCCATAATTGAGGTCCCATTTCAGCGAGTAGCTGTGGATATTCTGGGCCCTTTCCCAAAAAAGACGCCCAGAGGAAAGCAGTACGTACTGACTTTAGTGGACTTTGCTACCCGATGGCCAGAAGCAGTCGCTCTAGGCAACACCAGGGCTAACACTGTGTGCCTGGCCCTAACAGACATCTTTGCCAGGGTAGGTTGGCCCTCTGACATCCTTACAGATTCAGGGTCTAATTTCCTGGCAGGGACCATGGAAAAACTGTGGGAAACTCATGGGGTGAATCACTTGGTTGCCACCCCGTACCACCATCAAACCAATGGCCTGGTGGAAAGGTTCAATGGAACTTTGGGGGCCATGATACGAAAATTCATCAACGAATTCTCCAATAATTGGGACCTAGTGTTGCAGCAGTTGCTGTTTGCCTACAGGGCTGTACCACATCCCAGTTTAGGGTTTTCACCATTTGAACTTGTGTATGGTCACGAGGTTAAGGGGCCATTACAGTTGGTGAAGCAGCAATGGGAGGGGTTTATGCCTTCTCCAGGAACTAACATTCTGGACTTTGTAAGCAACCTACAAAGCACCCTCCAACACTCTTTAACCCTTGCTAAAGAGAACCTAAAGAATGCTCAAGAAGAGCAAAAGGCCTGGTATGACAGACATGCCAGAGAACGTTCCTTCAAGGTAGGAGACCAGGTTATGGTCTTGAAGGCGCAACAGGCCCATAAGATGGAAGCATCATGGGAAGGGCCATTCACGGTCCAAGAGCGCCTGGGAGCTGTAAACTACCTCATAGCATTTCCCAATTCCTCACTAAAGCCTAAAGTGTACCATGTTAATTCTCTCAAGCCTTTCTATTCCAGAGATTTACAGGTTTGTCAGTTTACAGTCCAGGGAGATGATGCTGAGTGGCCTGACGGTGTCTACTACGACGGGAAAAAAAGACGGTGGCGTGGAAGAGGTGAACCTCTCAACCACCCTGGAACGTCTGCAGCGGCAACAAATTAAGGAGCTGTGCACTAGCTTCGCCCCATTGTTCTCAGCCACCCCAGGACGGACTGAACGGGCATACCACTCCATTGATACAGGTAATGCTCACCCAATCAGAACCCCACCCTACCGAGTGTCTCCTCATGCCCAAGCTGCTATAGAACGGGAGATCCAGAACATGCTACAGATGGGTATAATCCGCTCATCTACCAGTGCATGGGCATCTCCAGTGGTTCTGGTACCCAAACCAGATGGGGAAATACGCTTTTGCGTGGACTACCGTAAGCTAAATGCTGTAACTCGTCCGGACAACTATCCAATGCCACGTACCGATGAGCTATTGGAAAAGTTGGGACGTGCCCAGTTCATCTCTACAATAGACTTAACCAAGGGGTACTGGCAAGTACCGCTAGATGAACCTGCCAAGGAGAGGTCAGCATTCGTCACCCATGCGGGGGTGTATGAATTCAATGTCCTTCCTTTCGGCCTTCGAAATGCACCCGCCACCTTCCAGAGGCTGGTAGATGGTCTACTAGCTGGACTGGGAGAATTTGCAGTTGCCTACCTCGATGATGTGGCCATTTTTTCAGACTCCTGGCCCGAACACCTACTACACCTGGAAAAGGTCTTTGAGCGCATCAGGCAGGCAGGACTAACTGTTAAGGCCAAAAAGTGTCAAATAGGCCAAAACAGAGTGACTTACCTGGGTCACCAGGTGGGTCGAGGAACCATAAACCCCCTACAGGCCAAGGTGGATGCTATCCAAAAGTGGCCTGTCCCACGGTCCAAGAAGCAGGTCCAATCCTTCTTAGGCTTGGCCGGATACTACAGGCGATTTGTACCCCACTACAGCCAAATCGCTGCCCCACTGACCGACCTGACCAAAAAGACCCAGCCAAATGCAGTTAAGTGGACTGATGAGTGTCAAAAGGCCTTTACCCAACTTAAGGCAACGCTCATGTCTGACCCTGTGCTCAGGGCCCCGGACTTTGACAAGCCATTCCTAGTAACCACGGATGCATCTGAGCGTGGTATAGGAGCAGTGCTCATGCAGGAAGCAACAGATCACAACTTCCATCCTGTCGTGTTTCTCAGCAAGAAACTGTCTCAGAGGGAAAGTCACTGGTCAGTCAGTGAAAAGGAATGCTATGCCATTGTGTACGCCCTGGAAAAGCTTCGCCCATATGTTTGGGGACGGCGGTTCCAACTACAAACTGACCATGCTGCACTAAAGTGGCTTCATACTGCCAAGGGGAACAACAAGAAACTTCTTCGTTGGAGTTTAGCTCTCCAGGATTTTGATTTTGAAATTCAACACATCACAGGAGCTTCTAACAAAGTAGCTGATGCACTCTCCCGTGAGAGTTTCCCAGAATTCAGTAGTTAAAAAGTGTTCTTAAAATGTAGAAGTCTGTTAGTTATGTACTTAGGAGTATATGTAAAGGTGTATGTGTTATATTAATCTGTTTATTTTCAAGTTCTAGAAGGAAATCGCCGCCAGTGAGCTTCCCCACTGTCTGCAATTTGGGGGGCGTGTCATAAACAGATAGCTAAGGGTTAATGTCTCTTTCACCTGAAGCACCTGACCAGAGGACCAATCAGGAAACCGGATTTTTTCAACTTTGGGTGGAGGGAATTGAGTGTCTGAGTCTTTTGTCTTTGTCTGCCTGCCTGCTTTCTCTGAGCTTTGGAGAAGTAGTTCTACTTTCTAGTCTTCTGTTTCTAAGTGTAAGGACAAAGAGATCAGATAGTAAGTTCTATGGTTTCTTTTCTTTGGTATTTGCATGAATATAAGTGCTGGAGTGCTTTGATTTGTATTCTTTTTGAATAAGGCTGTTTATTCAATATTCTTTTAAGCAATCGACCCTGTATTGTATCATCTAATACAGAGGGAACATTTGTATTTTTTCTTTCTTTTTTTATATAAAGCTTTCTTTTAAGACCTGTTGGAGTTTTTCTTTACTTCAGGGAAATTGAGTCTGTACTCACAGGGAATTGGTGGGAGGAAGAAATCAGGGGAGATCTGTGTGTGGGTTGGATTTGCTAGCCTGATTTTGCATTCCCTCTGGGGGAATAGGAAAGTTCTTTTTGTTTCCAGGATTGGGAACAGAGAGGGGGATCACTCTGTGTAGTTTCACAGAGCTTGTGTCTGTGTATCTCTCCAGGAGCACCTGGAGGGGGGAAGGGAAAAAGGATTATTTCCCTTTGTTGTGAGACTCAAGGGATTTGGGTCTTGGGGTCCCCAGGGAAGGTTTTTCAGGGGGACCAGAGTGGCCCAAAACACTCTAATTTTTTGGGTGGTGGCAGCAAGTACCAGGTCCAAGCTGGTAGCTAAGCTTGGAGGTTTTCATGCTAACCCCCATATTTTGGACGCTAAGGTCCAGATCTGGGACTAAGGTTATAACAGTCACAGATTCACTTCCACCCAGACTGCAATGGCAAATGGCAACACGTGATTGCTCTACCAGTTGAGGCCCAGAAACTCAGCTGTACCTGTCAACATATGTACATTGACTTCAGTGAAGCTATATCAAAGTATGCCAGCTGTGTAGCTGGCTCCAAGATTATTCATTGGAATATACAATAATTCTTGTATCACTAAATATATTAATTTAGCAGTCTTTCAAAGGAATCATAAAAATTTATGAGCCCTTCCATATAATCTGCTTGCCTAAGCCTTACCACAGAGACCAACAATAATAATAATACTCAGCCAAAAAACAAAATGGTTTCCCCTTGGCAAGCCAGCTGTTAAAAATTAATTTTATTTAATATGCAATAATACCCCACTAAATGCATAAAGGGCACCTGGTTTAGAATAATGACCCATTTGTAGCACTGTCTTTAGTGTCAGTACTTGTAGTACAATGAGTCAACTCTTAAATATGTCTCCATGGCACTCTATCTTTGCATCCTGGCCCGTCTATTAGTGTTGGTAGCTGCAGCATGTGACATACTATGGGTAGTGTCATTCAGGTATTGAATAAAGATTAGAAAATAATGAAATTTTAACTGATGTTCTGCAAATTAGAGGTTAACTTTATTGTACTTAATTGATTTTCTAATAGTTTTCTTAACAGTTTTCCCCATTACAAGATTTTACTTCTTACTGAAACCAAGATTTGCTAAATGAAAACCAATGGTGACAATAACCAATGATTTATGTTGATGCTACTTTAGAATCTTAACTCATTAATTCAAAGCTCAAATTATGAGGCAGACAACCTCCCAAAATACAAATATTAATAATGTTTATCAATGAGAGGAACAAAATTACAAAATCACAGAAATGTAGGTCTGGAAAGGACCTTGAGAGGTCATCTAGGGCATCCTCTGGCATAGAAGCAAGATTAAGTATAGTTAGACCATCTCTACCAGGTTGGTGTCTAACCTGTTCTTGAAAACTTCCCAGTAACAGGGATTGCAAAACCTCTCCAGGTAACCTATTCCAGTTCTGACGTATCCTTATATTTAGAAAGTTTTTTTTCCTATGTCTTATTAATAAATGTCTTATTATGGCTTAAAGGTAAAATAATGCCAAACCATGATATGGAGGTGTCATGGTGGGTCAGAAGTCTTCAGCTGTACAGAGGCTTTAAACATTTATTTTGTAAAAATCCAACTGAAATGGAAAAAAAACAAAATATGGACTATAAACATTTAGCAGTGTTTGGATTTGTCATGGTATTTTGATTGAAAAATGGAGTGATACAAAGAACACAATAAGATTTCAAAATCTTCCCTTTTTGCAGGTTGTCACTAGATTGTCTTACTACTTTTTTGTATCACTTTTGCAAGAAATCTTAAACACTCAGGGACCTGTCTTTTGTCCACATTGTTGCATTTCATGTGCTGATTGCTTAAATATCAGCTATACACTGTTAGTGTTTGCTGACAGACCATTTTATAACTTTTTAGCTATAAAATATGGGTAGACCTGTTAATGTAATGCAGTCATGTGCACCCAGCTGCTGCAACCACTCCTGCCTGTATTCAAATTCCAGAAGTCCATGAGAGACTACAGTGTGTTTAGGGAAATGAGTGATGATGACATAGACCCCTTCAGAAGTTCCTTCCAGAAGAAAAGTTACAGTTGTCACTGCAAATCATGGAGGGTTGTTCTTGGTGTGCTTTCTGGAGCCAGTGAGACCATTTCTGACTAAATGTAGTTTCATTGAATATGCTGTTTCATCAAAGTTGAAATGATTTAAGGGCACATATCAGTTTCAACAAAGGTTTTAGTAAGAAGGTTTCTGGAAAATGATCTGGAAAAACAGGTAAACAGTGAGGTGGCAAAATTTGTAAATGATACAAATCTACTCAACATAGTTATGTCCAAAGCAGACCGCAAAGACTTACAAAGGGATCTTACAAAACTGGGTGACTGGGCCACAAAACTGCAGATGAAATTAAATGTTGATAAATGCAAGTAATGCACATTGGAAACCATACAGTTCATAAAATTCATAAATTAGCTGCTACCACTCAAGAAAGAAATCTTGGAGTCATGGGTATTTCTCTGAAAACATCCACTCAATGTGCAGCAGCAGTAGAAAAAACCAAAACCAAACCAAACAAACAAAAAACCTAACAGAATGTTGGGAATCATTAGAAAAGGGACAAATAATAAGACAGAAAGTACCATATTGCCTAAATATAAATCCATGGTATGCCCACATCTTGAATACTGCCTGAAGATCTGGTTGCCCCATTTTAAAAAAGACATTGGAATTGGACAAGATATAGAAAATGGCAGCAGAAATGATTAGGGGTATGGAACAGTTTCCATATGAGGAGAGCTTAATAAAAGTGGGACTTTTCAGCTTGGAAAAGAGATGACTAAGGGGAGGAAATACTAGAGATCTATAAAATCATGACTGTTGTGGAGAAAGTAAATAAGGAAGTGCTATTTACTCCTTCTCATAACAAAAGAACTAGAGGTCACCACGTGAAATTAATAGGCAGTAAGTTTAAAATAAAAGAAAATATTTCTTCACACAATGCAGTTAACGTGTGGAACTCTTTGCCAGAGGACGCTGTGAAGGCCAAAAGGATGTGGGGATTACAGTGGATGAGAAACTGGATATAAGTCAGCAGTGTGCCCTTGTTGCCAAGAAGGCTAAGGGAATATTGGGTACATTAGTAGGACCTTTGCCAGCAGATCGAGGAAAATGATTATTCTCCTCTAGTTGGCAATGGTGAGGCCACATCTTGAGTATTGTGTTTAGTTTTGGGCCCTCCACTACAGAAAGGATGTGGCCAAATTGGAGGGCAACAAAAATGATCAGGGGCCAGGGACACACGAATTACAAGGACACGCTGAGGGAACTGGACTTGTTTAGTCTGCAGAAGAGAAGAGTGAGGGAGGATGTGATAGCAGCCTTCAACTACCTGAAAGGGGGTTCCAAAGGGGATGGAGTTTGGCTGTTCTCAGTAGTGGTAGATGACAGAACAAGGAGCAATTATTTCAAGTTTCAAGAGGGGAGGTCTAGGTTGGATCTTAGGAAACACTGTTTCACTAGGAGGGTGGTGAAGCACTGGAATGGGTTACCTAGGGAGGTGGTGGAATCTCCATCCATAGAGGTTTTTAAGGCCTGGCTTGACAAAGTCCTGGCTGGGATGATTTAGTTGGTGTTGGTCCTGCTTTCAGCAGGGGATTGGACTAGATGACCTCCTGAGGTGTCTTCCAACCCTAATCTTCTATGATTCTGTGACTCTTCTATGACTCAAAAACTTTTTGTTTTCCAATGCAAAATGAAAACAAACTTGGAAACCTCAAAAAAATGTCATGAAAGGAATTGCCATCCTTCAGCCAGCTCTAATTTTTGCTTTCAGTATCTTTTCAATGGAGATATAATGTTAGTATTTACTGAGGCTGGTCACAGCATCTATTTAATGGGTTAACATAATCAGGAGTGGCTTCAGCAGCACAGCTGGTGCCTCTATTCCTTAGCAGATGCCGTTCCCTTTCTCCCTTATTCTGGAGAACTAGTCACTGAGGTAGAACAAAGCTGAATAAAAAATTAAGCGATTAACAAACAAAGACTGTTTAGTGTCTGTTACGTCTGGCAGGACATACCCCATCCTCCCAAAAAGCTTGGAAATAAGAAGGGGAAAGATTTGTGTATTCATCTCTTCCTCCACATTGCCTACAACAGTGTCAATACCATGCTCCACTTGCACTTCTGTCTTGAACAGATGTCAAAGAGCCATATAACCCCCAACTTTAGCAGATATGTATCTAATGCAAAACCTTAACCATGACCACAGCAGGCAGAATAACATCCCAGATTCATGCTCTGTGTCTGTTTCTGTCTGAGGAGACCTAGAGAAAGCAGAACTGCTGATGGATATCACAAATGTGGAGAAAAGACACATTGGAGAGAAAACTGAAACTTACAAACCCTCCAAGGAAGGCTGTGACACAGCGGGTGAGATAATGGATGAAGTACCATTGCAACCCAGAAAGGGGAGAAGATAGACAGGCCCTCAAGGGAGGGTTATGACCCATGGAAGGGGTGGAAAGCATGGCTTTTCATTTTGTTGGAATTTAGCTTGAGATTTTGGTCCTCCCAAAAGCAAGAAGTATGGGTTTGGTTTGGTTTAGCTGTAGGGCTAACCAGCTTGACCACTGAGAGAGTGGATCAGGCTGCAACTCCTAGCATTGATAGGGGGAGTAAGCCACACAACAGCCAGGGCAACTCCTAAGAGCAGAAAAAGATATGGACAGAAACTATCTGTGATAAAATCTGCTGTCAGAACAAGGCTGTTTAGTGGCTGCTGAAACCTCCTGAAGTTGAAATACTGACAAACAAGTAAACAAAAACTGATGGTAACATCTCCTCTTCTGAACAAGCAGGAAAACAGGTAGCTGTGGATACTGGTATTTTAAACAAAATGGAAGTATATGTAACCCACACAGCTCCTGGGTGTGATGTTCTGTCCTATCTAGTGGCTCTGAGATGACTTAGAGGGAGATATAAAATGAGTCTGCTCTGCAGCCTTAGCTAACAGCCAGTTTGATTTTTAGCTCATGTGGTAGAGACCGGGGTCTGTCAGCATTACATACAGACAAAAACAAGCTCCCACCATTTCAAAGGGAAAGCTGAATAATGCTTACATACACTCAAAACAGGGAGTAACTAGTGATAAACTGTACACAGCAATTGGCCATGAGAAGTCTATGCTCAGACACCACAGAGAGATATTGCTCCTAAAAGGATCTCCTAAGAGATTGCCAGAGATGCATGTCCACAAAATGAATCCAACCTAATTGAAAAATATGATTAATTTCTAGACATTGTGCATGTTGTCTCCTTTGATTAGATTTATAAAAAATGACACCAGTGTGGTTCCTTCATCCACTTGCTAGACCTTGTCTTGGAAGGAGAGGTAACACGTGAGCTTTTATCCTTTATATAGATATAAAAGGCCAGGGTGGTTTCAACAATTTCCTTCCAACAGCTGACAACACCTGAATGAAGACTGAGAACACTGGATATAAAGGCTGGCAGCATAACAAAGCTATGTGATGGTAAGCTTAACTGTATGTTTTTCAGTCCACAGGGGAGACATATGGAGTTACCAGAACAAAGAATTTAACCCTACCGTTAGTCACTCCACTTACACTGCAACTGAAGCTGAAAGTCTGTGACTAAATGAATTTCTGGTAATAAGCATCCCAGAATTTTTCTCTTGGGTGATGATGACTCAGCCTGGCACAAGAACCTGTCCTATCTCGGGGACTCTCTGCTCCACCACCCCACTCACATAATACAATTCTGCGGTGATCTGGAAGGCTACTTTCGCCATCTCCAACTCAAGGAATATTTTCAACACACCACTGAACAGAGCACTGACCTACAGGAACCCTCCTACCAAAACTACAAGAAGAAG
This sequence comes from Gopherus flavomarginatus, assembly GCF_025201925.1. Classification (NCBI taxonomy): domain Eukaryota; kingdom Metazoa; phylum Chordata; order Testudines; family Testudinidae; genus Gopherus; species Gopherus flavomarginatus. Next base: position 278,430,079 of record NC_066617.1, on the reverse strand, counting down.
AATTCTGCGTGGACTCCTCCTGATGGTCGAAATGACAGACTGCACTCAGGGCCATTCATACCCATACGCAAAGTATGCAGCTGTGTAGGGCACAGTGTGCTGCTCCAGCCCCTGCTCCAGCTCTTCCCTAGGGCCCCTACCCCTGCTGTGCCCCCACCTTGCCTCTTCCTGCCCCTGCCAGCCCCGCCCCCACTCCCCTGAGCTCTGCAGCAGGGGTGGGGCTGCACTCATTGGTGGCAGGAGTGCAGTGACTCAGCCCGAGCCGCACCGCTGGTGAGTGCTGGGGGGTGGTTCTCCCCTCACCCCAAGCTAGCCCCATCCCTCCATAGGGGCCTGGGTCCAGGTACCCCACCCTCCCTCACAGAGGCCTGGGGGTCTGCGTAAAGCTCAAGAATAGATAGGGATGGCCCTGACTGCACTTCTACATATAGTGCTTCTGCAGATGTGCACAGGCTGAAATTGTGAACAAATAGCATCACTTGCCCCATAACCTCAGCTGTACAGAATTCAATGCCATCCACAGCCTCAGAAACAACTCTGATATTTTAATCACAGGGGCTGAAAAAGGAGGTGCTGTAGTCATCATGAACAGATCGCTTGCTGGAGGAATCTCTGCACCTTTAAGTCTTTAAACCACAAGTTGAGGACTTCCATAGCTGAAATATAGGTCAAGGGGTTGTTACAGGAGTGGGTGGGTGATATTCTGTGGCCTGCATTGTGCAGGAGGTCAGAGTAGAAGATTATAATGGTCCCTTCTGACCTTAAAATCTATGAATTCTAGATTATGAACAGGAGGCTGCCAGGCAACTCTCCATCTGCTAAACACTGGAGGTCCACCGGAGCCGCCTGCTGCCCTCCTGGTGACCGGCAGAGTGCCCCCCGCGGCATGCCACCCTGCTTGGGGCAGTGAAATGTCTAGAGCCACCCCTGGATCTGAGGGGAGAGTCCAAATAGCCAGATAATTCTGATGTAAGAGTTCCAGTGCTTGAGATGATGGGGCATCCAGGTTTTCTGGTTTGTGGATCTTGAGAGGCAGATAGAATACCCCTGGTCGGGGTCTGGGGGTATGTCTGTGTAGATTTGTTCCCGTGCTGTAGCAGGAAGTTTGTTTAGCAGATGGTGTCTTTGATAAGGTCATATTCTGATCCACTTATTATGTTGAATAATACTTTCTCCATGATTAAATATGACAGCTTCTGCATTGTATCCTTCCCATCACAGAAAACACATTTTTAAGGGAAAAGCAAATGAACCCAAAGATATCCTCTGTAACAATGATCCTCAGGTGCCATAACAACCCCTCCAGAGTTCTTTTAAACTGTGCCAGCTGTACAGCTGTAGCACAGATTAGTGCAACATAGAGGGAAGGTGTCTGCACCCTTGATCTATCACTCCCCCTAAGCCATGCTGAGCTGTGCCCTTATTCTTCTTATAAGATTGTACTCTGAGGCCTATAAAAATAAATCTTAAAAAATGAACTATGGCTCTCACTGTGAAATATTATATCATCAAAAGAGGGAGAATAGAAACTACAATTTTAAAAACTCTTTCATATGGAACAGCAAACACGCTAATTAATGCACGTTGCAGTGTTTATGTATGCTGTGAACTATTTAAAACTTTGACTTTGCAGAAATCCAAGAATGTTAATTGAGTAGCTAAATTACAAATTAACAGGAGCTCAGTCTGAATATTTTGTATTGCTTTCTCTTGCATTATCTCTTATGTAGTCAGACTGTGAAATGGCATATCAGACCATGACATGATGAGTGGATTGATAGTTTACACTATTCTGTCAGGGTTTGATCCAATGTTCCTGTTTCGGAAATAAATTAAAATTTCACCAAAGTTTTCATACTAAAGAAAATAGCTCTATCTGGTTATCTTAGCCAATTTATGAAGTACTGAATTTAATGTACACTCACTGTGAAATATTCAAAACTGGGGACGGTGACCAAAGCCCTGAGGTAAGTGGGGAGGTGAGATGCCTGGAGAAAATACAAGGAGGAGGGTGTAAGCAGATGAGACCTCCTGATTTATACTGAGAAAGCAGGGCATTTGGCTAGTTATCCAAGGTGCATGTACACAAATGCAAGAAGCCTGGGAAACCAGCAGGAAGAATTGGAAGTCCTGGCACAGTCAAAGAACTATGATGTGATTGGAATAACAGAGACTTGATGGGGTAGCTCACATGACTGGAGTACTTTCAAGGATGGGTATAAACTGTTCAGGAAGGACAGGCGGGAAAGAAAGGTAGAGGAGTTGCACTGTATGTAAGAGAGCAGTATGATTGCACAGAGCTCCAGTATGAAACTGGAGAAAAGCCTGTTGAGAATCTTTGAGTTAAGTTTAGAACTGAGAGCAACAAATGTGATGTTGTGATGGAAGTGTGCTATAGACCAACGGACCAGGAGGATGAGGTAGACGGGGCTTTCTTCGGACAATTAACTGAAGTTTCCAGAACACAGGCCCTGGTTCTTATGAGGGGTTTCAATCACTCTGACATCTGCTGGGAGAGCAATACAGCAGTGCACAAACCAGGAAATTTTTGGAGAGTTTTGGGGACAACTTTCTGGTGTAACTACTGGAGGAACCAACCAGGAGCCATTCCCCTCTTGACCTGCTGCTCACAAACAGAAAAGAATTGGTAGGGGAAGTAAAAGTGTGTGGCAACCTTGGCAGAAGTGACCATGAGATGGTTGAGTTCAGGAGGCTCACAAAGGAAGAAAGGAGAGTAGCAAAATACGAACATTGGACTTCATAAAAGCAGACTTTGACTCCCTTAGGGATCTGATGAGCAGTTTCCCCTGGGAGTCTAATATGAGCTGTCATAAACAGATAGCTAAGGGTTAATGTCTCTTTCACCTGAAGCACCTGACCAGAGGACCAATCAGGAAACCGGATTTTTTCAACTTTGGGTGGAGGGAATTGAGTGTCTGAGTCTTTTGTCTTTGTCTGCCTGCCTGCTTTCTCTGAGCTTTGGAGAAGTAGTTCTACTTTCTAGTCTTCTGTTTCTAAGTGTAAGGACAAAGAGATCAGATAGTAAGTTATATGGTTTCTTTTCTTTGGTATTTGCATGAATATAAGTGCTGGAGTGCTTAGATTTGTATTCTTTTTGAATAAGGCTGTTTATTCAATATTCTTTTAAGCAATTGACCCTGTATTTTGTCACCTTAATACAGAGAGACCATTTGTATGTATTTTTCTTTCTTTTTTATATAAAGCTTTCTTTTAAGACCTGTTGGAGTTTTTCTTTATTTCAGGGAAATTGAGTCTGTACTCACCAGGGAATTGGTGGGAGGAAGAAATCAGAGGGAGATCTGTGTGTGTTGGATTTGCTAGCCTGATTTTGCATTCCGTCTGGGTGAAGAGGAAAGTGCTTTTGGTTTCCAGGACTGGGAACGGAGAGGGGGAGTCACTCTGTTTGGATTCACAGAGCTTGTGTCTGTGTATCTCTCCAGGAGCATCTGGAGGGGGGAAGGGAAAAAGGATTATTTCCCTTTGTTGTGAGACTCAAGGGATTTGGGTCTTGGGGTCCCCAGGGAAGGTTTTTCAGGGGGACCAGAGTGCCCCAAAACACTCTAATTTTTTGGGTGGTGGCAGCAAGTACCAGGTCCAAGCTGGTAACTAAGCTTGGAGGTTTTCATGCTAACCCCCATATTTTGGACGCTAAGGTCCAAATCTGGGACTAAGGTTATGACATGAGCGGGAAAGGAGTCCAGGAAAGGTGGCTATATTTTAAAGAAGCCTTATTGAAGGCACATGAACAAACCATCCCAATGTGAAGAAAGAATAGCAAATATGGCAGGCAACCAGCTTGGCTTAACAGAGAAATCTTGGGTGAGCTTAAACACAAAAATGAAGCTCACAAGAAGTGAAACTTGGACAGATAACTGGGGAGGAGTACAGAAATATTGCTTGAGCATGCAGGAGTGTAATCAAGAAGGACAAAACAGAACTGGAGTTGCAGCTAGCAAGAGATGTGAAGGGTAACAAGAAGGGTTTCTACAGGTATGGAAAACTTCAACCAGCACTAGTGCGACTTATTTTGTTTGATAGCAAGATGCGAATTATTGTGCCCCAGGTACCAGCAGATATGTTAAACAGGCTATATAAGAGCACACAGTGATCAGATTCCTCTGGAAGACTACTGCCCAGTGTGTCCAAATTCTGCCTGGGCTCGCCCCAGCACTTCATACAAACAAGTTCCATTCACCACTCTCAAAGATCTCTGCCGGTTGGTTGGAAAGGGGGGACCTGTGTCCCTACCTTCATTCTGATTTTTCCTGTCCTCTTTAGTCCACCTCTGCTACAGGTTGAAGCTATGTCAACAGGAGATGCTCTCCCACTGACATAGTGCCAGTGGACAGCGCTTAGGTCAGTGTAACTGACGTCACTCCGGGGAGTGTCTTTTTCAGACCCCTGAGTGACGTAAATTACATCAAGCTTAAGTGGTAGTGTAGACCATCCTTAACACATCAGAGACCCTTCCTCTCTTAGCCCTTACTCTCTGGTTTTCTTTCCTTCCCTCTCATACCCAACTATATGCTCAATATTGAGATGTATATGCAATAATTGTCACTATGTACATGTATTTGGCATTCATTTACTCATACTTTTTTGTGCTTGTAATTGAACATGCCTGATTTTCAAAATCTGTATTTTAATAAAATTATGGACTTAACGCCAGCCCATCTCTCTCTTCATTACATTGTTGAGGCTATTTCATTGTGACCACTGGCTGATGGTTGAGCAGGAGTCGTAGAGACTCACAGGAGCAGAAAATCCACAGAAAGCACAGAATTAAATTATTTTTCTGCAGATTTTACTGTATAATGAAGCTAAGACTTTATTTTCAGAATGCATCAGGTCTCTATGCCTTCGGGTGGAGAGAAAAAGTATTTAACATGCAAATCAGTGCACGGTTTCCTTGTTAAATAGGCAAGCAGCTAGACTGAAACAATAGTACCACCAAAAGAGGGATGAACTTCACTTTGTAGCCTAATTATGGCCTCATAAATGCCAACAATGTTAGTTACCTTGCTGTTGAATGATGTGCCAGATTCATTCCTTCTTAATATAGTTGGGTATATCTTATGTGCCTGAGGCTTCACTCATCATTCCTGCTTCAGCTTTGCCAGCTTCCTGGTCAAGGAGCACTACTTTTCCACTGTCACTGATTTTCACACCCAGAATCCTGGGTATCTACCCCTCTACTTTTATTTCCTCCTAGATTCTTCTCCCCATCTGTGTCCTCCTTTGTCTTTTGACAAGAGAAGATTGACAAGATACTTAGTTAAAAATAAGGGAGACCTTGGTGTAATTTTGGTTTTAACATGGACGATCAACACTGGTGTCTTCTTACACACCCCCTTTTCTGATGCCTTTTCCTTTTAAGATAAGAGTCCCTGAATGATTAACTTTATATTATGAAATTCTCAGCTATAGCAAAAAATCAACCTTTCATCTTTATAAATGATAATAATTTGCTGAACTGACTGAAAACTCAGGAAGGTGTGAAGACACCATATTGCTGTTTTGTACTTTATGCACAGTACAGTTTAGACAGCATGATTTGAACCTTTTAAAGGGATACATTAACTAATCTCCTCAATCACACAGGTGTTTCAGTATCACTTACTAGTTGCAATGTGTTTAGGAACTCCTTTCCTGATAAGTGTTTACCCCCAGTTACCTTATGAATAAAGTGTCAGATCCTCAGCTGAGTATATTTTTATTCTGCTCTTATTTATAACAAGCCCTTTTCTGTGAAAAGCAAGGAGCATGGGCACAGGCAGAGGAAGAGGACCTACAGATGAGAGAGTTGGGTAGAGCAGCAAAAAGAATGAGGAGTACCTGTGGCACCTTGGAGACTAACAAATTTATTTGGGCATAAGTTTTCATGGGCTAAAGCTCACTTCATCAGATGCAAGCAGTAGAAAATACAGTAGGAAGACACATATATATAATACACAGAGAACATGAAAAATGGGGGTTGCCATAGCAATTTGAATTAGACTAATCAATTAAGGTCGGCTATTATCAGCAGGAGAGAAAAAACTTTTGTGCTGATAATCAGGAGGGCCCATTTCAAACAGTTGACAAGAACATGTGAGTAACAGTAGGGGGGAAATTAGCATGAGGAAATAGTTTTTAGTTTGTGTAATGACTCATCCACTCCCAGTCTTTATTCAAGCCTAATTTAATGGCGTCCATTTTGCAAATTAATTCCAATTCTGAGGTTCCTCATTGGAGTCTGTTTATGAAGTTTCTTTGTTGTTGAATAATTGTGACTTTTAGGTCTGTAATTGAGTGACCTGGGAGGCTGAAGTGTTCTCCAACTGGTTTTTGAATGTTATAATTCTTGATGTCTGATCTGTGTACATTTATTCTTTTGCATAGAGACTGTTGACCAATGTACATGGCGGAGAGGCATTGCCGGCTCATGATGGATATATCATATTGGTAGATGTTCAGGTTAACAAGCCTCTGATAGTGTGGCTGATATGATTAGGTCATATGATGGTGTCCCTTGAACAGATATGTAGATAGAGTTGGCAATGGGCTTTGTTACAAGGATAAGTTACTGGGTTAGTGTTTTTATTGTGTAGCGTGTGGTGGCTGGTGTGTATTTGCTTTAGGTTGGGGAGCTGTATATAAGCAAGGACTGGCCTGTCTCCCAAGTTCTATGAGTGTGAGGGAACATTCTTCAAGATAGGTTGTAGATCCTTGATTAATTAAAGGTTTTAGTTGGGGGCTGAAGGTGACAGCTAGTGGTGGTCTGTTTCTTTGTGGTGCCTGTCCTGTAGTAGGTGAATTCTGGGTACTCTTCTGGCTGTGTCAATCTGTTTCTTCACTACAGCAGTTGGGTATTATAGATTTAAGAACGCTTGACAGAGATCTTGTAGGTGTTTGTCTCTGTCTGAGGGGCTGAAGCAAATGTGGTTGTATCTTAGAGCTTGGCTATAAACAATGGATCATGTGGTGTGGTCTGGATGAAAGCTGGAGGCATGTAGTAAGTATAGCAGTCAGTAGGTTTCCGGTATAGGGTGGTGTTTATGTGACCATCGCTTATTAGCACTGTAGTGTCTAGAAAGTGCACCGCTTGTGTGGACTGGTCCAGACTGATTCTGCAGTGATAGTGGTTCCACCATAGTGTTAAAATGGGAAACCTCTATGGGAAATTCTGCTTTTATCATGAGTTCTTAACTGCTGCTGATAGGTTTCTTTGCTGATAACAGTAAATGTTTGTCATTCTAGTAGCTCAGCTCAATAGGAGTCATGCACAAGATGAGCTTTCTCACTGATTGTCACTGTTTACACAATTTCTTCAAAGTAATATATTAAACAAAACAATCTGGGGTATATATTATTCTAATTACAAGGGACTCATAAACTGTAGTTTGTATAATACTCTATGTGTTCAGTTAAATAAATAGTAACTTTTACATCTGTATTTTTGCATCATCTCACTTTTATCCACTTCATTAGCAAATTCTCCAGATGAACTATGATGAAAACTGCATGACTAAATGGACTCAGGATGGAGATAGCAAATAGATGCAGTTACATATGTCTATGAATGCTTTTGTCTTTCCATTACGTCACCCTAAGTTGCATTAAACAAATGGATGAAGGCAATAAACAGAGCAATCATGGTAGAATTATCACATCAACTCCTTTGTGAGATTTGTCAGATTTCTACAAGTATCAGAGGGTAGCTGTGTTAGTCTGGATCTGTAAAAGCAGCAAAGAATCCTGTGGCACCTTATAGACTAACAGACGTTTTGGAGCATGAGCTTTCGTGGGTGAATAGCTCATGCTCCAAAGCGTCTGTTAGTCTATAAGGTGCCACAGGATTCTCTGCTGCATTAACCCTTAACTATCTGTTTATGACAATAATTATAGCTCTATTGATCATGTCTGCACAGTATCCACATCAAATCCACTATATTCATCTCAGCTTGATCTAACATGAGGTAGGCTGAGTGTAAGTATATTCTGAAGTAAATTTTTTCCCTGCTCTTCCAGAATTGTGGCCACAAATCTGGAGAGGATGTACCTATGACCTTAAACAATCCTTTGGTTTCTGATTCCAGTATTTTGCCACTCAAAAACTGTATAATAGGAATGAAATGGTTGTTAGAGAACAGGGGTCGGCAACTTCTGGTACACGGCTTTCCAAGGTAAGCACCCTGGTGGGCAATGTCAGTTTGTTTATCTGCCACGCAGGCAGGTTCAGCCGATCGCGGCTCCCACTGGCCTTGGTTGGCTGTCCCAGACCAATGGGAGCTGTGGGAAGCGCCACGGGCCGAGAGATTTGCTGGCAGTGGCTTCCCGCCCCCCGCATTGACCTGGGACGGCCAACAGCGGCCAGTGGGAGCCGCAATGAGATGAACCTGCCGATGCCGCAGGTAAACAAACTGGCCCTGATGCCCAGGGTGCTTACTCTGGCAAGCCACATGCCAGAGGTTGCCAGCCCGTTATAGAAAGTGTAACATTTGCATGTTTATATAAACTCTGTAGAACAAATTCTGAAGTACTTTGCCTTCAGAGGGAGGTGGATCTGAATAATAGACTGAGTCAGGGCATTAGTTTTTTATCTCTATGCCTTTTATATCACTAATCTGAGAGCAGAACTCTTCCATTTTTGAATTGTCTTTCCTATATGTCAGTGCATCATTGAAGCATTTAATGAGCTCCTGAATGATAATGTTTTGTAAGCAACTGTTATGATTCCTGAGAAGTGACCTTATCATAATCAGCAAAAGAAAAAAAAGAAGAATCCAATGAAAAGTAAAAAGCTTTGAATCTCATCTATACAACTCCTTCATTGTTACCTATTGCTCATTTTTCTGTGTTTATGGAGAAAGCTTTTCTGATAAGTCACTGAGCCCTGTTATTTATTTGAACTAACATCATTACTTTGGAAGAAACTGATCTGTTCAGTTCTGTATGTTTGATAGTCTCAGTGCTGCTTGTCTTTTCTTTGTTAGATAGCTCAACACCAGGTGCCCAAAGACACATCAAATCCATATTTATACATCTAAATAAAAATGGCCAGTTTTTTTTTAAATGGTTGTGGTGAGCACTTAAAGCTTCCACTAGTATCAAAGGGAGTTGTTGCTGTTCAGCCCCTCTGAAAATTAGGACAGATGTTCCCAAGAACACATAAACACAATTCCAGAGCTTAGGGACTATGTCTATAGTAGAATTGATAGGTGAAACATTATTAGATCCAACAGTATTTTCTATATACACATAGTATACCTGATATATCCAAGTTTTAGTATGTCTTCTTTGGGTTTTTTGATATAGATTATTCTTTTCACTGAGTTCAAAGCTGCGTTTTTATTACATACAAATATAAAGTCATACTTCTATTGATAGGGTCCCTTGCTGATAATATCTGTTGCTTTACAGTACCTCACAATTGCTGCAATTAGCCTGTGTGTTAATTGATGAAAGCCTGTTTGACAATCGTTCAGTGAAATACATCTGGACAACACAATCCAGATACCCAGATTTTCAGAAGACACTTGGAAAGCAATAATATCAAAAGAGATTTATGCTTGCAAGTAGTTAATTAACTGGGTATGAGTTTGCAATGCATATAGCAGTAAAAGAGGCCAATGCACTTCTGGTTGCATGCACAGACAATGTGTGATACACATAGTGACACTAGACAATAATTAGAAAATATCCTATAGCAAAAAACTTGTATTGGCCATGGAATGAACTAGATGACCTAACCTGTTTCTCTATATTATTTATTTCACACAGGTCTCAAGAGCAATTTATTCAGAATACAATACAATCACTGCAAATAGTCTCCAGTGGGATAACTCACAGAGTAAGGTGATACCTGTTGTCAGAATAGAATACTAACTGCAACTATTGCTTTGAGTATTTGCTGCTATATATTCTGCTTAGCCAACTTAGTCACATGATATTCTTTCTGCATACTTACTGGATGACTGCTAACTCCATTACCAGATTTAGCAGTAGCTAGCCCAGGCCACAGAAAGGGGAGGTAGGCTTGAGGGGCACCAGACTGAGAGCGCTGTTTTTATTGTTAGTAACAAAAGGGAAAGTACAATGTTTCAAGTATTCCATATGTGGATTCATTTTTCACTGACTTCCTAAAATGGTCAGTATCTTTGTAGAATCTTTTGGAACCTTACAGAATATCAGAGAACTACATTTTCCTCGAATCTCCCAGAATGTTGTCAGCCATGCTGTTATACAAATATAAGGGGTGAGGCATCACCAGTCAGTCAGTAAAATATAAAAATGAATTGAAGTGAAGTGAAAGCCCAGCTGTGATATTGTGAACCTTGATTTAATGTGTAATTATGAAAGTTTTACTTCTGTTTTAAGACTCATACTGTGCAAGTAGTGACTAATAAAGGACATCTGTAATGAGATATCAGAGATATCTATGGAACTTCTATCTATGCAGCAATATAAAAGAAATACTGTTACTTCTTTTGGCCAAGCTTAACACATAATGTTTGATGACTTTCTAAGATTGCGGAATATAGATTTTTGCTCTCTCTAATACTGTCTGTTTCCCCCCCATAGAAAATAAAAGATATCCCTCCTCCCCCCAAAGAAGCCTTTGAGAGCTCAGGATAGGAAGCAAAAAGCTCAGTTGCAATCTACTCTGCAGCAAGAGGCAAAATTCATGGGGAAAAAAGGAAGTGTTATTTGATCCTTCTCATAACAAAAGAACTAGAGGTCACCAAATGAAATTATTAGGCAGCAGGTATAAAACAAACAAAAGAAAGGATTTCTTCACACCTGGCATGGTATAATTCACCACTCTGAACCTTAGCATCCAAAAGATGGGGTACCAGCACGAATTCCTCTAAGTTCAATTACCAGCTTAGTACTTGTAGCGCTGCCACCAACCAGGAATTCCAGTGCCTGTACACTCTGGTCCCCCCAAAACCTTGCCCGGGGACCCCCAAGACCCAGACCCTCTGGATCTTAACACAAGGAAAGTAAACCCTTTCCCCCACTGTTGCCTCTCCCAGGCTTCCCCTCCCTGGGTTACCCTGGAAGATCACTGTGATTCAAACTCCTTGAATCTTAAAACAAAGAGGAAAATTCACCTTCCCCCCTCCTTCTCTCTCCCCCTCCCAGACTCTCCCTGAGAGAGAAAGTAATTGTAACACAGAGAGAAAATCAACTTTTCTCTCCCCCTTCCCTCCTTTCTCCCCACCAATTCCCTGGTGAATCCAGACCCAGTCCCCTGGGTTCTCACCAGAATAAAAAACAATCAGGTTCTTAAACAAGAAAAGCTTTTAATTAAAGAAAGAAAAAACAGTAAAATTATCTTTGTAAATTTAAGATGAAATATGTTACAGGGTCTTTCAGCTATAGACACTGGGAATACCCTCCCTGCCTAAGTATACAAGTACAAATAAAAATCCTTTCAGCAAAATACAAATTTGAACTCCTTCCAGCCAAATACACATTTGCAAATAAAGAAAACAAACATAAGCCTAACTCACCTTATCTACCTAGTACTTACTATTCTGGACATATAAGAGACTGTATCAGAGAGATTGGAGAGAAACCTGGTTGCAAGTCTGGTCACTCTGAGCCCCCAGAGTGAACAACAACCAAACACTAACAGCACACACAAAAACTTCCCTTCCTCAAGATTTGAAAGTATCCTGTCCCCTGATTGGTCCTCTAGTCAGGTGACAGCCAGGCTCACTGAACTTGTTAACCCTTTACAGTCAAAAGAGACATGAAGTACTCCTGTTCTATTAACCCTTAACTATTTGTTTATGACAACACTGCACGCAGTAAACCTGTGGAACTCTTTCACAGAGGATGTTGTGAAGGCCAAAATTATAAAAGGGTTGAAAAAAGAATTAGATAAATTCATAGAGGATAGGTCCATCAGTGGTTATTAACCAGGAAGGGGACAGATGTAAAACCATGCTCTGAAGTGTCCCTACCCTCTGTTAGCTAGAAGCTGGGATTTGGTTGCTGAAACCAAGAGCTATTTTCACTCCTGTGTCGACCTCTTTCCATAACTGCCTGATTGGAGAGTCCCACAGTATATGCATTAGGGCTCCTTCTTTTAAAGTAAAGCACCAACAAACATCAGAAGACAAGTTCCCCCCACTGTGCACAACTTCTGTGATGTTCAATACATTTGAATAAAATCTTTTGCTGTATCAGGCATAGCCTGATAGCCATAGAAGTGTGTTTAGCAGTCTGTTATATGCTCAGGGTGGAGGCCTCATGTCCTGGCAGACAACATTAGAAGGTAAATGGATCAGCAGACTGGAAACAGAGTGCCTGTACTAGCTAAAATAAGGGCAAACTCTCAGGGACCCATATACAGTGGATAAGATCACAATGGACAAAATAAGTCTGGAATATAAAATAAAGAACAGAGTAATTCATACACTGACAGTTGGGGGACAGAAAACATGCTGTTCCTACAAAGTGACCAAGCCAATCCTAAATGTGTGATGCACTGTATAGAAGATGCAATTTAATATGTAAATGTCTATAAAGGAAGAGGTGTGCTGTGTAACTTTAGATGTGTAGTACCCCCTCTACCCACCATCTATGCTTTAGTCTGAACACCTCAACTTAGCTTTGCTGTATGCCAAATAAAGGAACCTGAGGGACAAGATTGGAATTGGACTGAATTCTTGGGGAACCAAGTGGAAAAAGTTCTCTGAGGGAATCACAACACCCACATTTTCAATAAACTCCAGACCAATGAAATTCCTCTTCATTAATAAAATATGCATATTGGGTGTGGGCCAGGAGAGTTTATGAAACAGTTTGAAAGTTGACAGTAGATCTGGGGACTCTGGCAGTCCTAAGGCACCCTAGGATGATACATTACACATGTTTTAGTTGTAAGTATTGCCACTCCATTGAGGGTGGCAGGTCATATTGTTCCTTTAACGTTAGAAAAGAGACAAAGCTTTCATCTCTAACTACTTGGGAAATCCATATGATGTCCTTGCTCAGCCGATTCTTCCAAAAAATAGTCCCCCCTACTCCGTCTGCAAGTTTGGTGAGAATGGAAATGGTACCTCTTAGCTAGACTAGCCCAAACACCCTCATGCAACCAGCAGTGCATGGAACCGAGTCAGGAAAACTGCTCAAGACTATCACTTTAAAAACTGCAGCTCCCTCTAGCTCAGAGGGGGTGTGGGGATTGGGCTCCCAGACACACAAAATTACTAATACTTTTATCATGTCACAGATGTCAAATTGTTTCCAGCATGCGGAAATCCTTATACCCACAAAGGTGGAAACTGAACACATGTTAACATATCCAATTCCCTTTGCAAATCTCCTCAGTTCCTCTTTTTGTTCAATGGAGAAAAGTAAGTTCTCTACATTCTTAACAATTGCCCAGACCTTCACTAGATGCTTACTTATTGGGAAGTTTGGGACGTCAATGATAAAAACATCTTTGCCAAATTGGACAACATCCATCACATTTACCACACAGGAAGCATTGTCTACTCTAAGTTCTCCAATTAATGTATAATGCAGAACTGAAGGACACTTTTCCTAATGTGGGGATAAATTTTTAGGATTCTGCTCACACTGCCATTCACAGTTATGAGTGATGAGCACAGCTTTCCGAAACTCAGGCTCTTTGATAGATGATGGCAGATGTTGCTTGCTATTTTGCCACTTTAAATACCATGGGCCAATCTTTGGAGCTCTCTGATGCTGTGCTTCTGTTCATGAGGGCAAAGGCAAGAAAAGTGACCTTTTGAACTAAAGGATTAGGGTTAACATTCTAAGTCTGTCACCTATTGTAACATTATTTAATATTGGTCCACCCAATGTTGATGTACCGTTCAATGTCTTGATGTTAGTACATTTCAGTTATTCTTAAAATTAAGAAGTTTCTATAACCTTAGAGGAAATGACTTTTTATTTGCTTATTATATCCTGAAGAAATACAAATTTACAGATCCTAGGAAATGTATTTGTGACGTTGCACTCTATATGACTTTATGAAAATATGCTAATAAGTATTAATCAATGTAACTGGAATATGCTTCATGCAAAAGATCTCATGTAAGATATCATTACAAATCTTATAACCTACTGAGTGTGGTCATCCTATTTGTATAAATGTACCACTCTTGTATCTGAAACTAGAAATATGAAATATAACTCTGAGGTCCTTTTGTAATTATGCAAAGTGTGGGCTATTAATGGTGGTCTGGAATCTTGATGGTTCCCATCAACTAGGACAACTAACTGTAGATGGCTCTGTTTACATGTAAGACTTCCTGTTTACGTGTGTGCTGGCAAGTGGGCAATGAAATATTACAATGACATATGATGATGTCACCTGAACTGAAATCCATCTTTAACCTGGGGCTTTTCCATTTAGAAGAAGGAGTGGGAACCCAGAGAGGGACAAAGTATTCCCTCTGTGTGCCAAAGATTTATAAGAGGCTGGAACAGAACAAAGGGAGCTGCAGTCATGAGAAATTCCCTAGATACCTCCTGATCTGGAACAAGGAGTGTACCAGGGGAAAGGATTGGGATTAGACTAGAAGGAAGCTAGGCTGTGAAAAAATCTTATTGAAACATCTCTGAGGGTGAGATTTTATCTGTATTCAGCTACTTACTGTATTAGGTTTAGACTTGCGTGTTTTATTTTATTTTTTTTGGCAATTTAATTTGTTCTGTCTGTTACTACTTGGAACCACTTAAATCCTACTTTCTGTATTTAATTAAATCACTTTTTACTTATTAATTAACCCAGAGTATATATTAATACCTGGGGAGGGGGCAAATATCTGTGCATATCTCTCTATCAGTGTTACAGAGGGTGAATAATTTATGAGTTTACTCTTATAAGCTTTATACAGGGTAAAACAGATTTATTTGGGGTTTGGACCCCATTGGGAGCTAGGTGTCTGGGTGCTCGAGATAGGAGCACTTCTTAAGCTATTTTCAGTTAAGCCTGCTGTATATGTGAGATGTGGTTCAGACTTGGATCTATGTTTGCAGCAGGCAAGCCTGTCTGGCTCAAACAAGGCAAGGTTCTGAAGTCCCAAGCTGGCAGGGAAAACGGGCTTAGAAGTAGTCTCAGCACATCAGGTGGCAGTCCCAAGGGGGTTTCTGTGATCCAACCCGTCAAAGTATTATCTTATATGACAGGGATAAATCACAAATGCAAATTGTGTACCAAAGCCATGAAATGGGCTAAAAATGAAATAAAAAGTAATGTTTTCAAAAGTTTAACACATGGGGGCAGGCACCAAAGATGCTTCTTGCCTGGGTCTTCGGCTGGCCCTGGCAAACTCCTGAAATAGTGATTAAGATGATGACCAAACATCTGTGTGTGAATACTCATCAAACACATGTACCATATCCATAACAACTCTTCTCTTCAAACAGTTGTGTGAACAAACCTCTGCTCATTCAATTTTGCATAGAGAGCTACTAAGAAGGCTGTTACCATTGTCATCATGAAATCACATTTATTATTTGAATGAATGTTCACATATGCTTTCTTGTAATAATCATCCAGCGATACATATGGTTCTTGATATAGCAAGAAGTCTGATAACTGTCAGAGTTAGCCTTATTATAAGTACTTCCCCTTATGTGTTCAGCTAGCTTTTCTTATGCTTTCCTAGTTAATCAGTAGTCCCTCACCGAAGTCTTTTCCCATTAATTTGCCAGCAATATCTTATGTCATTTTGTAATTCTTCTATCCTCCTATGGTAGAAGTAGTTAAGAATTATGTCAATGTCATGCTATAAAACAATATCACTTTGTGAGGTGACAGCTCAATTAAATCCTTTGGAGATTTTCTTCTCACCTACTCTCAGTCTCAGTCTATCCTGGAATATCTCTAATTGCTAAGTATACTTGTTCACACTTTCCGCATTTC
The DNA here is from genome assembly GCF_025201925.1 of Gopherus flavomarginatus. Lineage (NCBI taxonomy): Eukaryota > Metazoa > Chordata > Testudines > Testudinidae > Gopherus > Gopherus flavomarginatus. The sequence goes on along the minus strand of NC_066617.1, from coordinate 278,414,160 downwards.
TATTGGTTACGTTGAAATAATTATTTAATATTTAAATCACTGTTGTCTACATGCCCCAGTCAAATAAAGGGAGCCATCATGCTTAGTGCAATACAGACAAAAAGAGGACACAGTTTCTGCCAGTTTCCTTTTGCTAGGAATGGATATATCCAAAGTCATTCATATAATTCCACACTCCTGAGTCTATTGTTGGCAATGAGGCTCTCAGTAGGGACCTCCATATCTTAATGCATGAGGCCTATAGAGGTATGTTTGTAGATGTTCCTCAGAAGAAACAGTATTATGAACATAGGAGATGTGCCCTGGAGGCAGGGACTGGGAACACCACATGGCTGTGTGCAGCAGCCCACTACAGAAGCTCTCTAGTTTGTTTTATTAAAGTTTTATGTCTTTCTCATTCACTGGTTTGTTATTTAAGGAACCCCAAGATTTTTACATGGTGTCTATTTGTACCTGTTAGTAAACAGTAATACCTTTAGTTCTTATCTTCTGTATATTTATCAATATTAAATATTCTTTAGAATATTTATCTTCAACAAAGAGTATGTCTGAATTTTAAGGCATAGAACCCTGGCCTTGACCAATAAGTATCCCTGTTCAGGAATTTATTTATTATACTGTATCTAATCTTGGGAAACTAATAAGAAATTATTGTTGTTGTAGCAGATGTTTTCTGTTGGGCAAATCAACATGAAGAATGATTATGGGATAAGACAGACCCACTGAGATATATTAACTTGAAGAATTGTTAGTCCTCTCAGCTGTAAATAATCATGCCTTCTCACATGAGTCAGGTAAATTGAGATTGTATAGAATTGACATCAGAACATAAGTTTCTGGGATAAATTCTTGGCAACTAGATTTCCTTTGTCTGAAACCCTATATAACTGTAGTGATATGAAAACTTAGGCTGAGGGAATGAAAACTGTGTGTCTCTTCCAGATGCAAGAAAGACACATATCCAGCTCCTAGTCTGACAGTAAAGAGTGGTAATAGATCTATTTATTTCTGTATAGTGTTGTACTAACCTCTGATTAATAATCTTAGATTAAATAATTTCAAATGAGCCTGTTATTTTTACAATCTAGAGTCATTAACTCAGACACGCAACAAATTGGTGACCACGACGTGATTGTCAATAATGGTATCAATTGGATCCAGATTACCTGGGATAGCGACCTATGTTTTTCTGGTAAAAGGCAAGGAACAGCTCACAAAGGGTTTTTTCCTACTGTTCTAATAGATGAATGCATAGCTTATTCCAGCACTCATCAGTAAAAGGTACCTGGGGAAAATAATAAAGTAGGTTTACAATAATCAAGAAACCCTTGAAATGGTTAAATAAGAAAAATGTCGGCCAACAAGGGGAATATCCTGGAGAATTTTATAATAAACTATGGTATTGAACAAGGAACCACTTTTTGCATTAAAAGCAATCGATGCAAGTGATCCTTGGAAATATGTGTGTAAGTTGATTGAAGAAGAGACGGAGAGGAAAGGTAGAAAAGGGAAAGAGAAACAGTTAGAATGCATGGCTACACAAAGTCTGTATGTAACTTGCATGGCTTTAAATAATATCGTTATTAAAATGAAGGTGAAAATGAAGGAATTGAAATATGATTTGGAGGCAAAAAAGGAGCAAAACAAGGAAGTAAAACAACTGGAGGGTGTCAGTAGTTTAAACATCTCCTTGTCTTGTAATTTGCAAGAGGCAAAGAATAAAATTGGATACTTCCAGGAATAAATCAGTCAGCAGAGAAAGGAGAAATTAAGGTGGAAATTGTAAGTGAGGATTTTAAAAGCACATGTAGGATAGTGCAGAGTCAGGTTGCAGCAGGAGTCAGTGTAAGTCGAGAGAGAAGGATTTAAATGAACAGGTCACAGCTTTCAGGGGGCAGATAGCAGCTTTAAGACCAGATCGTCTGCCACCCACAGCACTTCCATATCCAGGCCCAGGAGATGATGTTTATTGGGATTGTCAGGAGTATGGTTATGAGAATGTGTAACTGTGGGTAGACGAGGTGTGAGAGAGAGCATTTGGTGAAAGGGTTAAGATTCCTGTAGCGGCAGGGAGAACAAGAAGACAGTCTAAACAAACAGCCGCCAAAGGTCATCAGAGTTTGGTTGATTTAGGGGGGAAATCTGAGGAAGAAGTTCCAGAAACAGAATATGAGGAAGAGGAGAAAGAACCTTGGCAGCCACTTTCTCAAACACTAACATAAATAGATTAGAAACTTCCACTAAAACTAAAAAGTCAGTGACTGTTACTAATAATAAAATACTTAAATTTGTTGCTCAACTTGTGGGTAATATCCAAAAAGGGAATTCTATCTCTCTGCTTGCCAATAGAATTAAACAACAAAAGGAGCTACATCATTTAACTCAGGAACATCTGATAAAAAAAAATGCAGATGACAATTGACAAGGCAGCAGGGAATGTGCTTCCAGGCAGTTTTAGAACTGGACAAAAGGGCTTTGGTAAAACTTTAATACAGTTACAAGAAATTTTAAATCCTGAGCAAACGGGGATTGTTCTGGTGGCAAATATTAAACCGTCATGAGGGAAACATCCTACAAATTATCGTGAGAGGCTGTCTTCTGCATGGCAAATGAATAAGACAAATAATACAGTTAATTGGCATCAAGACCCCCAGTAGGTAAATGTGCTGGTTAATAATGCTAGTGCTGGGATCACAAATAAAATGGAATTACTGGTAACAGTAAAACAAGACACCCCCCTAAATGAAGTTTTGGATTGAATGGTGATAGCACACCAAAGTATCATGGCCAGTAAGGCTGAAGCAGGGAAAAATAAAATTGCTGCAAACCTGATAAAAGTGGAAGGACCCAAAGGGTTAACCATGAGCAGGAGGAGACTCCCAGCTCAAGGTTTTAAGGAAAAGTGGAAAAAGTTCCCTGGATGGAATTCAGCTGTGTGTAATGAAACCATGGAAGGATTTTACTATGCTTGGGATACAGGCAGAGAAAGAGACTCTAACTGCTTATCTTCATGGTCACAACCTCCCCACCACCACCAGCATCATACTAAAGGATAGGCAGGGAAGGAAATTATAACACTCCTCAAGATACGTGGCATGCATCCCATGGACTGCATCAGGAGGATCAGGAGATATAGCCTTCAGGTCCTTACCAACATATTAGAAAGAAAGTAGCAGGCTGCATGATCAAATTGATGCAGTGACTACAGTTCACAGCCAAACAAATGCAGATCCCGGAGCAGCACAGACAAAACTCACTGCTTCTCCAGAACCCCCTTCTTCACAATGAGGGTGTTAGGCACCATGTAAAGTTTTATGCCACTTGATAGCTGTGGTCATCCTTGTGTGTTAGCTTTGGCAAGAGGCCGCCAATTAAGTATGCTAATTGACACCTCAGCCTCCATTTCTCTTTTGCATGAAGTTAAGACTTCTGTGTCTTCCTTTTCTTCTGGTAAGCCTTTAGCTTTGGAAACTTTTGCTAGTAATTTTGTTTCTTCTACTCTTTCTGTGATCCTGTCTGTCCTTATAGGAACCAATGCAATGAATGCATGCATTTGCACTTACTTGTTTGCCTGAACCTCAAACTATGGGAGGAATGGAATAGCTCAATGACTTGCATATTAGCCTGCTAAACCTAGTGTTGTGAGTTCAATCCTTCAGGGGCTAATTTAGAGATCAGGGCAAAAATCTGTTTGGGAATTGGTCCTGTTTTGAGCAGGGGGTTGGGCTCGATGACATCCGGAGGTCCCTTCCAACCCTGATATTCTATGATACTTGGTTTTGATGTTATGGTTCAACATGGGTGCATAGTTGATTTTACTAATTACTTGTTGTGCACTGAAGAAGTGGGTATTCACCCACGAAAGCTCATGCTCCAAAACGTCTGTTAGTCTATAAAGTGTCACAGGATTCTTTGCTGCTTTGTTGTGCACTGTTACTGGATCTTTTGTTGAACTAATGCAAAAATTCCTGTTCACATGCAAATATGACAAAAAACCTTAAACAAGTACACCTGTATGTAGCTCATCCATCTGTGCTACTGGAAATAAGAAAAATGTGGACAAAGATTTATCATGCTAATTAACTGTAAGTTGTTTACAGAGAAAATCCCTTCTCTCTACAGAAAAGTTATGCTGCGTAAAATATCATGTTGGTGATCCTGATCCTGTGGGATTGCTTGAGGCTGGCAGTAAATGCAAGAGTACAGCTTCACCTCCCACCAGAACCACTAGCTGGGATCATGGGCGGGGAGGTTGTGCAGCAGCTCATTTTGGAGCTCTCCAGTTTGTTTTATTGAAGTTTTATTCCTTTCTCATTAATTCGTTTGTTATTTAATTAACCCAAAGATCCTTGCAAACCCAGCTAACTCTGTTATCCAAAGCTGTAGCAGACTCGTCATCCTTTATACATGGCCCAGCCACTACCATTGGGAGTCAGGGAGCTACACTGATTGGATGAGGGTTATATTTGTATTTTGTGCAGACAAAACTATCCGAATCTCTTACCTTTGCTGAGGGGAATGTTTCCCTCTCTGCTTACCAATAGCAGTTGGTGCATCCACAGAATCTCCTCTTCTTTGGTGGCAAAATCTTTGGGAAAACCTTGTCTGCTTAGTACAGGGATTGGCAACCTTTGGCATGCAGCTCTCCAGGGTAAGCCCCTGGCGGACCGAGCCAGTTTGTTTACCTGCCATGTCCTCAGATTTGGCCAATCGCGGCTCCCACTGGCCGCAGTTCACCATCCCAGGCCAATGGGGGCTGTGGGAAGCGACGGCCAGCACATCTCTCAGCCTGCGCCGCTTCCCGCAGCCCTCATTGGCCTGGAGCAGTAAACCACAGCCAGTGGGAGCCGCGATGGGCCAAACCTGTGGAAGCGGCAGGTAAACAAACTGGCCTGGCCCGCCAGGGGGCTTACCCTGGTGAGTAGTGTGCCAGAGGTTGCCGATCCCTGGCCTATATTACAGCCCCTTGTATCCACCCACCTACCCTCCTTTTCCTATCTCCTCCCCCTTACCCCTGCATGATTTTAACAAATATTTACTGAGCTTGGCTGAGTACCTGTACTTTGAATTCTCACAGCTTGGAGAAGAAATGCAGACTCAGCATATCCTGTGTTAGGCCCTTCAATCTTTTTGTTAAGATTCTCATAGGCCTGGAATGGAGGCAGAGAGAGGTAGTGTCCTTAACACAACTACTTCAGCCCTTCCAAAAGATTCAGGTTTGGCTTTATTCAGAGTTGTTCTGACGCACACAAATCTGTTCTGCCATTCCCATTAATTAAGGGTCATATTCTGTCATGCTGATTCATGTTGACTAGTACCTTTCTCTTCAAGTAGTGTCACTGATGTCAATGGAACCACTGTGTAGTTTTTTGGTTTTCCATGGGCAAAATAAATAGATAGAGACCCCCCTCATGCACACACATGCCACGCTGTCTCCACAGAAGAGTGAATAGCCTAGTGATTAGGACACTTATCTAGGATGTGAAAGACACTTATTCAAGCACTGCTTTAAATCAGCCAGAGCAAGGACTTGAATCTAGGTCTCCCACATTTCAGGTGAGTACCTTACAGAAAAAAAACAAACCTTAATATTATTCACAAAATGGATTTCCTTTTGTCCAGCCAACCCTACCCAACAGGCCTCCTAACGTTACTGTGGTTCATTTTGATTTGAACTGGACAGCTGATTAGATCACAGTGTATTTGTTTTTCGTCTGATCAATGGTTCTTTGGACAAAATGTTTCTATCTTTATTTTGACATTTATGTGGAAATGACTCCTATTGGGTAAGTAATAAAAGCTCAGCATGCCTTCCAAGAAACAGAGGGAACTGGCAGATTTTTAGGGGGTCATTAATTTGATTATCCCTTCAGTTATGATTCAGAGAGCTCTTCTAGACATAAGAAAAACTGACTGAGTTCTTAGGTGGACCCCAACAGCACATCTGTTTATGGATTTTCTTGACATAACATTACTAGTTAATCAAGAAGTGAAGACATCTTCCACCTTAGATGGAACCTTAGGTTTTCCTTTTGTGTATCTCAAATTTTAAATTATTCTTATTCCGTCTCAGCAGATTATCCAGGAAAACTTGTGTAATATTCTGGTGGTCCACAGTCATGCAAGTACTAGCCCTTTTTATCCCATTCCTCTGGCTGATGGAGAAAAAAGAAACCATATACAAAAGGAATCTGAAGTATTTGGGGATTCTTAGGTTTCCTATTTTAAGCATATTTGTCTTATATGTAACAATCTTTCTACTAATGAGCCATATTCTTGGAGGTGGGTAGTGGAGGATGGAGAGTCAATATAAATTGTATATTTCCACTGAAGTCAATGGAACTATGGACTTAATACTAACTTGCAACCATAGTTTACCCCTCTTTTTCCCCACTGTTGTAGGCTCTGTCTGATCAGAAGAGGAAGCTGAGGTTCAGGGTAGATTTGTGTAGCTGTTTCTTGTGAAGAGGCAGAAAATGAAGCAGGTTTTCTGGGCTTTTTCAAAATCACAGTCCCTTCATGCTTTCAGGGTTTTTTTATTATTCTTAATTCAATCACTGATTTGTTTTTGAATTAAGACTAGTTTGCAGAAAGAGGGTCCAACTAAGACTGGAGCTCCATTATGTACAAACACACATTGAGAGGTAGTACTTTCCCCAAAGAGCTTACAGTCTAAATAAACAAGACAAAGACAGTTTGGAAAGAGAGGCAAAGAAAGCCAGGGATAGCCCAGTGGTTTGAGCACTGGCCTGCTAAACCCAGACTTGTAAATTCAATCCTTAAGAGAATCTGGGGCAAAAATCAATACTTGGTCCTGCTAGTGAAGGCAGGGGCCAGGACTCAATGACCTTTCAATGTCCCTTACAGCTCTATGCGATAGAGGTGAAATAGTTTATTTGACACCACAGTGCAGTTCTGAGATACAACCAAAATTTCCTGATTCCCTACCTATTACACCACAATGCTTTCTGTTTCTATGTGGAGTTGTAAGGTCAAATTCTTCCTGAGTTACTCTATTTACCTCCGGAGAACTCAATTATATTCCATGAACTGCAAGTCAGGACAGAATTTAACCTTTCACAGTTGGGATGATTCAGTAAATGAGATGGCATTTATTTAAGCACAGAACTGTAATCTATCTATCTATCTACCTATCTATCTATCTATCTATCTGGCATTTGTAAAACACAAATGACTTAACATGATCAGGATTCTGGGCTAGATGGACTATTCTTCTAACCCACCATGGCTGTTCTTATGTTATGTTCACTGCACAGTTAACCCATCAGACACCCAAACAATTCAAATGTTTTATGACAAATCTGACCCAGGATTCAAGTACTTCAAGGCTGACCTGAGGGAAGGTGTTAGAGCCTCAGTTCCACTTTAAGTTGGGCTGGAAGCCACCCATTTTGGAGTGAGAACAGAGGTAATATTACCTGAGTGCTGATAGTCCCCTGGTGCCTTTTCAACAATTCCACCCTGAAGGACAGACAAGTTCTCCCACAATTGACTCAGCAGACTGGAAAAGAATCCTAGAGCCTCTATACACAAAGACCCAGAGGCTATGACCTCAGATAAACATGGGAAAGTGCAGAAACAGTGAAGACGCTGAAGAAGCTATGCTGTGGGAATATTCACACCCAGACGAGGTGAAAGTGGATGTTCAGATCTGGGTGCCAATCACCCAGGCTAACTGTTCAGGGAAGAAATACCCATATACCAATTTTCTGCACTGCCTCCCTGTTTTCACACCATGTTAACACAACAAGGCCTACTGGGTTTGGCACCTCTAAGTCTTTTTACTTCAAGAGCCTGTGACAGTGGCTGATTAAAATGATTCAAGAACAGCTTCTTCAAAGTGCATTTTCCTTGTCAAAGGGAACACACCATTTAGGAAAATGTGTTGAAACAACAAAGAGTCTCATATTCATGGGTCTTAACTTACTGTATCCTTTACTTGTAAGCTTTGAAAGCAGCACACAGTTCCATTACCCTCCATTTCTGAACTGGCCAAACAAATAGCACTTCTGCAGAATTCTTTCAGTATATAACTCAGTCTGTGTCAGCTTAAGTCTACAGACAACCCTAACTTCTCCCTTTGCGGTCTAGGCTAGCATCTTTAATGTTGTTTTTTTTTTAAAAAAAAAATACTCTTTGATCCTAGGTTGGAATTGGGAAGAGTAAACTTTGCCAGACCCTAGAAATCAGGCAGGGGGTTATTTCCTACAAATAGCTTCCCAGATGTTTTCCCAAGGATCTTGGTATTCCCTGCCATAGCCCCTTATCTCTGCCATTGTTTGGTTCTTGTTTGCTTCCACCATCAACCTCCTTTGATTTAACTCTATACATTCAGGCAGTATAATATCACACTGAGGTATGTATGATATTTATTATAAATATTACACCTAACTCCTTGATCTCCTTTTCTCATCCCTCTTTCAGAATGGCTACTAGTAGTGGCAGAAGCAACTGCTTATAGTGAAAACTTGACTTGTAGATTTACATTGCTGGTTGCCTGCCAAGTCAGCTGTGTACAGATTTTAAAAGAGATCCATATTTATGGAGTTTGGCTCCTTTGATCTCTAACATTTAAATCTGGAGGTTAAAAATAATTACATTATGTGTTCATCACCCTACATTTTGCCTTTGATGGATATAATGATTAAGCCTGAGCTGTGCTGTAGGTAGCAACAGACACCCAAACAGTTCAAATCTTTTATGACAAATCTGCAAATTTCTTTCACAATGCCTGTTTTAGCCACTGATGATGGAATATATTTCAAAATTGTTGCCCTTAAATGAGTTGTGATTTAAACAGTACAAGCACAACTGAATTGAAGCCCAACAGAGAAGACTTTGTCTCAGTTAACCTATTGTAAGGAAGTGTGAAACCAATTTCTGATTGATCCCATTTTGAACAGAGGCTATTGATGCTGATTATATTTAATTAATTTTATCTTTAGAAAATCAAATCCCAGTACAGTGCTGCAAAGGTTTAGCTAACGAAGAAAGAGAGCAGCATAATATTAAGGACGTATGAAAGATTTAGAAGGAAAAAATGTTCAAGTTGGCCTTATAACACAATCCTCATTTTTACCAAAGAGAAGTTGTTAATTTATTCTGATGAAATCAGAACTAGGTCAGATGATTAATAGCATAAAATGACTCTGATTAAAGCTGAGTCAATGCAGGCGATTAGAAATATAAAAGAACTGTCTGGGTTGTAGAGGTGCCAAGCAACTCTGGAATTATCTGGTATGTGTGAGTTTTTGAGGCTCCATGATTGACTGCATATACATTTCTGAATTACAGATTATAGATCAAGAGTTTAGATTAAATGGCACATTCACAGTCATGTGTCCCGTGAAACAAAACTGTTATTCTTTAAATCTAGTTGTCAATGGAAATTCCTTCTCTGTGAAATTGACTGGGAGAAGCAGATTAAAAATTCAGCACTGCAAGATCCTGAATGTTCTGGCCATAACTCAGCAAAGCACGTGTATGCACATGCAAGTAGTCAAATTAAGTGAGTGGGACGACTCACATGATCAGATTAAACTGGATTGCAGTCAAAGTGTGTGTCACTTTGCAGGATTGTTCCCTATCAAAACAGAACTCTACACATTCTTGTTTAAACGTTCAAAAAATTCATCTTCGGACTGAAACTGAGCCTGGAAAATTTCAGCCTGAGGAGTGAATATTTCAGAAAGGTATGTTATTGAAATCTGGGGATTATAATAGAAAAGTTTCCATGACTTTTCCATGCTGCTGCTTCCTCTATAATGTCGTATGGCAGGGATTGGTAATCTTTGGCATGCGGCTCGCCAGGGTAAGCACCCTAGTGGTCTGGGCCAGTTTGTTTACCTGCTGCAACCACAAGTTCAGCTTATCGCGGTTCCCACTGGCTGTGGTTCACCATCGCAGGACAATGGGGGCTGCGGGAAGAGGCGCGCCCAAGGCAGGATGGTGGAAGTGCTATGACTGTAGCCAGGAAGTGCATCTCCATCCTTTTATGGATTGCAATTATGGCCAAGCATTGGCTGCAGGATCCTGAGCCTGCCAGAGAGGCCCTGCCAAACTCCTGATCACCCTGTGGGTGGAGGGCACCCTAGAGACTGCCTTAGTAGACTTGGGATGTAGTCAGACGCTGGTGCCATCCAAATCCTGCAAGGGATCCCATCCTCATGCAATATGTCCATATTGCAATATGTGACATATATGATGGTGCACCACTGCTTGGGTATGGTTGTTGGATGGACACCAGGAGTAGGTGTGCTGGGCTGGTTTGGCCCAGAGGTTAGCCTACCCAGTGATCTTAGGGCAAGATTGGGATTATCCAGGACTGGAACTGCTGGGCACTCAAGGAAGCCAGGGCATGTCCAGTGAAGAAGGGGCTTGTGACTCAAAGGAGGTCAGGGCTCCTGGAAGGAGTTCTACTCCAACAACCAGTACCTCCCCACAACCCACCCTGAAGTCATGGTCTATCAGCGGGCATGACCTTGAATGACTAGACACTGTGGGGAGGGACTTTATGAGAGAACAAAGGGAGGATCAAACACTGAGCAGGGTGTGGGAGCTGGTGACAAGTCCTGACATGAATGGGGGCGTCAAGCAAGAAACAGACTCCCCAGGGACTCAGGCTTGAGTTTCATGATGACCAGGTGGTCCAGGTGTGGCTCCAGAAGATCAGAGCATTTGCAAGACATAACCACCTACAGAAAGTATTTTTTCATGCAACACACTGTCAACCTATGAAACTCCTTGCCAGAGGATGTTGTGAATGCCAATACTGTAACAGGGTTCAAAAGGGAGCTGGATAGATTCATGGAAGATAGGTCCATTGATAGCTATTAGCCAGTATGGGCAAGAATGGTGTCCCTAGCCTCTGTTTGCCATAAACTGGGATTGGGTGACAGAGCATGAATCACTTGATGATAACCTGTCTGTTCATTCCCTTTGGGGCACCTGCCATTGGCCATTGTCAGAGGACAGGATACTGGACTTGATGGACAGTATGGCCATTCTTATGTTCTTAGGCACAGCGGACCCAGGCACATAACTATGATTGAGGGATGCTACTGCACACTTCTGAACCAGGAGATAGTGTCCTGTTACTACTACCTTCTACAGAGTCCAAACTGCAGACCGAGTGGCAAGGACCATTTGAGGTGGTTAGGCAGGTGGGGCCCGTAAACTATGAAGTGTGGCTGCCAGGTATACGGAAAGAAGTCTGGACTTATTATGTAACCCCCCTAGTGAAAGACCTAGGATGGTTCACTGATCACCCCATGCCCCCAGAACCAGAACTCGGTCCACTGGCTGGAAAGCTCATAGACCTCACGCCCATCACAATTGGAGTAGGACTGGATGAGGGGCAATGAGAGGAGTTGCGGCAGCTAGTTGGTGCCTTTGTAAACATGCTGTCACCTCATCCAGAGTGGACAGAGCTGGTGAGTCACCACATTTCCACCCTCCCTGGCCAGAAGGTCCACAATAACCATCAGCTGCTGCTGAAGATGTGGGGATTGGTCCAGAGGGAGCTCCAGATGATGCTGGACATGGGGGTTGTGGAGGAATCATGTAGTGAATGGGGAAGCCCTATCATACTAGTACCAAAATCCAACGAAACCATACGATTCTGCATAGACTTCTGGAAGGTCAATGCAATATCCCAGTTCAATGCATACCCGATGCCCAGAATTGATGAATTATTGAAACGCCTGGATAATGCGGCATTTATCTTAATGTTAGACCTCACAAAGGGGTACTGGCAAGTAGCCCTGGTGCCCACATCCCATGATAATATGGCCTTCTGTACCCCGTTCAGGCTGTAACACTTCATCACCATGCCTTTTGGTTTGTACGGGGCCGCGGCCATGTTCCAACAATTGATGGATAGACCATTACAACCCCACCACCTATACGCAGCTGCCTATATAGATGACATAGTGATGTACAGCCCCACATGGGAAGGACATCTTCCACACCTCACAGTGGTCGTGCAAGCCTGGGAGAAGCCAGACTCACCTCCAACCCAGTCAAGTGCCACCTCGGGCAGAAAGAGGTAACATATCTGTTACGGTGTATAAGGTGGGCCGTGGGACTTTACATCCCCTGGTGAACAAGGTACGCCTTATGGTACTGCCCAATACCTACAACAAAAAGGCAGGCACGCCAATTCCTGGGTCTGGCAGGATACTACTACCGCTTTTTGCCAAGCTTTGCGATGCTTGCGGCACCTTTGTCAACAAAGAGCTCACAGCCCCACAAGGTACAGTGGTCAGCCAATTACAAGGAGGTCTTCCAGGAATTGAAGTGTGCCCTTGTTGCTAAGAAGCCTAACGGCATTTTGGGCTATATAAGTAGGGGCATTGCCAGCAGATCGAGGGACGTGATCAGTCCCCTCTATTCAACATTGGTGAGGCCTAATGGAGTATTGTGTCCAGTTTTGGGCCCCACACTACAAGAAGGATGTGAAAGAATTGGAAAGAGTCCAGTGGAGGGAAAAAAATGATTAAGGAGCTGGAGCACATGACTTATGAGGAGAAGCAGAGGGAACTGGGATTGTTTAGTCTGCAGATGAGAAGAATGAGGGGGTATTTGATAGCTGCTTTCAACTACCTGAAAGGGGGTTCCAAAGAGGATGGATCTAGACTGTTCTCAGTGGTACCTGATGACAGAACAAGGAGTAATGATCTCAAGTTGCAGTGGGGGAGGTTTAGGTTGGATATTAGGAAAAAACTTTTTCACTCAGAGAGTAGTGAAGCACTGGAATGGGTTACCTAGGGAGGTGGTGGAATCTTCTTCCTTAGAGGTTTTTAAGATCAGTCTTGACAAAGCCCTGACTGGGATGATTTAGTTGGGGACTGGTCCTGCTTTGAGCAGGGGGTTGGACTAGATGACCTCCTGAGGTCCCTTCCAACCCTGATATTCTATGATTCTGTGAAGCATTGACTAAGTAGGGAGCCTTTCCTATTTCACCCAGACTTTGACAAGCTTTTCATATTACACACCAATGGATCAGAAGTAGGATTGGGAGCAGTGTTGTCCCAGGAGGATGAGGGAGAGGAGCATCCAGTCCTCTATTTCAGTAGGAAGTTGTTCTCCCAAGAGAAGAGGTATTTGACAACAGAGAAGGAGGTCCTGGTGGCGAAGTGGGAGATAGACTCCCTAAGGTACTACTTGCTAGAGAACCCCTTCCAGTTGGTCACCAACAATGAGCCACTTCGATGTCTTAAAAGTATGAAGGACATTAATGCCAGAGTGATGAGGTGGTATCTTTCACTCCAGCAATACAAATTTCAAGTTGCCCACCAACCTGATAAGGCCCATGCAAACTCACACTTCTTTTCTCAGGTAGGAGGGGAAGATGCAGAAGAGGGGCCACCACTGGATAACCTCTTAAAGGGGCTGGGGTGACTGGGCGTACATGCCCTGCCTTGGGGATTGCGGGAGTAACCCCTTACAGTGGGCTGAGGAAGCCATGCCCCCACGGCCCTACTGGGCATGGTCAAAGTGCAACACCAATATAAGAGGGAGCAGTCTGGCTCAGTCTGGGCTGATTGCTGTAGGGGAAAGAGGTGTGCCACTAGCTCCTGCTGAAGGGCCATAGGCACTTCATGATGCAGACAGCCAGCTGACAGAAACCCTCAAGGCCTATACCCAGGACGTGACTGAGGGAGAAGGCACCAGGGGAACTAGGAAGCCATGAGATGCAGAAAAGCAGGTAAGAAGTAACCTGGTGTTTCTTTGAAGTGAATTGGTTGGACAACTGGAGACTAGCTCGGCATATTTTGACAGGATCCCTCTATCCTGGCCACTGCTCACCCTGAGGTGGTAGCCCATCCTGACAATGCCTGACTCTGGTCGCTAGGCCATGCAGCCCCAAGCCTGGGGTCAGTTCTTGATTCTGGCTGCTAGGCTGCGCAGCCCCAAGCCTGGGGTCAGTTCTTGACTCTGGCTGTTAGGCTGCACAACCCCAAGACTGGGAGCAGAGATTGACTCTGGTCACTAGGCTGCACAGCCCCAAGCCTGGGGGCAGAGATTGACTCTGGCAGCGAGGCTACACAGCCCCAAGCCTAGGGGCAGAGATTTACTCTGGCCGCAAGGCTGCATGGGGCAGTTATTGACTCCAACCGGTTATAGACCGCACAGCCCTGGCTGGGGTGTGCAGACGTGACCCCGGGCCTGACCCACAACACCATTCAGGTTTTCTGAATCAAATCACAAAACCACAATAGAAATTAATACTATCTTGGGAAGGTGACTTTGTTTCGACTTTTTACCAAGTTCCTCAGAAGAGGACCTCACTTGTGCCAATTTGTTATCAGCTCCAGTGTTGCTAACACATCAGAGGAAAAAAAAATCCAAAGCTAGATCACAAGACAATTTGGTCACTTACTTACATGCCAATTCACCAAGGTCTCCTTCCCAAAGGCTCTATAGTTTTCAATCTTTGTTACCTATGAATTAGATTAGCCCCAGGATTTAACAAACACTTCTAACTACCTAACATAAACTGCAATATTTAACACAAATTATATACATTGAGTGCAGCACAAGAAGCTTGCACACTTGGTATAATTTTATGTCAGTGTACACTTAGAACTTGAAAGGCAGCATGAAACCATTAACTATAGTAGTCATATGTACAAGTATTCTACAGTCTTAGTTTACAACAACAACTTGTTCAATTTTAAAGTTACTTTAAAACAACCTGGATTGGAAACTTTTACAAAACAAGGACAAACATTATAACTCTGAAAAAGTCTTTAAGGCACATATACAAGCATGTACACTTCCTTATTGATGAGGTACCCCATTTCAAGAAGTGGCTTATTGATTGATTTTGGTTGTTACTCCTGGGAAAGTCTCTGTTACTTATCACCAGATCTTTGCTCAGACATCAGTTTTCAGTTCAGTTATTCTTCATAGCAGGAGTTGACACCACAACCACAGATAAAGCGAAATACAGACACAACTATAGTCTTTCATAGTGTGCAAGTGGGAGACCCAAATTGCTGGAAAATAGAAAGAGAGAATTAAAAGTGGCTACCTGAGATAGGTACTTAATATCACCAGGAAGACTCCCAGATGACCAGCAAAGGACCTCAGTCTTTTCCCTTCAAGGGGTCTTAAGCTTTTATTGAGCACTGTACTAAAGGAGTCAGGCCATTTCTCCTGGGTGGCCTAACTTGTTTCTTTTTGTGGAGATGCTGATAGGAACCAATCGCATAGTGACCCATACTTCTTTCAAAGATTAGACATATCCTGTCAAAATGAGAGTCATCTTCTTTTACTATCTAATCAGGGAATACAACATCAGATTTTTGAGTTCTTGCAACAGGTGCTGAAATTGTCCAATCTCTTTGTGGAGCACATCTTGTCATGCCAGCTTGTATAAGACAAGTTAGTTGTACCAACTTCTATGGCCTATCTTGGGACATACCTTGAACACCAGCAGCTTTTGTCCAGTCTGCAACTTACATTCCCAGGTTGGTTTCCATGAGCCTCTTTGTGGTCCATCTCTTAGTCAAATTTGAAATTATGCTTTCTCAGGCTGCAGTTTCTCTATCAACATTCTACCAGCTACTGAAATGCCCAACTTAAAGTTCATATAATTTATACAAAATTCCTTCATGTTCATTGATACTCTTTAAATTTATTTTAACAGTCCATTATACAATGCAAAGTCACTTCAAGAACTGTAGTTCTCCAGCAGAACAGCTGTATAAATCTTCCATTTCAGTTCTCCTTGTTTTAACAACAATGGTGGGACCTTGGTATGTATGTTATAATTCCCAGATCTGAACCTTAGCGTCCAAAATATGGGTACTAGCATGAATTTCCCTAAGCTTAATTACCAGCTTAGATCTGATATGCTGCCACCAATCAGGACATAGGTAGAGCATCTGATAGACTCTGGTTCCCCTCAAAACCTTCCCTGGGGACCCCAAGACCCAGATTCCCTGAGTCTCACAACAAAGGGGAATAAACCATTTCCCTTCCCCCTCCTTTCTTCCTCCCAGCTCTTCCCACCCTGGGTACACTAGGAGAGAGAGACAGATTCAAGCTCCGTGAATCTAAACAAAAGGGATTCCCCCTTCACCCTTCCTCCTTCCCCTTACCCAGGGGCAATACAGATTCAAGCTCCGTAAATCTAATATAAAGAAGAAATTTATCCTTCCCTTCTCCCCACAAATTCCCTGGTGAGTACAGACTCAATTCCCTTGAGCCTCAACTGGGGAAAAAGCAATCAGGTCTTAAAAAGCAAAACTTTTAATAAAAAGAAGGGGAAAAAAGTACAAGTTATCTTTGTAATTTAGATGGTAAATATTACAGGGTCTTTCAGCTTATAGACAATAGAAAGAAAGCTTTCTCCAGCAGAAATACAATCGAAAATACTTTCACCCAAATACACATTAAAACTCCACCAGCCAGATACACAGTTGCAAATACAGAAAAACAATTAAAAAGACTAAACTGTCTTTCTACTTTTGTACTTACAAAATTGGAACAGAAGATTAGAGAGCCTGTAGGTATGTGTGGTCACTCTCAGAGCCTAGAGAGAACAAAGCAAAACCCCAAACTACAAACAAAGGCTTCCCTCCACCGAGATTTGAAAGTATCTTGTTTCCTGATTGGTCCTCTGGTCAGATTTTTTTTGGTTCCCTGTTTGTTAACCCTTTACAGGTAAAAGAGACATTAACCCTTAACTATCTGTTTATGACAATGTCTGAGCTGAGTCTGTGCATTATTATTCAAAGAGCTACACTTCTGATTACTCCACTTAGTGATCAAGTGTCTTTATGAGCACATTATTTAGTTTCAGTTCCTTTTATTTACTGCCTCTTTCAACACAGGTATATTTCACTAACTTGGTAGCATGAGCATGCTTGATTGAAAACATTAGCCTTAGGTTTACCTTAAAATAAAAGAAATCAATCTCATTCTTTCCTAATAGGATTATCCATAAGGCAAACCCCTTCATTAAATCTTATAATATTTTTTCTATCAAACACCCAAATCAAGTCAGGTTCATCAGTAGCCATCATGGCTCTGATAACCTTAGACAATTATTGATATTATTGCAGTGAAATATGATGACTCTAAACTACAAGCCATATTAGCTTTAGATTCAGATAAGACTTTAGATAGAATTGTCTGGAGACATATGTTTTATATATTAAAAACATTTGGATTTGGGCCTGTATTTAGTTGTTTGATCCAACTATTAGATCCTCACCCAGCCTCTCACATCCCAACCAACAATATGACCTTGTATATAAATTCAGCTTTTCTGGAGTACCATGCCAGGGTGGCCACTGTCTCCATTACTTTTTGTTCTGGGTCTTGAGCACCTTACAATAGCTATATGGGTTCATTCACGTATCTGAGGCATATAGTATGGTTCAGGGATCGGCAACCTTTGGCACACGGCCTGCCAAGGTAAGCACCCTGGTGGTCTGGGCTGGTTTGTTTTCTTGCCATGTCTGCAGGTTCGGCCAATCGCGGCTCCCACTGGCCACAGTTCACCATCCCAGGCCAATGGGGGTGACAGGAAGCAGCGGCTAGCACATCCCTTGTCCTGTGCTGCTTCCCTCAGCCCCCGTTGGCCTGAAGCGGTCAACCGCAGCCAGTGGGAGCCGCAATCGGCCAAACCTGCGGACACGGGAGGTAAACAAACCAGCCCGGCCTGCCAGGGTGCTTACCCTGGAGAGCCATGTGCCAAATGTTGCCGATCTCTTTTATGGTTCCTTGGATTATAAATTGATGTTATATACAGAGGATGCCTTTTTGTGTATATCCAAAACAGAAAACACTATTCCAGCCCTTCTGTTACAAAAATTTTGTTATATCTGGTTCCAAAATAAATTTGGAAAACTGAACTATTGGAAGGCTCCTCCTTGTCATGTAGTGGGGCAAACTGATGCAATTAAGTATGGCAGTATGAAAGTACCAAAAAACAGTAACAAACAGTGAAGATAAATTTAGATCCTTTTGTAACCGGGGTCCTAGTGTGGAGCCAGCTGTGGTCACTCAGTTAGGGTGAACTGCAAAGAATAGGACAGATAATTCCCATAAAGCTGGTGGATATTCCTATACTTAGATTTACCAAGCCAGCATAGAATAGCTTTTTTATTACCTTACTGGTTACTCAGAAGTCCAAACAACACAGTTCCCTTAAAGTGATCCAGCCTCAGGCCTCTGTCCATGTACCTATGTCAAATATGATAAAAATTTCTGTAAATCTTATTTCATCAGATAAAAGAAAAGGTTCTACCAATACCAAAGTATCAGACAATTACCTCCCAGGTTAATGAATGTTTCAAATCTTACCCAAATACACACTACCGCCAATTCTTATTAACTAAATTAAAATTTATTAAAAAACAAAAAAGAGAGAGTATGGTTAAAAGATCAATATACCATACATACAGACATGAGTTCAATTCATTTAGATGCAGATTCATAACAGAGATGGTGAGCTTTGTGGCTGCAAAGAGTTCTTTCAGAAACAGTTCATGGTTTATAGTCCAATGTCCAAATCTCATATTCAGGGCATACCAGCACAACTGGGACCTCAGTCTTGTGACTCAAACCTCCCCTGATGAAGTCTACGTAGATCTGAGATGACAGAATCATGATCCAAGGATCTTTTATACAATTTCATGTCTTTTGTCAAGTTAGAATTCCTCAGGAAACAAAAGGTAATTAGGATGACTGTGAAAGAGGTCCATCACTGGAACTAAGCTATATGAATTAACACAAGGCCATTTGCACACCTTTCATTGGCATCTCCCATTGGCTGGATTAGATAGTTCCCTGCCTAGTGGGTTGGATTGTGCAGCTCACAGTCTCTCCCAGGCATTGTATAGGATGTCTAACCCAGGCTTTGTGGATTCCAGTGAGTTTCTAGGCACTTTAAGTTAAGTGCCACAATGCTGAGTGTTGAACACCTAAGTTCCTTTGTGAATCCAGGTTTAAGGGCCTCTGACAAGATGCTGATAGCTTGCAACTATGTTGTAACGTGTATTGTGTTCCCCTGTCATGAGATGCTCTACTCACCACCTCCTTATGGCTGCATCTTTGGATTATCTCCCTTCCTGTGGGTGTTCACTCTGTCTTTCTCTCAGGACTCTATGGCTCCCTCTTCATGGATTGGCCCTCCAGACAAGTTACTCTAATTTTTCCCTTCCAGAGGATTTGTGTACCAAAGTCTGTCTGTATCAGCCATCTCAGAAAGTCTTCCAATTCACTGCCTGTCATAGTATAATTCCCAAATCTGAACCTTAGCGTCCAAAATATGGGTACTAGCATGAATCCCTCTAAGCTTAATTACCAGCTTAGATCTGATAGGCTGCCACCAATCAGGACTTAGGTAGAGCGCCTGATAGACTCTGGTCTCCCCAAACCCTTCCCTGGGGACCCCCAAGACCCAGATTCCTTGAGTCTCAAAACAAAGGGGAATAAACCATTTTCCTTCCCCCTCCTTTCTTTCTCCCAGCTCTTTCCCGCCCTGGGTACCCTAGGAGACCACCGTGATTCAATTCCTTGAATCACCCCTTCCCCCTCCCTTCTTCCTCGGAGAGAGATACAGAGATAAACTCCGAGAGCAGGTTTTTCTTCCCTCCTCCCTTTCCTTTCTCCCACCAATTCCCTGGTGAGTGCAGACTCCCTTCCCTGGAGTCTTACAAAAGATAACCAAAAAAAAATCAATTAGATTCTAAAAAAAAGAGGAAAACTTTAATAAAGAAGGAAAAACATAAAAACTATCTCTGTAATCAAGATTGTAAATCTACAGGGTTTTTCTAGCTTATAGACAATAGAAAGAAGCTTTCTCCAGCAGAAACACAATTTAAGCTACTTCCAGAAAGTACACATCTGCAAATAAGAAAACAAGTTAAAAGACTATAACCGCCTTTTTTACTTACTAACTATTCTGAATAGATAAGAGACTGTAGCAGGGAGATTGGCAGAAACCTGGTTGCACCTCTAGTCCTGTCCAGGACCCCGAGAGAACAACACACAAACCCAAAACAAAGGCTTCCCTCCACCCAGATTTGAAAGTATCTTGTTTCCTGATTGGTCCTCTGGTCAGGTGTTTGGGTCCCTGATTGTTAACCCTTTACAGGTAAAAGAGACATTAACCCTTAACTATCTGTTTATGACACTGCCCTTCAATGGTACTACTTTTCCAGTGGCTGGCAGGGAAACCTGGGCCTACCTTCTATTCTGTATTCTAGCCCAGGGACCCTAAAACCAGCAACTAAAGTCTTCACTGTCCCACACTTTGCTGCTGCTTTGTAGACTGCTTCCTATACTGCCTCTATCAGGCTTCTTCTCTACCCTCCTTTGGGCATGTCTTTTCCTCTGGGACAAAGTCACTGCTCTCCCTAGCCTCAGAGAGAATGATCACAGACCACCTCACCCCTGCAACATCTTTCTGCCCTATGCCAGCTGGCTTTATACAAGCCTTTCCTGTTCTGTCGAGGGGAGCTTCATCATTTAATTGGTCCACATAGTTCCCTGACTCTTCCTCCAGATGCACCTAATTTGCCACCTAGCCACTTTAACCCCTTCAGGGGCTGGTGTGGGGTAAACATCTCATCACACTTCTCCATTTACTATTCCACACATGAGATAACCAGATAATGGAGTTTCTTGTTTCACACTAGTGGTATAGAATTGTAATTTTGTGCTGAATGATGTAAGTTCAGAATGAACTGATGACCCATGGTCACAGTCATTATAAGCCTTGAACACCCACTAACTTCAATGGAAACCAAGGGTACTCAGCATTTTGCAGGAAGACACTCTGTAAATCACAAGATTAAATCCTAAAAAGTGCAAAGTAGCTGTCAGCTGAAGTTAGTAGAATCACTATGGGAACAATTTAATTCCCCACAGAGTACAGCTACTGAGCTTGAGATGAGGGAGTGGGTAAATATCACTTAAACATAGAAATCTTTGATCTCCAATTTAGTACTAGAAATTAGATGAGACATAGAGTATATTCTGCAAAACTCTGGAAATGCTGCAATTTGGATACCCAGAAAGATCATGTTGAAAGCAATAAATTCTCCTTAAAAGTGGTAAAATTGCCAAATGATACAAGCTTTTGTCTGAAGGGCAAAATAAAAGCCAGAGTCTGGTAGTTATACATTTTCTTTTGTTCTGTATATCACTTTTTCTTAGAACATTAATTTGCTTAAGCAGGGTTTTTATTTAGGCAACTTGCCAGACAGCAGAGAGAGAGAAACTTAGGCTTTTAGCTGAATGTCTTGTTAATGATGCACCAAATTGGCTAATTTTTCATTCTTTCCAGTGTCTGTAACATAAATGTTATCAGAACCCCATTATGTAATTGTATTTGGGTGTACTGGGACAGAGTACGTGACTGGGAGGATATTTTTTCAACTATATTTCTTTTCATTTGAGCCTCATCCTCCAATAAGAAACACAAAGGCAGACCGCTGTGCTTCCCACTGCAGCTTTAGGGAATTAAAGTCCACCAGTGAAATTCAAAGGAAAATATTGCCATGTGTGTATCTTCAGGGCAGGGAACTGTAACATAAAGAGGAAAAACAATAAAAATGAGTCATGAATTTGCATGAAACTTGACCCATTTTTCCCCTATGTAGGTATAAATAAATATAGATAGATATAGATAGTTATATGTGGCCTAGGGTTATTACAGTCCTTGTGTTGATGTTCCTATGCGCCCTAAACCAGCAATGGCCTCTACATGCATAGATTAGTCCCGCCGTTAATAGGAATGCATTGAGTAGGTGCCTAATTCCAACAAAACACAAATATTATTTAAGTAACACATCTGAGCAGCCATATTGGGAGGTGGGGCTATTAGGCCTCTTTCCAGGTGCATGACAGAATTTGGCCCGAAGTATTATACTATATGAACTAACTCTTTAGCAAATCTCTAATGTTATCCACTTTGCAGCAAATATCTCCATTTTCTTTGGGGGCAAACTAGACATATGCTTCTCACAGCATCAAGAATAAATAAATAAACACAATAAACAAATACATCAGTGCTTGGGGTATTTTGCTCCCCCCCAACCCCATTAATTTAATAATCACTATGTCACTTCTGTCAAATTGAGCTATCTAAAAACCTATTTTTGCAACGTGCCTAGCATTAATTACAAAACCAATGTAAAAAGTGCTGTTTGTGTTTGCTGACCAATATATTATTTATAAGATAATTATATGAACCATCTTTAGCAAATCTGTACATTTTAAAGGAATTTGTTGTTATGAGCTGTTGCATACTTTTCAATAATTAAAACCTCGTTAATTACAAAGGTATGATGTTTTTTGTAGAAAATATGGCATTTGCCTGCCACCTATTGACTCTTTTCAACTGTTCTTTATTTCCCTCTTCGTTCCTTGAGAACTGATTCTCTACCAATGTTAATTACAGTGATTTTATTTTCTTGCTTATTAATTTCATTTGTAATTATTTAATTTGTAATTGCTTAATTATCTACATGCTGAAAAGCTTTGTACTGCATATAGCAAGTATACTTGGCAGAGATCTTTGTTCATTCACACTGTAGGAAAAGCATAAGTGGCTATGACTGCATCACCTTCAGTGATTCAGGAACAACTTGGAGTAGTTAGCCCCAGTGAGACTTGTCAGTATTTGATCCTTATCCATAGAGACAGTGAAGAAGAAACGGTTGAAGAGTGGTGAGGTAAGTGATTGGGGGCTTTCTTGTCCCCATGCCTGGAGAACAGACCCAAGGATGAGTATTTAAGGCAATCTGATCATAACTGCCGTGCTATGTTCAGAATTAGGATTATCTGCATGTGTGTGGAGATCCATGCTAATCGGAAATGATGATGCCAACCCACATATAGTGTATAAGAATTAAACCTCAGTGTAAAATGATTAGAGGTTTGAGTCTTTAAGTAGAAAATATAGGGGTGGACTAAGAGTTCTATATGCTTTTGTTTGACACCAAGACACTTATTTTATCCCATTGTTGCCAAAATCTTTCCCTTTTTCCCTCAGTAACTAAAATCAAGGACACAAGAGTAATCTGAATCTTCCAAATTGTGATGGCTTCGAACTTAAATATGAATAAAACAAATAACAAATATGAGTACCCATGTCCATACCTACACTCAAATCAATATCAGCATTTTGTCATGGCCTCAGATTGAGACTGTTTTCATATTTATAGATGTTAGATTTTTATTTTTAAAAAATGGATCTATTGATTGTGAGGTAATATTTTGCAATTTCACTATATCTAGCACAGTACAATTCACTTAGGACAAAATGTTGGTTGGATTGAACTCAATGGCAAAGCTCCCACTGATTTCATTAGGACTAGGTTTTGACCTTTAATTGGCATCCTGATAAATACAATGCCTGCTTAACTGGGACAATTGATAAGAAACAGAATCAGCACAATACGTTCAATTACTTTTAACAAGGGCTAAACGGCTCACCTAGTCTGCTTAAATGGTAAACTAGTGTTGTCCAAAAGCCTATTTATTGTAATTAATTGGAAAGCTTTACAGTTTGCCAAAATACATTTCCTGCTTTGTGGCCTTTTGTTCTAAATGAAAATGATTTGTTGAACTATTCCAACGAGTCTGTTCATAACTGGGTCCAAAATTTAGGCTTTAAAAGTAAGTTTCTATAAAACCTGAGAAAAGTGGAAATGTTTCCATTACTTAAAAACAAACAAACAAACAAACAAAAAACCCACAAAACAAATAACATTAACAACTTTTATTTGAAAACAAAAAACACATTTTCCTTGCAATGACAATAAGCCAAACATAGCAGCATTGTGTATCTAGTAGGGTTATGAAAATGATATTGACTAACTGGTAGTAAAACAAAAGCAGTAGCCTGTTTGCTAGCCTATTTCTACTGACCTGAATAAAAGCACTGCGTAGTTTGAAAGTTTGTCTCTTTCACCAGTGGAAGTTGGTCAAATAAAAGATTTTACCTCACCCAACTTGTCTATTTCTCTCGAACAACAGACTTGAATAGAAAAAGACAAAGTAAGTAAAACTGCAAAATATTAATTCATAGGTTCTCAAACTAGGGGATCATGGCCTGTATTGCCTTTCTCATATTACTGAATTGGAATGGAGGGTCCCAGTAGGATCCCATCCAAATGAGAAGGAAGTTTCAGATGTCCTGGTATAGAAGAGGGGTCCTTGTATGTCAAAGGATGAAAAACACTGTAATGCTGAAGAGAAAATACGATTATTTTTTTTAAATATATTTTATTTTAACCAAACAATGTCTCACAGCTTCTCTTTACATAACATTTTTATAGCAGTTTATGGAATAAAAGTATATGCCAGTAAAATATGTCCCTGTAAATCATTCCATCAAAATAAATCCCAGTAAATCTCTGATCATTAAGATGGTTGTGTAAATGGCTCATTTCTGTTTCCATCGAGATATGTCAATTAAAAGCATTCTGACCTGTCATAAATAAATGATGTAAACTTACACAGTTTGTTGGTAAGATGTAGATGCAGTGGAGTGAAAATTGTTTATTATATTTTACTGACAGTTTTCTGCCTGGCTTAGATAACAGGCCTCTTGTATGTTACAAATAATCAGACATCAGAAGTTACATACAAATACTGTTTTGGTTTCAAGCCAGTTTTCACAGATTCTACCTGTTATTAAAACAGAAGAAAAAAAATCCTAACATTCTGTTCTCAGGGCTTCAGTGTGAATTATGTGGTACTTAATCTGAGGCTCTTATCCAGGGATAACTGTAACCCCAGAATTGTATATTAGAACAGAATTCTGCTTTTCAGATCATGAATTCTGACCAAATTTGTTCCTGGTGTAATGAGAAAAAATGAAGTCAACAGGAGTTGCTCTTGCTCAGACCAAATCTGCATTAGGCCCATAATGATCATACAGCTTAGTTAAGTCAAATTATATTTAACCAAAAAATAAAAAAAATAAAAAAACTAGGAGTTCTTGTGGCACCTTAGAAACTAACAAATTTATTTGGGCATAAGCTTTAGTGGGCTATAACCTACTTCATCTGATGCATGGAGTGAAAAATACAGTAAACAGGTATAAATATACAGCACATGAAAAGATGGGAGTTGCCTTACAAAGTGGGGGGAGGGTCAGTGCTAATGAGGCCAATTCAATTAGAGTGGATGTGGCCCATTTCCAACATTGGTCAAACCGGACAGTCTTTGTGCAAAAGAATAAATGGACACAAATCAGACATCAAGAATTGTAACATTCACAAACCAGTAGAAGAGCACTTCAGTCTCCCTGGACACTCAATAACAGACTTACAAGTGGCCATTCTTCAACAAAAAAACTTCAGAAACAGACTTCAAAGGAAACTGCAGAACTGGAATTAATGTTCAAACTTGACACCATCAAATTAGGCCTAATAAAGACTGGGAGTGGCTAGGTAACTACAAAAAATAATTTTCCCTCTGTTGATACTCACGCCTTCTTATCAACTGTTGAGAATGGGCCACATCCACCTTGATTGAATTGGCCTCATCAGCACTACAGAAAGTAAACTTCCCTCTATTGATATTCACCCCTTCTTGTCAACTGTTGGGAATGGTTCATAACCACCCTAATTTAATTGGCCTCATTAGCACTGACCCCCGACTTGGTAAGGCAACTCCCATTTTTTCACGTGCTGTGTATTTATAACTGCTTACTGTATTTTTCACTCCATGCATCTGATGAAGTGGGTTATAGCCCACAAAAGTTTATGCCAAAATAAATGTGTTACTCTCTAAGGTGCTACAAGGACTCCTCATTGTTTTTCCTGATACAGACTAACACGGCTACTCCTCTGAAACTTATATTTAACTAATTGTATGTCTATTTCAAGAATTTTGCTTGTGTAATTATTGGTATCGTTGTCAGCTGACAAACCAATATGGAAAGTGAGGATGGTAGCAATATTTTATTATGTTAAATAAGAGTGAAATTTTCACTACTCCTAAGAGAGAAAGAGAGGCTCTTAGCATCTCCGTGTAGCAAAATAATTTATTTAGTGTACAGATTAGAGACACTCTGCTGATAGCTGGCAGTGAAATACCTGGTGTTTATTTTTTATTATAGCTGCACGTAGGGCTAACATAAATTCTTCTTCTTGTAGATTAGTACAGGGAGATCTTGGCGGACCAGCAAAATCCCCTGCTCGGCTCACTACTGATAATTGGAATATCCATTGTCATGTTTATTGCAAAAAGCAGCTAAATCAGTATGTCTTAGCAGGCCTCTGCAATGGCCTTAGGGTATATCTAAACAAGAAGCCAGCAGGGGAGGGGATCAAGGAGGGAGTCTCACCCTGTGTCCTGCCTGATAAGATTTCTGTTGAAATTGCTGAGGTATGTATTTTGGAAAAACAGGACGCATATCTATATCTACATATCTATATCTACCCTTTGGGATGTATTTGTTAGAGACCTCAAGACATGTGGACCCTACAAAAACATGTGTCTAATTAACGGTTTGGGGAAACATATTGCTTGCAAGTCTAACAAGCTTCACTTGCTTACCAGCTTTTGTTATTGACATGTTATTTTTACAGTAGCCCAATAAATAAGGAGAGAAAGTATGGGGAAGGCCGTAGGTCGGCAACCTCTGGCACGCGGCTCACAAGGGTAAGCACCCTGGCGGGCTGGCCTGTTTGTTTACCTGCCATGTCCACAGGTTTGGCCAATCATGGCTCCCACTGGCCGTGGTTCACCATTCCAGGGCAACAGGGGCTCCAGAAAGCAGCGCGGGCTGAGGGATGTGCTGGCCTCGGCTTCCCGCCACCCCCATTTGCCTGAAGCGGCAAACTGCAGCCAGTGGGAGTCGCTATCGGATGAACCTGTGGATGAGGCAGGTAAACAAACTGGCCCAGCACGCCACGGTGCATACCCTGGTGAGCTGCATGCCAGAGGTTGCCGATCTCTGGGGTAGGCAGTCTCTTCAGGAACACTTCATGGACACAGCTTAGGGTCCCCAATGGAAGATGAAAGATGGGCTGATCAGAAAGGTGTTATTGTACCACTTGAAGACTGCTCCAAACTTCAGTAATTATTGATTTGGGGGTATTTGACCAACCTGTTGCAGATGTATGTAAGTGCTTGAGACTAAAACAAAGCGCATCTTTAAGTGAAAGCACTCTTGTACTGTAAGGTTTGTGCTAGCCACCTATCGGTCGGATGACCACGTCTCCATAGATTTGTTTCCTGTCAATACCTCACCAAGAGTAATAGTTACCAAGAGATTTGAGTTTTACAAACCGGGATAGCAAAATTGGAGGCCCCAGTGACATTTAGCGGAAAGGAAGGAGATGGATGGTACAAACAGTTTGTCTATTGCAATAGGAGGTAAAAGACGGCAGAGTGGGATTGCTCCCTACAAGTGCCCATGTTGTAGTTCATGAGTTAATTTATAGATTAATTCCATTACTGGGATTCAGAACTTAGACTGATCACCTGTTTGAGTGAGGAATTATGTCAAAAGGAAAGCAAATACCTGGAAAGAGAGAACCGTTAAAAATGATGTTGGGAAACAGCTTGACTGATTTTATACTTTACTACTGATACCTTGCAACTGCCTACAAAGCAGTTTTCAGAGAAGAAGTAAATTAAGAAAAGAAGGATATTACTGTGTAAGTCTCTTTCACTGGGAAAAGTTTCTGCAGACCATAGAGCCCTGAGTTCACTGAGAAGAGGTGTTAGCCCTGAGCCCCTGGAAGGGTAAAGTTGGGTCTCTTACTTCCTGAGTACCCAAAAGAGAAGGTAGGAGGGTGAGAGCCCTAAATTACGTGGGTAACAGATTGGTTGAGAACATGGGCAACGTAAGGTCACTTGAACTGAATTGATGTAGCCTAATACAGTAAATAATAGCAGAATACCTGTGACTTCTGTCAGAAAAGATCACCACCTACTTAGCAGAATTACCATCCCAGAACAACCAGAGAGAAAGGAAATAAAGAAAAGGTACCAGGAGGGAGGGAGGCTCACTGAGGAGCCCACCCTCCTTGCTAAATGGGTAGTGAGGTGAGGCCTATGCCCATGGGGACTGATGGGTCTGTGAGAAAGCAGGATTGGTCCCAGGCAAGCAGCAGCCACACAGCTTGCAAGCAACAGATAAAGAGAGGCATAATGGCAGGAATAAGGGGAGAAGTAAATGCAGGCACCAGGGATACAAATCCCTGGAACAATACTTGGAATGGTGATATTTGGCCTGATAAAAGTATCATTTTGGGAGATAAGTGATTTAAGGAAAGAGAGTGAGGCATTAACACTAGAGAGGTTGGAGGGAATTCAGCAGTTGAAAGTTGTGGAAATGTTAAAGAGGGAAAGTGTTATAGAAGAGAATTCTTGATTTCTTGCAGCCATTCTGAAGGAAAATGAGTCCTTTTGACTAAGGAATGGTCTGTAAATAATCAATTGTAAATAACAGCTGCAGGCAGAGAGACAATCTGATTTAAGTCATTTGAATATAGATGATATACTCAAAATCACTAATAGAATATAAGGGGTTTGTATTGGAACTTAACTATTTCCAAAGATATAAAAGGGAATGCAGTCTGTGGATGTGGCCATGGCTGTGGCAGGGGCAGCCAGAACCAGGAGAATGGGAGGAGAGGCTGAATGTTTTTTAAAGTAATAAACAGCAGCTAAGAGGTGCAGGAGAAGAACAAAAAGTGAAAAGGTAGGGATGGGGTGCACAAAAGAAGCAATGTTAGAAACACTGAGCCTTAAGTTGGCTCTGAGTATTCAGACTCTTACTTTGATAAGTGTACATGAAAATGCTGCAAGCACAAAATAAATAATTACATCTTATGTAAAAAAAATGATATGGCAAATATATTGTTATAGAAGTTTAACTATGGAAGGAATGTGCAGTTTCCCATGAAATATGGAGTGTATATTGTAGAATGGGTAAAATAAATGCAAACAAACCATGCTATTTAATTAAAATCCCATTCACTTTGCAACAGGAGCCACGATAGGTTATGTTTTCTTTTTCAGGCCATGTCCAGACTAGGGTATTAAAATCGATTTTAGATACGCAACTTCAGCTGAAGTCGAATTTCTAAAATCGAGGTACCCACCCGTCCAGATGGCGCAGCATCGATGTCTGCGGCTCTCCGTGTCGATTCCGGAACTCCGTTCGGGTTGATGGAGTTCCGGAATCGATGTAAGCGCGCTCGGGGATCGATACATCGCGTCCAGACTATACGCGATATATCGATCCCCGAGCAATCGATTTTAAGCCGCCGATGCCGCGGGTTAGTCTGGACGTGGGCTCAGATTGCTGGGGTGTTTTGGAAGCAGGATTTGACAATGGAAAATAATCAGAACTCTGGTGGAAAGTGATTGTGTCCCCTTTAAGACAGAGTCCAGTCTCTAAGCTAGTGCAAGCAAGCCAGAAAGCATCTGTTTTGATGCAAATTACTTAGCTGACAGGGGAGGGAAAAAATCCGCCCATATATTGTAACACAAAGTTGCTGCAGATAATGGATATATTTGGTCAGCAAACAAACTACTTGAAACCCAAAGACTCAGATTTGAACACTCCAGGAAAGAAAGTTGGGAAACAAGTCAGTCCTGAGAGAGACAGGTTAACCCTAAGTAGGGAAAAGAGTTGTGTATGTGTAGTGCTGAAATCTGGAGACAGATACAAAAGGGTTCTGCTTATATGCATGATATCCCTACCTCTTTATTTCATCAAAATCCTGAGAATATAATTAAATTAAAAGTGCAGGCAAAGGTTCCAAGAGGGTATTGAACATATTGGTGCCAGAGACAAATTGTCTAAGTAAAATAACAAGATATTTATAAATGCCCACTTGTAATAGATTTGGTGCTAATATTATTGTTAATATTAAACATTGAGATAAATGTAATGTTAATGAGTAACCTTGTAACAATGTATAATGTGTATGATTTGGGGTGGAAAGCTTTAAGCATGCTAGAAATGATAATTGGAAACATACCTCCTGTTAAAAAGTTATATGGGAATGATGCTTCTCAGCTACTACCTGTAAATAAACTTTAAACTTGGCACAGCAGAGAAAACATTACAAAGCTGGTCTTCTGTATAAAAAAAGGACACTGAGGTATACCGCCTGATGAATTTCATGAATGAAAAGTGGGATAATTCACCCTAAACCCTGAAAGTTAGAAGACATTAAAACCTGGCCTGCCTATAGAACAAAAACACATGAAAGTATGGAGATAATTCCTCTGTTTTGCTTGCAGTCAGCAAGGAGATTTGTAAAAGGAAGAGGTATTTTAAGCATTAATCTGCCTCCTCCAAAGGGAGTAGGAAATGTTCTTTTTGTCTTTCAGAAGGTTAGGAAAAGCTGGCACCAGCTGAATAGCAATCCTGAATACCATGGATCCATTGTTGCAAGGAAGATTGTGCTTTGTGTTGTATGTCTTGTTGCTAGCACTGTTGTGATGGGCGTTAAAAAGAGGATACTGCATTAGAAAAACAAACAAACAATAAATGAGCACATTAACTGTATTTACAGGAACAAATGTTGCAGAAGGGCGGAGGTCAAGGAACTTCAGTCTGTTAACAGGTGGTGGAAGCAAGTTTAAAATATATATGGGATGCAAGGTTTATTATTGATGGGAATGAAAGGATAAACATAAAAATGTTAAGCACAAAGTGGAATTGCCAAGTATAAAAGGGTATGTTATAAACACTGGTTGCCAAAAGAGTAGTCAGTAATGATTGGCAAATCTTAATCAACCTCTAGCATGTAAGTCAACTGAAGGCACTAGTGTGTTGTATAGAATTAAATATAAGAAAAGGGATGCTACCACAACATCTTCTCTGAGTACTACAAGGAACAGTACAGTAAAGGCCCAGTAAAGGTATAGCTGCCCCAGCACAACCCCAATGTGAAATACTGAAGGTTGCTGGATTTGCTTGGCAGTCAGGAAGGGACATGGACATGAAGATGCCAATAGGGTTTAATGAGCCTCACTTGCTTCAGATCTGGGAATCACATCTCAGTACATTGACTATTCTCTCAAGCCAAATATTTTTGAGTATTAAAGAACTGTGCCAATGAACATTGGCAAGTGCGTACTTGGGATTTAAGGGAAATGAAACCCCTGGAATGGATCAAAGAAACCCAGAACAGTAAATGTACTACAGAAATAAGGAAGGCTCATTAGTGGATCTTTGTCAAAATTAAGACTGGAGCAACAAATTATTTCTGAAATACTGCCATTGTGGCAACAATAAGTTGAACAGAATTTGTTACTTCTAGCAGGGATGATGGAAACAATACAAGGGAATGTGCCTTTAGCATTAGCCTGTACACAGGACCAGAAAATGACTCAGCAGTTAGTTATTCAAATAATTTGGGAAGGCAGGCAAAGAAATTTGCCTTTGAAAATAAAAAATTGCAGTGGGAAAGTGTTACAAAATGGGAGAGATAATAAATGGCATAGTGGAAATTGGTAAACATTGCACTACATAAAGATCAAGTGGTTCTATGGGTATATATAGTAACTGTACACCTCTGTCTAATTATTGATATATATCTGGGTACCCATGGGAATCCAGTTAACAAAAAAAAATGTATGTATTATGTATTCCGCTGATCATCAGTCCTGGGCATATAAAGAAAACCAGTAATGAAAAACCATTGACATGTTTCAGAGTGCTGCCCATGAAAATTTAGGATGTGTGTGTGAGGACAAAATTTACAAGAAAGAGATGAACATTTCTATGTTAAAACCAAAGGAACCTAAAGATATATGTTTGATATTCTCACTGAAAAAAAGTCAGCAGTTGTACATGCAGGAAAGGGATGTGTTTGTGCTAGAAGTCATTGTCCAATGGTAGTAGTATTTGATAACTAATTGTATTTTATGACTTTTTGAGTTAATAAATGTTTTTGTCATGTTGTAACTATTCAGAATGTGATTTTGAATTTTAAGTGCTTGAACTGAAATATAATCAGTTAAAAGTGACATCTACTTTTGTCATAAACAGATAGTTAAGGGTTAATGTCTCTCTTACCTGTAAAGGGTTAACAAACAGGGACCTCAAACACCTGACCAGAGGACCAATCAGAAGACAAGATACTTTCAAATCTCATGGGAGAGAAGCCTTTGTTTGTGGGTTTTGGGTTTGTTCTCTCTGGGTCCTGGACGGGACTAGAGGTGCAACCAGGTTTCTGCCAATCTCCCTGCTACAGTCTCCTCTTATCTGTTCAGAATTGTGAGTAAGAAAAGGCGGTCATAGTCTTTTAATTTAGTTTTTTTTTTTATTTACATATGTGTACTTGCTGGAAGTAGCTTAAATTGTGTTTTTGCTGGAGAAAGTTTATTTCTATTGTTTATAAGTTGAAAGACCCTGTAACTGTTTACCATCTAAAGTGCAGAGATAAACCTTTGACTTTTTTTTCTTTCTTTTTTATTAAAAGTTTTGCTTTTAAGACCTGTTTAATATTTTTCTCCTAGTTAAGGTTCAAGGGAATTGGTGGAGAGAAGGGAAGGATAAATTTTCTCTTTATGTTAGATTCACGCAGCTTGTATTGCCTCTGGGTGAGGGGGAAGGTAACACTCCTCTCGGTGTGGTGATTCAAAAAGTTGAATCAGGCGATCTCCTAGTGTTCCCAGGGCGGGAAGGAGCTGGGAGGAAGAAGGGAGGGGGGAGGGAATGGCTTATTTCCCTTTGTTGTGAGACTCAAGGAATCTGGGTCTTGGGGTCCCCTGGGAAGGTTTTGGGGGGACCAGAGGGTACCAGGCCCTAAAAATTCCTGACTGGTGGCAGCCTATCAGATCTAAGCTGGTAATTAAGCTTAGGGGAATTCATGCTAGTACCAATATTTTGGACTCTAAGGTCCAGAATTGGGAATTATACTACGACATGTTGGCAGCGGTTGGGATAATAGAATCCAAAAGCCAGTAAAATTATTAATTTTCTTTTCTCTGTTAGCTGCTTGTAAGCAGAGAGAAGGGTTTGTTTTTTTTAAACCTACAGCCAGAGAATTTTTTTTCCTTGCTTCGGTCTGGCTGTGCATAGAAATGGCCTCAGGCAAGGGCCATTAAGTTTAACAGGGGTCTTTTGTTAGACAATAGAACTCCAGCTGTGAGTCAACTACACCAGCAGAACACACATGCAAATGAAGGTTTTCCTTTTGTTCTAGTTTTATTCAGGAAGGCTTGTTAGAAACACTCTGTTGCTTAGCAACAGAGCAGGCAGCAGAGGAACAGAAATTCAGACAGTAAACCAGCAGAGGGCACCCCAACACAAGAAAACAGGAACCATGACTTTCAAGGCAAAAATGGAGGCAGAGAAACAAATCAAAGACGCAGAGCACAAGCGAGATATGGAAAAAAAATACAAGAACTAGAAATAAAACAAAAAGAGATGGAGCTAAGGGAAAGAGAAAAAGAGGCTACCCACAGGAGAGAGTTGGAACTCCTGAGGGATACCCACTGGCAGGCCCTGGAATTAGAAAAGGCTAAGCAACAGAACCCAGCCAATCCTAACAACCCTTCACCAATAATGGTTCCACAGCACAAGAAATTTCCCACCTACAAGGCAGATGATGACACTGAGGCCTTCTTAGAAAATTTTGAAAGAGCCTGCCTTGGGTACAGCATCTCTGAAGACCAGCACATTGTAGAATTGAGGCCACTGCTCAGTGGACCCTTAGCAAAGGTAGCAGCTGAAATGCTTAAGGAGAAAATGAAAGATTATAAACTTTTTTTCAAACCAAGGCCAGATACCTAATGGGGATAACACCTGAACATGCCCGTCGGCGATTCAGAAACCAAAAATGGAAACCAGATGTGAGATTCCCCCGACAGCCCTACCACATTGCAAAGAATTATGAAGCCTGGATATCAGGAACAAAGGTTAACAAATCTGGATGAGCTGCACCTCCTGATACAAATGGAGCAGTACTTAGATGGTGTTCCTGAGGAAATAGAAAGGTACATCCTAGATGGAAAGCCCAAAACGGTAATCGAGGCGGGGGAGATTGGAGCCCAATGGATGGAAGTGGCAGAAAAGAAAAAACCTACTATCAAGGGGAGCGAATACCACAGGGGGAACACCGACAATAAACCCTATAACTGAGGACAGCACAAGACCCCACCGACAACCCAAGGAAAGCCACAGACACCCTATTTTTTCACCTCACCGGTCTCCAGTAACCCACCTCGACCCAGTGACCAGTCAGCGGGAAGATGCTTTAAGTGTAATGAACTGGGACATATAAAGGCCAACTGCCCAAAGAACCCCAACCGAGTGCAGTTCATTACACCACCATCACACCAAAGATCCCCAGGCCCAGATGCCTCTCAAATACCCTTGGAGTGAAGGGAAATTTTGAGAGTGGGCGGAAAGAAGGTTACTGCGTGGAGAGACATGGGGGCACAAGTGTCAGCTATCCACCAATCCTTCGTCAACTCCAAATTCATCAATCCAAAGGCCCAAGTGACCATTTACCCCTTCATGTCACAAGCTGTAGACTTGCCTACAGCTAAACTGCCTGTCCAGTACAAAGGCTGGTCAGGAATGTGGACTTTTGCAGTCTATGATAATTATTCCATCCCCATGCTACTGGGGGAAGATTTGGCCAACCAAGTGAAGCGGGCCAAGAGAGTGGGAATGGTTACACGTAGCCAAACCAGGCAAGGTTCCAGACCCATTCCTGTTCCTGAGCCGTCCACAGAGGCCCCGTCTGTGTTACAAGAGACCCACACAGAGGTAGTGGACCCAGATCCCATGCCAATAACGGAAACAGCCACAGTGCTTCCAGTCCCAGACCAGGAACTGGAAAAGCAACCAGCACCAGAACCGTTGCCAGCACTGACGACAGTGCTTGCAAATCCATCTCCAACCCCAACACCAGAGGACGCCAGCGAGCCTGAACTGGCAGAAGCAGCAGACAACCACACCCAAGGGGCTCAGCCAGAGCCTGAAATAATCCCTGGTGCACCAGCGGAAAGCGGTTCACCAGCAACGGAAACAACCCCATCACCTACATCGCTTCCAGAGGGTCCAAGCCCAAGTCCCCAGTCTAAGGAAGAACTGGTGTCTCCAGCTTCAAGGGAACAGTTCCAGACTGAGCAGACAGCAGATGACAGCCTTCAGAAAGCTTGAGTGGCGGCACGAAGCACCCCACCGCCTCTCAGCTCTTCTAATCGATCCCGATTTGTTGTAGAACAAGGACTTTTATACAAGGAGATTCTTTCTGGTGGACACCAGGAAGACTGGCATCCGCAAAAACAGTTGGTGGTTCCAACTAAGTACAGGGAAAAGCTCTTAAGCTTAGCCCATGATCATCCCAGTGGCCATACTGGGGTGAACAGAACCAAGGACCGGTTGGGGAAGTCCTTCCACTGGGAGGGGATGGGCAAGGACGTTGCCAAGTATGTCCGGTCTTGTGAGGTATGCCAAAGGGTGGGAAAGCCCCAAGACCAGGTCAAGGCGCCTCTCCAGCCACTCCCCATAATTGAGGTCCCATTTCAGTGAGTAGCTGTGGATATTCTGGGTCCTTTCCCAAAAAAGACACCCAGAGGAAAGCAGTACATACTGACTTTCGTGGGCTTTGCTACCCGATGGCCGGAAGCAGTAGCTCTAGGCAACACCAGGGCTAACGCTGTGTGCCAAGCCTTAACAGACATTTTTTGCCAGGGTGGGTTGGCCCTCCAACATCCTTACAGATTCAGGATCTAATTGCCTGGCAGGGACCATGCAAAAACTGTGGGAAACTCATGGGGTGAACCACTTGGTTGCCACCCCGTACCACCATCAAACCAATGGCCTGGTCGAAAGGTTTAATGGAACTTTGGGGGCCATGATACGTAGATTCGTCAATGAACACTCCAATGACTGGGACCTAGTGTTGCAGCAGTTGCTTTTTGCCTACAGGGCTGTACTACATCCCAGTTTAGGGTTTTCACCGTTTGAACTTGTGTATGGCCACGAGGTTAAGAAGCCATTACAGTTGGTAAAGCAGCATTGGGAGGGGTTTACGCCTTCTCCAAGGACTAATATTCTGGACTTTGTAAGCAACCTACAAAGCACTCTCCGACACTCTTTAGCCCTTGCTAAAGAGAACCTAAAGGATGCTCAAAAAGAGCAAAAGACCTGGTATGACAAACATACCAGAGAGCGTTCCTTCAAGGTAGGAGACCAGGTTATGGTCTTGAAGGCGCAACAGGCTCATAAGATGGAAGCATCATGGAAAGGGCCATTCACGGTCCAAGAGCGCCTGGGAGCTGTTAACTACCTCATAGCCTTTCCCAATTCCTCCCTAAAGCCCAGAGTGTACCATGTTAATTCTCTCAAGGCCTTTTATTCCAGAGACTTACAGGTTTGTCAGTTTACAGTCCAGGGAGGAGATGACGCTGAGTGGCCTGACGGTGTCTACTAAGAAGGGAAAAAAGATGGTGGCGTGGAAGAGGTAAACCTCTCAACCACACTGGAACGTCTGCAGCAGCAACAAATCAAGGAGCTATGCACTAGCTTTGCCCCATTGTTCTCAGCCACCCCAGGATGGACTAAACGAGCATACCACTCCATTGACACAGGTAATGCTCACCCAATTAGAACACCACCCTACTGAGTGTCTCCTCATGCCCAAGCTGCTATAGAACGAGAGATCCAGAACATGCTACAGATGGGTATAATCCGCTCATCTACCAGTGCATGGGCATCTCCAGTGGTTCTGGTACCCAAACCAAATGGGGAAATACTCTTTTGCGTGGACTATCGTAAGCTAAATGCGGTA
Source organism: Gopherus flavomarginatus (assembly GCF_025201925.1). Lineage (NCBI taxonomy): Eukaryota > Metazoa > Chordata > Testudines > Testudinidae > Gopherus > Gopherus flavomarginatus. The sequence continues at coordinate 278,377,378 of NC_066617.1, read as the reverse complement.
ACTCGTCCAGACAACTATCCAATGCCACGCTCCGATGAGCTATTGGAAAAGTTGGGACGTGCCCAATTCATCTCTACAATAGACTTAACCAAGGGGTACTGGCAAGTACTGCTAGATGAACCTGCCAAAGAGAGGTCAGCATTCATCACCCATGCAGGGGTGTATGAATTTAATGTGCTTCCTTTCGGGCTGCGAAATGCACCCACCACCTTCCAGAGGCTGGTAGATGGTCTACTGGCAGGACTGGGCGAATATGCAGTTGCCTACCTCGATGATGTGGCCATTTTTTCTGACTCCTGGGCCGAACACCTAGAACACCTGGAAAAGGTCTTTGAGAGCATCAGGCAGGCCGGACTAACTGTTAAGGCCAAAAAGTGTCAAATAGGCCAAAACAAAGTGACTTACCTGGGACACCAGGTGGGTCGAGGAACCATAAACCCCCTACAGGCCAAGGTGGATGCTATCCAAAAGTAGCCTGTCCCAAAGTCCAAGAAACAGGTCCGATCCTTCTTAGGCTTGGCCGGGTATTACAGGCGATTTGTACCACACTACAGCCAAATCGCTGCCCCACTGACCGACCTGACCAAAAAGACCCAGCCAAATGCAGTCAAGTGGACTAATGAGTGTCAAAAGGCCTTTACCCAGCTTAAGACAACGCTCATGTCGGACCCTGTGCTAAGAGCCCCGGACTTTGACAAACCATTCCTAGTAACCACAGATGCATCTGAGTGTGGTATAGGAGCAGTTCTCATGCAGGAAGGACCGGAACACAACTTCCATCCTGTCCTGTTTCTCAGCAAGAAACTGTCTGAGAGGGAAAGTCACTGGTCAGTCAGTGAAAAGGAATGCTGCGCCATTGTGTACACCCTGGAAAAGCTACGCCCATACGTTTGGGTACGGCGGTTCCAGCTACAAACCGACCATGCTGGCTAAAGTGGCTTCATACTGCCAAGGGAAACAACAAAAAACTGCTTTGATGGAGTTTAGCTCTCCAAGATTTTGATTTTGAAATTCAACACATTTCAGGAGCTTCTAACAAAGTAGCTGATGCACTCTCTCATGAAAGTTTCCCAGAATCCACTGCTTGAAATTTGTCCTTAAAATGTAGAAAGTCTTGTAGTTTACATACTTAATAGTATATGTAAAGGTACATATGTTGTATTAATCTGTTTATTCTAAAGTTATAGGAAGAAATCACCACCAATGAGGTTCCCCACTGTCTGCGATTTGGGGGGCGTGTAATAAACAGATAGTTAAGGGTTAATGTCTCTCTTACCTGTAAAGGGTTAACAAACAGGGACCCCAAACACCTGACCAGAGGACCAATCAGAAGACAAGATACTTTCAAATCTCATGGGAGGGAAGCCTTTGTTTGTGGGTTTGGAGTTTGGATTTGTTCTCTCTGGGTCCTGGACGGGACTAGAGGTGCAACCAGGTTTCTGCCAATCTCCCTGCTACAGTCTCTTATCTATTCAGAATCGTGGGTAAGAAAAGGCGGTCGTGGTCTTTTAATTTGTTTTGTTTTTTACTTACATATGTGTACTTGCTGGAAGTAGCTTAAATTGTGTTTTTGCAGGAGAAAGTTTATTTCTATTGTTTATAAGTTGAAAGACCCTGTAACTGTTTACCATCTAAAGTGCAGAGATAAACCTTTGACTTTTTTCTTTCTTTTTTATTAGAAGTTTTGCTTTTAAGACCTGTTTAATTTTTTTCTCCTAGTTAAGGTTCAAGGGAATTGGTGGGAAGAAGGGAAGGATAAATTTTCTCTTTGTGTTAGATTCACGCAGCTTGTATTGCCTCTGGGTGAGGGGGAAGGTAACACTCCTCTCGGTGTGGTGATTCAGTAAGTTGAATCAGGCGATCTCCTAGTGTTCCCAGGGCGGGAAGGAGCTGGGAGGAAGAAGGGAGGGGAGAGGGAATGGCTTATTTCCCTTTGTTGTGAGACTCAAGGAATCTGGGTCTTGGGGTCCCCTGGGAAGGTTTTGCGGGGACCAGAGGATATCAGGCCCTAAAAATTCCTGATTGGTGGCAGCCTATCAGATCTAAGCTGGTAATTAAGCTTAGGGGAATTCATGCTAGTACCCATATTTTGGACTCTAAGGTCCAGAATTGCGAATTATACTACGACAACTTTCTACTCTGCTGTAAAACTTGTGCTCTGTGGAATGAATTTAAGTGTTTTACAAACATTGCTTCTGCTTCCTGGTTTGCAGAACCAGCTGAACTGCCAAACAGGAAGGATGCAGAGTCATGGTTACCATGCAGCATAACACCAATTAAATTCAATGAGTATTGGCCAGGACCCAGCACACTGTAGTAAGAGGAGGCCCTGAGCTATAAGTCTTGGTATCAGAGGCCTGGTATGAGGCCTAAGGCCTGAACTAAAGTAATGATCAAGACTTCGCTAACATAAAGCAAAGTTAAGCTGTGAGCCAGAGGCAGGCCCTGCTCACAGAAGCTGGCAAGGAAAGGGCTGATGCTGCAAGAAGATACGTACCTAAAAGGTACTGAACACTAGATATCAGAACATTCACATACTTGTACATTCCACACAGATGACAAGGAACAGACTGACCCATCCCAATGACAGGGGCAAAAGGGTAATATGAGAGATAAGGTTGTTTTGTTCAGACCAAGATGTACAAGGTGAAAGGCGGCACCTTACCACGTAGAGGGGGGTTGTACCTTGCTACGTAGATGGGTTGCACCTCAATACGTCAGGAGTGATGTGTAACTTGTTTGTACCTGTGTATAAGAATGCACCCTAGGGCGATGTCTTTGTCTGGCCTAAGGGGCAGTGGAAAGTCCCGCCACTAACTGAGCCGAGTCCACTGACCGTGGGCACATATTAGTAGTAAGCCCGGTAGACTAAGTAATCTACGGGGAACTATCGTTGTGTCCAATACGGCAATAAACCTGGCCGACGTGCCTTCGTACTTTACTAGACTCTGTGGTCATTGGGGGTTCTCTTCGGGTCTGCTGTGTCAGCTATCTGCGCAGAGCTGGGGCAGCACACAGAGGGAACACACGCACGCAGCCAAGTGATACCAACAAGGAGAGAGCAAAGCACCACATCGGTAACTTCTGACAACACACACCACTGGTGGGAAATATTATTTAGATGGTCCATCACTGGCACAGTATCTTGAATTTGGCCCTACACCCCATTTTAATTATTTTGATGTTCCAAATAGAAGCAGTGTTTTTCTTTTCTTTTCCAGCCTAATGACATGCTGGCATAAAATTCTGATAATTACAAGTCCCCCGACAGATGAGCCAGTGGGTACTGCCACCCTCTTTTCTACCCTTGAGAATATATAGGACTTGTTGCTTTGGGTTTTAAGAACCATGGTAACAGTTAACCACCACCCCCTCCATGTTCTTCAAAAAAAATCAGATTAATTCCCTTCATTGGGGTTTGAGAATAATCCAAATCTAGCAGATTTGGTTCCTACATACTTTTTAAGGCTTATACATTACTTAAGTCATATTTAAGGACTACTTTAGGGATTTAGAGTCAAATCCTGTCTCAGATTAAATCAATGGGAGTTTTTCCATTGACTTCAGTGGGACCAGGATTTCATCCTTAATTGGTATATAGACTCTGTGACAGCCAGCTGCACAGCAGATAAATTATATCCCATATGAATTATGCACAGGGTTGTTTTTTTTTACCAGATTTTTCCCATGAAAAACAAAATAATATATTAATATTTTTAGTGAAGTAATATTTTTAAGATTTCTTCATTGGTTGATGTAATGCTTTTGTCCATAAGTTATTCCCCGCTCCCCCATCCATATCAAACTGTTTTTTTCTTTTTTAATATTTTCTCCCCTTTCAGTTGCAACAGCTCACTGTGATGCTGGACTTTAGTGGAGCTTGATATGTAAGTGTCTCCTTTCTGCATTTCTGTGCGCTAAGCTCCACATTGGATAATCATCTATTTTTTTTCACATATTCACTTTTCTTGTAATCATCTATTTACAGATGAATTGTATGTTTTCTGTTGGGTGTAGACAAAATAGTACAGCAACAGAAAAGACACTTTATTGAAAATTATACTGGATCTCCTCTGAAAGTGTACATATTACAACCATTGAAATATCAAATTAATTCATTGTGATAATTGCTACTGAGATGAATTCCCCATGAAATCATGTTGGCACTTCTTATTTTATTATGTCTCTATTTCAGTTTAAGTGTCCATTATTATCATCACATTTGGTATTCACTTTGTTAATAGTGATCATAACTAATTAATTTGATGTTATTAATGTGGATGCTATAGCTACTTCCACAGGAATCTCACTGTAGTTCATATATACAGTTACTTCTTTATAATTTTAAATCATTAAATGGAGGCATCCGCTTCCAGCAGCTCCCATTGGCCCGGAGCAGTGATCCGCGACCAGTGGGAGCTGCGATTAGCCAGACCTGCAGACAGGGCAGGTAAACACACAGGGCTGGCCCGAAAGGGGCTTTCCCTACACAAGTGTAGAGCCTTGTTTGAGAAACCCTATTCTATACCCTGATTAAAGAGAAGAGAGATTCTTTATGGCCAGATTCTGAGAACCATATGTTGAATACACTTTACTCCCAAAATAGTCTCATTGACATTACAGGGAATATTTGTGAGTGAAGGGAACAGTCTGGCCCTTAATGAATATGATGAAGGAGTATGAAATATGAAAAAGCATTTTAGTTAAAGTATGAACTCTGTATGACATATTTCATATATTCTGAATATTACACATGAATTATATACACAACATATAACTGTTGAGCTGATAGATGCAAACATTTCTGAGGAGATCAGCATACCATTCACATACATTAATATAATAACTGGAAGGACCTCCTGTGAGGTGTTCAGCCTGCTTGGCTTCCACTGATGGTGGAGGCACTTGGTATCTCACAGGATAAAATGCTTATAAATGTAAGGGTTACATGGTGCATTTGTTAAGGTTTTTTCCCCACTTTGAACTTTAGCGTCCAAAAAGTGGGGACCTGCATGATCACTTTTAAGCTTAATTACTAGCTTAAATTTGGTACGCTGCCACCAGCCAAAATATAGTGTTTGGCACACTTCCTGTTCCCCCAAAACCCAAACCCCTTGGGTCTTAAAACAAGGAGAAATAAATGATCTCCCTTCCTTTCCCCCACCAGACTTTCCCCTCACTGGTTTGCCATGGGAAGCTACACTGATCCAAACTCCTTGGATCTTAAAACAAAGAGGAATTAACCTCCCTCCCTCCTTTCCCCTCACCAATCCCTGGTGAGTTTAGACTCAATCTCTTGGATTTTAAAACAAGGAAAAAATCAATCAGGTTTTTTTTTTTTAAAAAAAAAAAGCTTTTAATTAAATTAAGTAAAAATTATTTCTGTAAAATCAGGATGGAAAATGCTTACAGAGTATTCAGACTAGAGGAATCTCCCCCCCCCCCCCCAGCCTTAGATTTAAAGTTACAGCAAACAGAGGTAAAAATCCTTCCAGCAAAAGGAAAAAAAAATCACAAGTTGAAAGAAAACAAACATAAGACTAATCCGCTTTTCCTGGCTTTTACTTACTATTTTGAAACATGAGAGACTGATTCAGAAAGATTGGAGAAAACCTGGATGTATGTCTGGTCCCTCTTAGCTCCAAGAGCAAACAACGAACAAAACAGCACAAAGAATTCCCTCCACCAAGATTTGAAAGTATCTTGTCCCCCTATTTGTCCTCTGGTCAGGTGTCAGCCAGGTTCACTGAGCTTCTTAACCCTTTACAGGTAAAAGAGACATTAACCCTTAACCATATGTTTATGACAGCATTGTTATAAATCTGATAAATCTAGTCACTCCATTTAACTTATTTTAATTATTATTTTTCTTATTTATTTGTATGACCTTACTGTCTAGGAGCCCTAATCATGGAGCAGGACCCCCATTGTGCTAGGTGCTGTACAAACACAACAAAAAAGATGATCCTTGAACTAAGGGACTTTCAATCTTATTGTGATCATCTCATTTTCTAATAATTAAAGTCATAACTGGTAAAAACTGTTACTAAATCAATGTAATGAAGTCATGGCACTCCTCTGAATACCACGTTTCAGCCACGGTATCAGATATTTGAAGTAACAAAACAAAATACTTTCCCTACTAGATATGAGCACTTGCTTCAACTATTTGATTCATCACACAGTATTTCTATTTCCTCCTGAAGAGTCAAAGCCAGTCCTTATCTTATTGCTTTCACTGAAATTCTTACATCTCTTTATATTCCCAAACTATAGAAAGATAGTTCAAAGCAATAAAAAGGCAAAACTTTTCTGTATCTCTTATCATTTCTGTCCAGTCTCCTGGTGTAACCTCTAGACAAGATGTCTTCTTTGAAATTCAGTTTGATTAAAGTTCAGAATGGTTAAAGTCCTTTATCTGTCACATAAGGACCAGCTGGAGTAAACATTGGTTGCTTCACCATCCCAGATGGCTTTCATTTGAGAAGCAACTGTTACAATAGGCTTTGTTGTTTATTTAAAAGACAGCTATGGATTTTTTAAAAAAAATTATTCCTCACTGACACTTCTGGTAAATTAATGTTTGTCTTCCCCAATGCCATCATTGTGCTCTGCAATGTAAAAAGTTCATAATTTTTTTGGAGAGGAAATTATAGCTTTCAGCTCCTTGATGTCATCTTACCTTTTCTTTCTTTGCAACATCTGTAGTCATAAATATAGTCACACAAAGTGAATCCACCCAAGGCATCAACCTGTTGATATAATTTACTGCCTGTCTCCATTCTCTTCCTTTTCAGGAAAAAGTTTTATGCATATTTCACAATTTCCCTATTTTACTAAGAATTACAGTGATATATGAGGTGCTAGTTTGAACCTGTCCCATATTTAGGAAAGTGGATCTATCTATAAATATTGTCATATCCATGTCCTCCTGTCTGAAAGAAGAAGATTCAGAATCACTTCCACAGCAATGTTGGCACATGGTGAATATTTGCTGTATATTTCACAACTATATTCAGGTATCCTTGACAAGAGCATAGCCTTTAGTTTGGAATGGACTGCAACTTCATGCTTAAACTTTACAAACTTAAGGCACCTCATGCTGTAGCACTACATGCTACTGGAAACAATATTCAGGTTGACTACTTCTTGATTGATGATGCTATAAATTGGATTATTATTAAAATAACAAAACCAAAAAAAGGACTTGGGTCTTATTGATACTTGATTGATCTAATTGGTTGAAAAAATACAAACAGTTCAGTGGTATCTGTAGGTGCAAGGTATTGTGACTTTTCTGACATTCTTCTTATAGGTGTATTTGTGGTCAGTGCTGCAGCTCATTGCTTTTTAGTAATCAACGCAAATTCCCACCCTCACAAAAATCCCACATAACTGTAAAGTTATTTGAAAATATATTATTCTAGTTATCTGATTTGGGCTTTGGAAACCTACTCCATGGAGCATCCTGCACATAAAACTTAACTAAACTGAAGCTAAGGTGGCATATTACTTAGACAAGTTACATGTCTTCAGATCACCAGGGCCTGATGAAATGCATCCTAGAATACTGAAGGCACTGACTGAGGTGATATCTGAGCCATTAGAAATTATCTTTGAAAAGTCATGGAAGACGTGATACATTCCAGATGTCTGGAAAAGGGCAAATATAGTGCCCATATACAAGATGGAAAAAAAGGACAACCCGGGGAATTACAGACCAGTCATCTTAACTTCTGCACCTGGAAAGATAATGGAGCAAATAATTAAGAAATCAATTTGCAAACACCTAGAAGATAGTTAGGTGATAAGCAACAGTCAGCATGGATTTGTCAAGAACATGTCAAACTGACCTGATTTCTTTCTTTCTTTGATGGGGTAATAAACCTGGTGGATGGGGGCAAGCGGAGATGTGGTATATCTTGACTTTAGTAAGGCTTGTCTCACATGACCTTCTCATAAACAAATTAGGGAAATACAACTTAGATGGATCTACTAAAAGGTGGGTGCATAACTGGTTTGAAAATTGTTCCCAGAGTAGTTAATAGTGGTTCACAGTCATACAGGAAGTGAATAATGAGTGGCGTCCCGCAGGGATTGGTTCTGGGTCCAGTTATGTTCAATATCTTAATCAATGATTTAGACAATGGCAGAGAGAGTATACTTATAAAGTTTGTGGATGATACCAAGCTAGGAGGGGTTGCAAGTGCTTTGGAGGATAGGATTAAAATTCAAAATGATCTGGAAAAACTGGAGAAATGATCTGAAGTAAATAGGATGAAATTCAATAAGGACAAATGCAAAGTATTCCCCTTAGGAAGGAACAATCAGTTGCACCCATACAAAATGGAATGATGCCCTAGGAAGGAGTACTGTGGAAAGGGATCTGGGGGTCATAGTGGATCACAAGCTAAATATGAGTCACCAGTGTAACACTATTGCAAAAAGAGCAAACACCATTCTGGGATTTATTAGCAGGAGTGTTGTAAGCAAGGCAGAAGAAATAATTCTTCTGCTCTACTCCATGCTGATTGGGCCTCAACTGGAGTATCATGTCCAGTTCTGGGCACCGCATTTCAGGAAAGGTGAGGACAAACTGGAGAAAGTCCAGAGAAGAGCAACAAAAATGATTAAAAAAGTCTAGAAAACATGACCTATGAGGGAAGATTGAAAAAATTGGGTTTGTTTAGTCTGGAGAAGAGAAGACTGAGAGGGGACATGATAACAGTTTTCAAATACATAAAAGGTTGTTACAAGGACAAGGGAGAAAAATTGTCTTCTTAACCTCTGAGGATAGGACAAGAAGCAATGAGCTTCAATTGCAGCAGAGGCAGTTTAGGTCGGACATTAGGAAAAACTTCTTAACTGTCATAGTGGTTAAGCACTGGAATAAATTGCCAAGGGAGGTTGTGGAATTTCCATCATTGGGGATTTTTAAGAGCAGCTTGGACAAACACCTGTCACAAATGGTCTAGATAACACATAGTCCTGCCTTGAGTGCAGGGGACTGGAGTAGATGACCTCTCAAGATCCCTTCCATTTCTATGATATTAATGGCCCTAGACAGCAACTTGTGGAATGCAGGAACCCTCCAAGTTTTAAATGAAAATGTTTCAAATCAGAAGAAAATTTTTATTTAGTCAGATCCAAATTAAGATTGATGCAGTCATAAGAAGAAATTCTTTTCAAGAGAAAAAATAAACAGAACAGGAAGCCCTGGCAGAACAGGGCTTCCATGTGAAGTAAGGACCCTTAAAATTGTGCATTATGCATATTGTAATATATATATTTTGGGCCATATAACAACACTGGTCTACAATTTTTGAGAAGTCGTCTGCTTCAGAGATAGAATGTGATATTTATTATGATGTGCTGAATTCAAATATGACAAGTAAAACAACTGATTGGCTACTGTTTCCAAGATATTTAAGTTTTTACATTTTATGTCTATGTATATTGTGTAGATAGTAGAGTTTTCATCATACATTGTAAACCTAGGTCTTTTCATGTGTTTATGGTTGCTTTACATGATAATATTTCACCTGTCCTGTTTATGTAACACTTTAAAAATCAGCAAAAGCATTATCTAAATAAAATTTATTATGAAACAAAAGGCAATAAACTATTCTGTACATAGTTTAGTCCTATTCAGTGTCTACTCGGCGCTTCTTGGCTTGTCTCTTGTATTCATTCAATGGAGCATCTCTTGTCACTGTCCAGCAATAGTCTGCAAGCATTGATGAGCTCCATTTGCCTTGATAGCCTGCCAGGAGATTCCACTGCTGTAGTCTGGAGTCCAACAGCTCTGCGTCACTCTTGGGTACTTCCAAATCCCTGACAAGGTCACTCAGTTCACCTTGCATTATGAGGTGTGGTTGAGAGGAGGAGGATGGGAGAAAATGTGGGTCCTGTGACATTGATGGTTCAGGACCAGTAGTTTCCTCCTCTTCCTCGTCTGACTCAAGTGAGAATGATTCTGGTGCATCAGGAACCGGCAGTCCTTCTCCGTGGGGTACTGGGTGTATAGCTGATGGAATGTTTGGATAACGCACAGTCCACTTTTTCTTCTTTGACACACCTTTCCCAACTGGAGGCACCATGCAGAAGTAACAATTGCTGGTATGATCTTTTAGCTCTCTCCAAATCATTGGCACTGCAACAGGCATAGATTTCCTTTTCCTGTTCAACTACTGGTGAAGATTTGATGCACAAGTGTTGCAGCATATGTGTGGGGCCCACCTCTTGTCCTGATCTCCAATTTTGCAGCCAAATGAAAAGTGATAGGCTTTCTTAACCATAGTGGTTACACTGCGCTTTTGGGATGCAAAAGTCACTTCACCACAAACATAGCAGAAATTATCTGCACTTTTCACACAAGTACGAGGCATCTCTGCTCACTTTGGCTAAACAGAAATGTGTCCCTTTGCAAAATCAAACACTGACAAATAAGAGAGCACGACACTGTATAATTTCTAGAGCTGATCTAGGGCAATTTGTTCAGCAGAGTGATGTAAGCTTCGTTATGATTGCATCATCCATGACTTCTAGGAATAACATGATGCAATTCATATCATGTATGACGCAATACCAGCTTCAGATTGCATCATTCATTGTTTTGCCTCAAAAGCAAGTACTGTCCAAATCCAGTCATAGATTTATTCTTAGATCCAGTCAAAGATGTATTTTAGTCATTTCTGGTTTAAATTGAGATCCCTTCCCTTTATAACTCACGTATCCTCCGCCATTCCCAAGTCAAGGGTCGTATACACTGACCCAATAGCATATCTTGAAAACTAGAGCCAATCAACAATTTTAAGCATCATTTTCGTTCTCAGTGACCTAGAATTAGTAAAGTAGGACTACATTTATTTCAGAAGCATTTTGGCTGTAGAGCAGTGTAATGGGTGTCTTACCTGTATGGGGAATGAAACTCCTCAAAGTCCCACTAACATATCCTCATATTCTGCCTAGGTCAGGTGGTAAGGTTGCTTTAGTCAAGAATATGTTTGTGTTAAACCAAAAGAGTAGTGAGGAGATGAGTCCATTGTCTCAGTCACCCCAACCTTCAGCTAGAAAAGATGTGCAGCTGTGTGTGTGTGAGGGGGAGCTGCACCCTAACAAGGAGCTGTAACAGTGAATGTGTAGCATTTGTGCAAGCAGAAGATGACTGAAATGGAATACTGTCACATGCAACTTCTCAGACACAGCAGCTTTGCATTATCCTTCCTATGGATTGTTATTAATCAAAATCGCATTTAAAGATGAATGCAATTTAAACATTTTTGAGAATATCTGATTCTTGCAACTGAGCTCTAGAAACCAAAATGCAATTAATCATAAAGCAATTTGTATGGTTCATAGGTTTATCAAGAATACACAACCATTATGTGCTTTACACCATATTTTTCTTAATGTTCTCATTATTAAAATAGTGACCCTGGAAGCTGACCCCATTTTCAACTTGTTGTTAATGCATGACCTCTGTGACTCATGAAAAAAGGAAATCAAACACAAATCTCTTTTAAAGAACACAGGCAACACAGAAATGCAAAACACCTTTACAATCTTAATACTAAATAGTGTTCCTCAGTTCATTTTACCACACCAGCACAGTCCAGTGGCATTAATGGGACACTGTCAGGTTTAAAAACCTGTCTTTGCTATTATATGGTGTGACAGACCCAGGCCAGTGTGGTACAGGGGTCTGGCAGAGGGCAAATATACTAGTCACTGGCTGAGTAGTTTTCTGTTCCCTGAGTGACTAGAGCAGGGACTGCACTGGAGTAATCAGGAACCTGCTAGAACCAGTTAAGGCAGACAGACTGATTAGAACATCTGCAGCCAATCAAGGCAGGCTAATCAGGGCACCTGGGTTTAAAAAGGACCTCACTCCAGTCAGGGAGGGAGAAGCTAGAGGAAAGGAATTGTGTGAGAGGAGCTGGGAGCAAGAGGCACAAGGAGCTGAGAATGAGAGGCTGTGCTGCTGGAGGACTACAGAGTACAAGTGTTATCAGACACCAGGAGGAAGGTCCTGTGGTGAGGATAAAGAAGGTGTTTGGACGAGGCCATGGGGACGTAGCCCAGGGAGTTGTAGTTGTCATGCAGCTGTTGCAAGAGGCATTATAGACAGCTGCAGTGCACAGGGCCTGGGCTGAAACCCGGACTAGAGGGCGGGCCCGGGTTCCCCCTAAATCTCCCAACTCCTGATCAGACACAGGAGGAGTTGATACAGACTGTGGGGAAGATCACTGAGGTGAGTAAATCTGCCAATAAGTGCAGGACCCACCAAGGTAGAGGAGGAACTTTGTCACAATGGAAATGGCCTCATTGATGTTGCCCTGTGCAGAACTGGTATAAGTGGAGGATGAGGCCAATATATTTTTAAATAACCTCCTTCTCAGTTATGCCAGAAATGATGCCTTTTATTATTAAAACATACACAAAAATTAAAATTTGTTACTTTTCACCATTTATGTCTTGATCACATCTTTGCATTGTTTTCAAATGGCAAGATACTAGTCAATTTCCCTTAAAGTCAGGCTGTTTGCTGATTTTATCCTCACAATGTCATTGTTTGGGTTGCAAAAACTGAATTGGAATATTTATTTTAAAAGACTTTTTCCATTGGTACCATATAATCATTAGAGACATTTATTTTGGTCCTGTTTCATAAAAGTTTAGTTTTGGAAAACGTAAATTATGGTTCAGCGTTGGTATCATAATGTCCTTTTATCTATATCAGGGATCGGCAACCTTTGGCACACAGCCCATCAAAGAAATCCTCTGGCAGGTCGAGATGGTTTGTTTACCTGCAGCGTCCGCAGGTTTGACCGATCGCAGCTCCCACTGGCCACGGTTCACCATTCCAGGCCAATGGGGGTGGCCAGAAGCGGTGCAGGCCGAGGGAGGTTTTAAACTGTAGCTAATGTAATTACATTAAATATACTCCTCAGTCCAATTTATCCAAGTATCTGATTTTAGATACCTCAGTTTTGGGGCCTGATTTCCAGAGGATGGCTGCTAATCATAATCTGAAAATCATGCCTATTTCAAGTGTCTCAGGTTGAGTACCCAAAATCTTAGGGACTCCAAAACTTCTAGTCACTTTTGAAAATTTGTGTTTTGTGTGTATGTACAGGCTGAAATTGTCAAAGCCCCTAACAGGAATGGAGGCATCCAAATTAAGAACATAAGTCAGAACCTGATCATTTTAGATTAACAGAATTTGCAAAACAACAAAAAATAATTAAGAAATGAAAAAAAATGGATAGTTCTTTTTGACTGCTTTACTTTTTCTTGCTCTAGTTTATACTTCAAATCCAGTCTGTCTCTCTTACGCAGATTGGAAGACAGATGACTTAAACTGCAAACGTGCACAATTAATTTTTTTTAAAAAGCTAAGATTCAGCTTTAAAATGAACTTTGGCTCCACAAAAAGCTGCCTATTCTTTTTAATGAAGTAATCCACAAAAAAAAGTTGTAGTGACCTAAAATTGAACTGATAGAGAGGATAGTGAAGGCAGGGAGCAATTTCCTCTAATTCAGTAAGCTGTGAATTGAGTAGTCAGAACTGTTCGTCAAACAGCTAGCAATTTGTTTTCATAATACCAATAGCCCCTATTTATATGGGGTTTCTGTGTTTTATGAATGTCTCAGCTGGACATCTTTTAACATTTTTAGGCAATTGCTTTTCACCACTTCAGAGATGAAGACAAATATTTTAAAGTTAACATGAAGCTAACTGTCTTTTGAGACCTGTGTGTCCTATGCCCTATAGTGTCAGCAGCTAAAATATCCTCATTTAGATCTACTGTCTTCATAAACCTAGATTCTTTGAAAGTCCAATTCTCATGCTCTTAATTTTAAACAAGCAGGGTCAACTGTAAGACTCTTCGCTGTGCTCTCTCTCTGACCTGGTAAGAAGGGAGACAGACCTTTAGCTGTTGTAAATCAGCATAGCTCCACTGAAGTCAACAGATCTGGACTAGGAAGTCTAAGGGCTTGCTATACTGCCCCACAGTTGAGACTACTGGGGTGTGAACAGCAGTGCAAATCAGAGTGCTTTTTTGTAACTCCCCCATAGATACACTGCAGGTGCAAGCTAAAATATACTCAAATACATTAAAGCAAACTAGAGACATTTTAGTTTGTGCCCACAACATCCACATGGGGGAGTTACAGAGCAGCATTTTTGGTGTGCACCGCTATTCACTACCCTCTAGTCCAAACTGTGGGGTGTGTAGACATTACGTTCTGTGTACCAGCTGTTGGACCAGGGAAAAATCCCTATTCATACACTGTGGGTATGACAACCCAGCTCCCATTTTGCAACCCTTACTCACTTTGGTGAACTCTCACTCACACAAGCAGCCCCACAGAATTCTCATATGTGCCCCTGACTTTGAGTAAAAGTTGCACAACTGGACCACTGGAATCTAATAATAATAGTTTGCACTATTATAGCACTTTATATCTTCATAGCATTGTGTTACCATTCATTAATTGTAAGTTATACATAAAGACAGTAAAACAGATTTAAATTAATAAGGGGAGATGATAACTCAGATGGAGGTGTGGAGTTGTTGTGTTGTTTCCTATTCTTATATTTCACCTTCTCATCATCAACTTTTGCCAGATGAATGCACTTCAAGTAAGCATCACTGGAGAAGTGAGTTTTTAGGAGGGAGATGTAGGAGGAAAGAGTCAATGTATTACATTTTGATTTGTGAAAAACATAACTAAGTGAAGGATAATTGGAAGAAGTTACAGAAATAAATTTAACCTATTCTTTCATAATCTGAGAGAAGACAATCTGAAAGTCAGACCCAGCTTCAACATTTGTACCACTTAGTCAAAAAAATCTTCATCTTTCCATCTAATGATCAAGGCTGGGTCTTAACATGTCTTCAGATAAGTGTCAATTCTATCAAGGGCTCACAATAGATTTTCAACAACTAAAACCAACATTTTCCATCCATCACCTCTTTTCTCCTACAGATATATTTCACAATGTAGAAATATTAATAAAATAAAAATACTTACCTTTAAGTTGTTTTTATTCCTTTTTTCTTTTTTTTCCCTATTTCTTTATTACTTCCTCTCTCAAATCTTTTATTCCAGGTCCTCAGTTTCCCATTCATCGTTTCCTCCACCCATAACATCCATCATAACAGACCTCTAGAGTTGTTGGAGATCTTTGGACAAACATTTCTTCCTCCTTCCTTACTTTAAAGTAGGTTTCTCTGATATCATTTCTTTCCTAATTACTTCTGACATTATTATGTGACTTAGCCCTGGTCTACACTAAGAATTTAGGTCAAATTTAGCAGCGTTAGATCAATTTAACCCTGCACCCGTCCAAACAATGAAGCCTTTTTTGTTGACTTAAAGTGCTCTTAAAATCGATTTCTGTACTCCTCTCTGATGAAGGGATTAGCAGTGAAATCGACCTTGCTTGGTTGAATTTGGGGTAGTGTGGACACAATTCGACAGTATTAGCCTCCGGGAGCTATCCCAGAGTGCTCTATGGTGACTGCTCTGGACAGCACTTTCAACTCAGATGCACTGGCCAGGTAGACAGGAAAAGCCCTGCAAACTTTTGAGTTTCATTTCCTGTTTGGCCAGTGTGGAGAGCTGATCAGCACAGATGACCATGCAGAGCTCATCAGAACAGGTCACCATGCACAAAAGAGCTCCAGCATGGACCAGATGGGAGGTATTGGATCTGATCACTGTTCCAAAAGATGACAGGCCGAAATATTTTTAAAAATCTCCAATGGCATGAAGGACAGAGTCTATAACAGGGACCTGCAGCAGTGCCGTGTGAAACTTAAAAAGCTCAGGCAAGCTTACCAGAGAGGCAAACGGCTGCTCTGGGCAGAGGTGAAAGTAAGCCAGTACGGCCCGGGATGGAGTACTGGTAAAAAAAGGTGCAGTAATGTACCTGCAAATAAGTGGAGTATTCAGCACTGCCTTACTTTCACCTCTTTTGGCTGTATAACAAAAAGTTAAAACTCCACGCTAATAAAAGCTTGGAAAGGGAAAACTCACTGTCACATTTCCTTGCTGTTTCTCTCCCTCTCCTCCTCCAGCTAGGCTGCCCGACGCGGCTAGGCTCCGTGCTCCCCCAACCTCTCCCACTCAGCAAGGGCTGCAGCAACTCCCCTCTAGCTTGTAGCAGGGAGCACAGAGACTGGCTGAGGGAGAAGCCTCCCCAGGTAGCTTGCTGCCTGCATAGGAACAGTTTAAACTTAGCTGTTCACTTTGCCAAAAATCGCCCTGAATCCGCAGTTCAGACCAATCTTGTTAATTTCACTCATGGTTCTTGGGGTGGGGAGGTGTGTGACCAAAGCCAGGGCAGTACTTTGCTTCCTCCAGGGGGCAGAAATCTTCATTAATATAATACACAAAAAAAACACCAATCAAAACCAGGAACCATTTCCAAGTTCAAATCTAATCCAACTAGATATTCAGGGAAATTATTGTGCCTCCTTTGAAAGAAATCGTAGTTTTCATTCCACCCTCTTTATACATTGATTTAAACATCTGAGATGTCCTTAGGACATAGGGGTTCAGATCTCTTTTTGTTTTGTCAGTTTCGGTGTCCTGCAGAGCATGGAGACTGAAACTGACAAAACTTTAAGTATTTTGTATTTTCCCCCCCCATCCATGAGTGAAATTAACAAGGATGCCAGAAATAGCCCCAAATCGGAGTGAACAGCTAAGTTTAAATTGTTCTTATGCAGGCAGCATGCTACCTGGGGAGATTTCTCCTTCAGCCAGTCCCCCTGCTACAAGCTAGAGGGGAGCCCCTGCTGAGTGCAGGGGTTGGGGGAATGTGGAGCCTAGCTGTGTTGCGCAGCCTGGCTGGAGGAGGAAGAGGGAGGACAAGGAAAAAAATGTGATAGTGAGTTTTCAGTTTTTCAGGCTTATTCCATTAGTAAAGTTTTACTACTACCAGTACTATCTGTAATAACAGTAGCTTTATTTTCTATATCTAAGTCATGCAATGGGAGGGATCCATGAAGTATGTAGGAGAGGTGGATTGCTTGTGTTTGATTGTAGCAGTAAGAATGTAACTTACTTCCACCCTGGCCCTGCCCCTTCCATCTGAAGCCCCGCCCCTTCCAGGGAGAGGGGAGCAGAGTGGGCTCTGTACCGGTAAGAGCTGTATTTTACTTTCACCTCTGGCTCCGGGTCAGATCCCCAGACTTGCTGCTTCTATGATGAGCTGCATGCCATTCTAGGAGGTGCCCTTACAATTACCCTACGCCTGTGTGTGAACTTCATCAATGGATTCTCACGCAACAGGGATACAGATTTTGGGGACAAGGAAGATGAGGAGGAGGATGTTGAAGATAGCTCACAGCAAGCAAGCGGAGAAACAGTTTTCCCTGACAGCCAGGAATTGTTTATTGCACTGGAGCCAGTACCCTCCCAGCCCACCCAAGGCAGGCTCCTGGACCTTGTAGGTGGACAAGGGACCTCTGGGGAGTGTACTTTTGTAAATATAAAACATGGTTTAAAAGCAAGCATGTTTAATGATTAATGTGCCCTGAAGACTTGGGATGCATTCGTGGCCAGTACAGCTACTGGAAAAGTCTGTTAATGTGTATGGGGCGCAGCGGAAATCCTCTTTATCTCTCTGTGTTATCCTCGGGAGAGTGATATCATTCATGGTCACCTGGTTGAAATAGGGGTATTTTATTAAGGGGACATTCAGAGGTGACCGTTCCTGCTGAGCTGTTTGTCTGTGGCTGAATAGAAATCATCCCTTCTGTTAGCCACATGGTGGGGGGGGAGGTGTGAAGTGATTGTGACAGGTTGCATCTCAAACTCTTGGGAGCTGCCACCTGATGTCCCAAGACTAGTTCTGCTCCTGTTTTCCCTACCAGCTCAGGACTCCAGCACCCTGTCTTGCTGAGACAGACACTCCTGTCTGCTCCAACAAAGACCGAAATTACTTGCCCCAAAACTGCAGGTTTACCTGAAAGCAGCTAACAGAAGTGTGCTTGTCTTCAACACCCAGATGCCCAACTCCCAATGAGGTCTAAACCCAAATAAATCCATTTTTCCCTGTATAAAGCTTATGCAGGATAAACCCATAAATTGTTCGCCCTCTATAACACTGATAGAGAGCTGTGCACAGTTGTTTGCTCCCCAGGTATTAATACATACTCTGAGTTAATAAGTAAAAAGTGATTTTATTAAATCAGAAAGTAGGATTTAAGTGGTTCCAAGTAGTAACAGACAGGACAAAGTAAGTCACCAAGCAAAATATAATAAAATGTGCAAGTCTATGTCTAATCAAACTGAATACAGATAATCTCACCAGTTCCAGAATGCCCCCTTTTACAGACTAATCTCCTTTTAGCCTGGGTCCAGCAACCACTCACACCTCTTGCAATCTGTCCTTCATTCCAATTTCTTTCAGTATCCTGGTGGGGTGGGGTGGAGTGGAGAGTCTCTCTCTTTAGCTAGCTGAAGACAAAATGGAGGGGTCTCCCAGGGGTTTAAGTAGACTCTTGTGGGTGGAGAACCCCTCCTCACTCCTATGCCAAGTCCAGCTCCAAGATGGAGTTTGGAGTCACATGGGCAAGTCACATGTCCATGCATGACTCTCAGTTTTTACAGGTAGCATCCTTTGTTCACATGCTACCTTGAATGAACTCAAGTAGACTTCTTATGTGGATTGGAGCATTCCAAGATCCATTTTCCTTTAAGCGTTTCTTGATTAGGTACTTAATTTCAACATTCCTTTCTCCAGGAATGGACCAAATGCTCTACTGAGGTTATTTAGAAATCAAGCCAGTACACAGTCAACATTCATAATATTCATAAGGTTGAATACAAAAATGATACATGCATGCAAATAGGATTAATACCTTCAGTAAAAAATAACCTTTGCAGAGATATGTTACATGGTATATGTAGCATAAAACACGTTCTAAGCATTTTTCCATAAAGCCTTATGGGATGTACTGTCACAGAGATCATCCCAGAGATTTGGGGTGTGTGTGTGGGGGAGGGAAATTGGGTTTGTGCTGCACGTTAACCTGAAAACCACAGCCCGTGCTTTTAAATGGCCAACCCAATGGATGCTTGGTATGGGAAACATGGGCGCTGCTCTTTGAAACCATTCCCACATGGTATGACGGTTAAAGCAGCCAAAAGACCGTTGCTTACCATGTCTGCCTGCAAGCTGAATTCTGATCTCTCACCAAACCAGAAGGCCTTCAATGTAAGAGGCAAAATGGGACCTTGTAAAGAAAGTACACATGCTATGTAATGTTAACAGCTTGGTTCACTGTGAAAGAGTCTACCCACTGTTCTTTAAAATGTGTCTTTAAATACTACTCTCCCTTTTACCCTCTCACAACTGCAAATGTTTCAATACTCCCTGTATCATCTCCTTCCCAGAGGCTAATGAAGATTAGAAGGCAAAAAAAATGCACTCATGATGAAATGGTCACTCAGCTCATGCAGTCCTCCCACACTGAAAGAGCCCAGCAGAATGCATGGAGACAGACAATGTCAGAGTGCAGGAAAGCACAAAATGAAAGTGAGGACAGGTGGCGGGAGCAAGAGGAGAGGTGGCGGGATCAAGATAATAGGTGGTGTCAGCATGATGAGAGAGGGAAGGAATGCTGAGGCTACGGAAGGATCAAACTAATGTTCTCCGGCATATTGTTGAGGTGCAGGAAAGGCAGAATGAGCACAGACCACCACTGCAGCCCCTGTGTAACCAACCGCCCTCTTCTCCAAGTTCCTGAGCCTCCTCACTCAGATGCCCAAGAATGCAGTGGGGGTGCCTCCAGGCACCCAACCACTCCACCCCAGAGGACTGCCCAAGCAACAGAAAGCAGGCATTCAATAACTTTTGAAGTAGAGTATGGCCTTGTCCTTCCCTCCTCCACTACCCCTTCCAGGCTACCTTGGCAGTTATCCCCCCATTTTTGTGATGAATTAATAAACAATGCATGAATTTGAAACAACAATGGCTTTATTGCTTCCGCAAGCGGTGATCAAAGGGAGGAGGGGAGGGCGGCTGGCTTACAGGGAAGTAGAGTGAACAAAGGGGGCGAGTTATCAAGGAGAAACAAACAGAACTTTACCACCATAGCATGGCCAGTCATGAAACTAGTTCAACATTTCTGTGATGCGCAGCACACCCTGCTGTGCTCTTCCAACTTCCTTGGTGTCTGGCTGCGTGTATTTGAGGCCAGGTGATTTACCTCAACCTCCCACCCCACCATAAATGTCTCCCCCTTACTCTTACAGATATTGTGGAGCACACAGCAAGCAGTAGTGATGGGAATATTGGTTTTGCTGAGGTCTAACCAAGTCAGTAAACTGTGCCAGTACACTTAAATATCCAAATGCACATTGTACCACCATTCTGCACTTGCTCAGCCTATAGTTGAAACAGCTCCTGACTACTGTCCAGGCTGCCTGTGTATGGCTTCATGAGCCATGGCATTAAGGGGTAGGCTGGGTCCCCAAAGATAATGTAGGCATTTCAACATCCCCAACAGTTATTTTCTGGTTTAGGAAGTAAGTCCCTTGCTGCAGCTGTTCATACAGACCAGAGTTCCTAAAGATGCAAGCGTCATGTACCTTTCCCGTCCATCCCACGTTGATGTTGGTGAAACGTCCCTTGTGATCCACCAGTTCTTGCAGCGCCATTGAAAAGTACCCCTTTCAGGTTACGTACTGGCTGCCTTGGTGCTCTGGTGCCAAGACAGGGATATGCGTTCCATCTATCGCCCCACCAAACTTAGCAAATACCATGGCAGCAAAGCCATCCACTATGGCCTGCACATTTCCCAGAATCACTACCCTTGATAGCAGCATCTCAGTGTTTGTGTTGGCTGCTTGGATCACAGGAGCTCCCACAGTAGATTTGCCCACTCCAAATTGATTCTCAACCGACCGCTAGCTGTCTGGCATTGCAAGCTTCCAGAGGGCTATTGCTACTCTCTTGTGAACTGTGAGGGCTGCTCTCATCTTGGTATTCTTGCGCTTCAGGGCAGGGGAGAGCAAGTCACAAAGTTCCATGAAAGTGCCCTTACGCATGCGAAAGAGTCATCTCAGACCTGCGATACTATGCAGTCCCACCAGTCTGTGCTAGTTTCCCGGGCCCAGAATTGGTGTTCCGTGATATGAACCTGCCTCATTACAAGCATGACGTCCAAATTGCCAGGGCTGATGCTTTGAGAGAAGTCTGTGTCCATATCCTCAGCACTCTTCACCGCGCTACCATCACCTATTTACCTGCTTTTGAAGTTTCTGGTGCTGTATATACTGCAGGATAATGCGCATGGTGTTTACAGTCCTCATAACTGCTGCCGTGATCTGAGCAGGCTTCATGCATGCAGTGGTATGGCATCTGCAGGACAGCAGAGTGGCAGCGGAAGCAGTCATTCGGTGACTACAGTTTGCAGCCCTATTGCACTGTCTGCTGCAAGAACAGGAGAGCAGAGTGGCAGTGGAAGCACTCGTTTCATGATGACAGTTTGCAGTTCTACTGCACTGTCTGCTGCCAGCAGCGCCCAGGACACAACAGCGGCAGTTGAGCTGAATGGGCTGCACGCTTACAGTGGTATGGCGTCTGCATGGAAAAAAGGCGCAACATGATTGTCTGCCATTGCTTTCAAGGAGGGAGGAGCAACTGATGATGTGGCTAACAGGGCTGGCTTACAGGGAATTAAAACCAACAAAGGGGGTGGGTTTGCATCATGGAGAAACACACCCAACTGTCACACCAAAGTCTGGCCAGTCATGAAACTGGTTTTCAAAGCTTCTGTGATGCACAGTGAACATTGCCGCGCTCTTCTAACCCCAAACAGCCTAGTCAAACAGTGCCAGCGAGCTTTTAGACGTCCAAAGGCACATTCTACCACCATTTGGAACTTGGTCAGTCTATAGTTGAACTGCTCCTTACTACTGTCCAGTCTTCATGAGCCATGGTAGCAAGGGGTAGGCCGGGGCAGGTGCAATTGCATGGTGTTGCTGGCTGGGAGAGCAGCCTGAGGCAGAAGGCTCCAGCTCACATGATATTCTAGGCAGGACTGTAACTCCATGAGACAAAGCTTAAAGAAGAGAATGATCTCGAATCACTCCCATTTATAACCAGGCACCCCTGACTGACCTCACCGAGGTTGGCCAGGAGCACCTAGGAGACAATGGCTAGCAGTCGTATTGCACCATCTGCTGCTGTGAAGGTAAGGAGCTGCTGTGGTGTAGCAATGCAGTACTGCATCTGCCAGCAGCACCCAGGAGACGTACAGTGATGGTGAGCTGAGAGGGCTCCATGCTTGCCATAGTATGTCGTCTGCACAAGTAATCCAGGAATAAAGGTGAGAAATAATTGTTTGCTGTTGCTTTCACAGAGGGAGGGAGGAAGCGAGGGGGGCCTGATGACATGTACCCAAAACCACCTGCGAGAATGTTTTTTCCCCATCAAGCATTGGGAGCTCAACCCGAATTCCAATGGGTGGTGGAGACTGCAGGGACTGTAGGATAGCTACCCACAGTGCAATGTTCTGAAAGTCAACGCTAGCCTCAGTACTGTGGACGCACTCTGCCAACTTAATGCGCTTAGTGGGGACACACAATCAACTTATAAAATCGATTTCTAAAAAATAGACTTCTATAAAATAGACCTAATTTGTGTAGACATACCCTTAGGTGAACAACTGCACAGCACAAATAGTGAACAGTGATAATGAACAATTTAAAAACGCCTAGTCTGAAAATTAGTCATCCATATCACTTGGAGACCTTAAGAATAAGGAACACATTCATTAATGATTCACTAACTAAAAAAAGAGGCTGTTATTAATGTATATTATCCTAAATTAATAATTTGAACAGTTGTAATGATAGTCATTCTTGCTTTAACATGCAATATTCCTCTGTGGCAAGGTTCCCTGGTGGCCAGTTAACACTTCTTCCTACCAGACCATATGGGCTATGTCTTTCCCTGGGCACTTTGTCTTATGTCAATGCATGGAGAAATCTCCATTTGAGAATTCTTACATCAATCACCTTAAAGTGTTAGCAGCAGTGTAGTTACCCGCTCCAGCCCTGACAGGATAGAAGCCAGCCCTGGGAGAGTGCTAGGGGCTAGGAGAAAAAGCCCAAGCTGATTGGGGAAGGAGCTACACCTGGGCCATGCTCCAATCGGGGCAGCTGGGCCTCATAAGAAGGCCAGATAGCCAGAAGCTGAACAGAGTCTCTCTTTGCTTTCAGAGAGAGAGAGAGGAGCCCAGCTGCTGAGAAGCTCAGGGTACCTAGAGTGAGGCAGGGCTGGGGAAAGGCCAGAGGGACTGGGGATCTCCAGGCTGGCAACTCCTCAGGCTGCAGGGACAGGCAGCAAGTCCAACCCCCCCCTTGCCTGTGATGATTGGCTTATACTGCAGTCTTCCCCAGGGACTTGGTTGGTGACTTGCAGTAGCCTACAACTGAGGTGAGATGGGGATAGTGGGTGGGAGGTTCCCTGAGGAGCAGATATCCCGAGACTGAGGGGTGTACAGCAGGGGGCAGCACCCCAGATAATGGGGCACTGGGTCTGGGAGGAACATGGGGGCCAAGTGGTAGTGGGACACTGGCCTGCAGAGGGCACTCCAACCTCTGGAGGGCTAATTCCCTGACAAAGACCAGCAGGAGGTGCCATAGAGGGTGAGTCCGCATGCCTACAAGCAGGTATCACAGGTTCCTGCAACCCAAGCCTTCCCTGTAAATCAGTGATCCAGGCACCAATGCTACAAGCATGAAGGGGAAAAAACCACACATTTTTGTTCAGAACAGACACTGTCTTATGACCATATCATAGAGTCAGGAGTCAACTGACCTCAGAAACCAATATTTCATTTTTTTGGGAGGGGGGGTTATGTCTGAGTCTATATGAACACATCTACTTCAAGTCTTGCAAGTTTTAAAATACTTGTTTACCGCTTTTCTCCACTTTTCTATCAAGATACATTGGTCTCCTGGTGATACCAATTCTCACTGACTATTTCAACACATATCAGCCAATGTTACTGTGACACAGTAGAGATAACATTCTTGTGTTTTCTGTGTAGCTTTTCCTCTCTCGCTGCCAATAAACTGACTGAACCACATTGTGAAACTTACCTTTCTCTCCTCCCTGTTTGGTGATTTCTCATTATTAATATGTTAAACATTTGACTGTTCTCATCTGGCAGTGCCCTTCTGGAATATGGATTTATTTTTCCCTTGCATTTATGTCTTCCTTACAGAGTAGTATAGTCCCATTAATGCCAGTTTTAAAGATAGACCTAATTTTTCCCAGCATGTCCCATGCTAAAGACACTCAGAATCATTATACTCACCTTATGTCCCCTAACAGCTGGCATGTGAATACAATGCTGTTGTGTTTTCTTCTTGTTGTTGCTGTGTTTTAATGACAATTTTTTTTTAAAAGAAAAGTGGATGGACCAGTCTGCTATTTTGACAGCAAGAATTTAGCTGGCAGAAATAATTTTTTGTTCATTATTGGAGGCTTCTGATCAATTCATGAATCATTTAATGAAATTGTTTATTAATCATTAAAGTAGTAAAATGTAATTAAAAAATGGGGACCAAACACTCATTTACTGACTTCCCTTGCAGAATCTGTTCAATACCAAACACTTTTTAATCCCACAGACTTTAGAAAATGCTTTCCTGGATTGAATCTTTGATGGAAGATAAAGTTTGCTAATGTACTTTGCAACTTAATGAATTATTTTTTTCCTTCACCTATTCACTGCTCAAGGTCATGTCAATCACTTGAAATGGGGGATATTTATTTAAAAAAATTTAGAGAGGGTACTGGCTAAAACCCTGAACTCAGTAGGGTTAAAGTCAGCAACCTAGCAGTTTAATTTAGAACCAGAAAAGATCTACTAAGTAGCTTTTCCTTCTTCCTTCACTGTAGTACTATTCCCTCTGGTACATGTTCTAGTTCTCAAGGATGGTTTAAAGTGTTGCAGTCTATGGAGCTTCCTCTAATACTCCACTATGGGGATTATTTGAGAGCTGAATGGATATCATGAGATTCCGCAATCACTGTTTGCATCACTTAACTATGGCTCACTGGAATTTTGAATATTTTTTAACATAACCACTCCTCCACCTTTTCTTCCTATTCTGTCTGTCCTGTATGAACTGAACCCACATAGTTCATATCCACCATGTTCCAGTTTTGCCTACTATAATTTGCTTCCATAATTTAGCAACTCTTCTAGTTCTCATTGCTTGTTTTCCTTTCTTCATGAATTTATGGGCAGAAACTTTAATACATTTTGTGCCCAGATACTGTAAGAGGATTCAGTTTAGATTATTGATGGATGAGACATCAAATAACTCAGCTGAAGTGGTGTTTGTTAGCAAAAGATAGATCAGCACAAACAGAAAGGGTTAATACATGATCTAATTCAAGGAGCAGGCTTGCAGCTCAAATTTTCGCTCATCCAAATATTATAAGCTCACCTCATGGTGTATTTATATACTTGTTTACACAGAGTAAATTCCCCAAATTAGTACAAATATTTCATCTTTTCCTTGTCTGATTTTTTAAACTATTTTGAAGGTCCGGAAGACATATATACCAATTATACCAGAAATATGCAGAAATTGTTCATAGTATTTTATCTAGTCAAGGACATACATCAATTATCCAAATTATCCTTAGAAGATATAAACATTGTTGGTTATTGGCCATTACTTCTGAAAAGTTCTGCCTACACAAATAAAATCAGTTACACAAAGTCCATCTCTTGAGAAGCATTTGCAGGGAAGCTTGACAAGTATAAAAGCAAGCTGCTTTTTTTCATTCCTAAGTGAAAAAAATACAAAATCTTCTACAAATATATGACATTGGCAAAGAGTACCATGGTGATGGACATTCTCCAAATATATGTAATAAATAAAGACTATTATTCATTTTTATTTGTTTCCCAGAACAACTGCATCATCTGTTTTACTTGGTTCTGGAAAGTATCTGTCAGACTAGATAGGCTAAAAAAAGTTCCCCTCATTCCCCCCCCATCTATCCTTTTAGATGTGTCATGAAATAATTGTCTAATAATAATGAAGAGTTTAGTGTCTGTGATCACAGTTTTGATGAATCTGACTTTTAAAGACATATTAGATTTTTTTTTATATTTCCCCCTTCCTGATGTCAGTACAGAACACTGACATGTCATCATGTATCTCTTAAGCAGGGGGCACGTTGAAATTAGAACATACATTGATGTACTCTAAAAACTGGCATTACCAAAAGCCACTACTATCTTTTGTTAATTGTTTTAATATTAGACAAAATTATTTTGCTCTTTTAAAAAAAAAAAAGAGAGCTGGACATGCCAGAACATTTATAACTAGTCAGAATCCCCTAGAAATTAAAACTGTCTGACTGACATAATTTTGCTAGTAATAGTCTAATTTTATTTTAAAATATCATTTTGTCACAGATAGTATAGTCAGTCTTGCATACAAACAGAATGGTTAAATATGGCTTTATCAAGAGAACACAACCACATTCCTTGTGGGGATTAACTTGAAAAGCAATCTTGTCTTGGTCTTATTAATTGTGAATTAGGCCTTTAACAGATAAAAAAGTAAAAAACATGCCATGAAATTAACTGAATAGACTAAAAACTTACAGGCAGAACTTTTTCACACAAAGAAACTGGTTGTGGCATTCATTCTTGGGTCTTGGTGATACTGGGTCACTAGTGTCATTTAAAGAACACAGTGATCACAATTCAGGATACAGTATTGGAAGAAAACTAAGGCAACTTAGGCCTCTACCCTGGCATTACTGAAATTGTGCACTCCTGGGAAATGAGCACTTCTAATTAATGATATTCCGACTGAAGTTACCAGCAGGGAATTCTTCTTGCAAACGGGAACGCCGACTGACATAAAACTGGTGGAGGTGGCAGAACCACCTTCTGTTCCAGCTATTGCCCTCCATCCCTGGCATAAGGGAAAGAAGATGGCATGTTATTGTGGGTGTAGGGAGGGGCATAACAGAGAGAATCAGAACTGTTACACCAGTGGCATATGTTAGAGTTGGTGCTTACGCTGGGCCAGGTGGCACAAGATTAGGGGACCAGAAACTGGTTCCTGGGCAGCCTTTCATCTCCTCTGTCTGAATTCCACTTGGGCACCATGAGAGTGTGAACTGTCACATGGGGGGAGGAAAAACAATGAACCAAGCAAAAAAAACCAAGCCAACCAGCCGAGTTCAATTAACTACCCATTTTAAGGCTGCTGGGTTTGAGAGATGGTTTGGGGTTGATATAAGCCAGACCCAGGTCATTCCAGAGAGACAGGAGTAGAGGCAATGACTAAGAAGACTGGAGGCTGAAGGATTACTAATGGGAATTTCCTAAAATCTTCTTTCTGGAGCAGTTTTTCCCAAGAAGACTGGGAACCTGAAGGATTGCCAAGGAGGAAAAAAAACAGCTCCAGGACAGACAGGAGGAGAGCCAATTGCCTTGAGGAAAACAAGTATTAAGTTTTGGAAGAGCAGGGCATGGGTTGAGGTCTGCCTATCTGGGAAACTTAGAGGGGAATCTTATAACTTCACATACAATATTGCCACATATATTTTACCAGGGCAATATTGAGCAACAAGTTATGAGTGTTTTAAGTACCTCATAAGGCATACTTTGCACAAATAGGATTACAATAGAATGTAGTGTGAACATAGACATCTTCTATTACAATGACAGTGAAGAATCATGCCTATGAAGATGTTGTTCACAATATTTACTATAAAATAGCCAGCATTTGCCAGTAGTTCTCACAACTTTGTCTTACATAGTGCACACATTTCCTATTCTCCAAATAGAGGAAAATGGTGCTCTCTCTCAGACTCCATTGTGTATTAACTACAACCACAGAAAGCAGAGGCGTCTCTTGGTTCTTAACTACCCAGAGGACTAGGTCCCTAAACTAATTAGAGTGGGACTAGAACTGGTGTAATAAAGGACTCATCAATCATGATACTTACCCAAGACATGCAGAAAAATGTTGCTATTTCAAACAGGGTTGGAATTGGGGAATGGAACTCATGAAACTCTTCCAAGTGCTGTCCACAACATATTTTTTGCCCACTTGAGATACCAAGATAAGATATTGCTCACAGCAGATAAAGAGGAGGTTCAAAATATGATCATGCATCTTCAAGTGTGGTTCTCCCTCACTAGAGTTTGCGTGTTCAGCTAGGTTCCTTGGGAATGGCCTCCCCTCACTGGGGCTCTCATTTCATCCTGGGGTCCTTAAGCTTGTCACCTTCTTATGTCACAGATATCCTGTTGTACTAGTGACCTTTGATTTGTGTGTGTGTGTGTGGGGGGGGAGAAGATGACAGTACTCTCCCAAATGCCACACACTTGTAGCGCTGAAATGAGATGTCACTGTAGACTGTGCAGATCTTTATGGTATGATCCCCCTCTCCTTTCTGATAGTTAGTCAAAACATTACTGAATAACTACAATTTCTATAATGAAGTCTTTATTCATAATAAATCCTATTGAAACCACTGGATATTTTCCCTGATAAAGAACTTCAGGATTAGGCCATAGTCTTAAAATGAACTAGTAACATAACTTCCCCTTAAACACAGATTAATTACCTACAATGTCAGGAAAGGACGTAACATTCTATAGTGCTATCAGGCAGACAGAAATTAGTCTTAAATATGAAATCAAAATTAAAAATAGATACAAGTTTTTTCTCCTCTGAAGACTTCAGCATTTCCTCCCTTTCTTCTAGTTCTTTGTACTCTTTAATGATTTTCTCAATGCTGCAGATGCTAATCATGCTTTTCTTTCTCTCTTTTTTTTGTTCTAATAGATGCTACAAATCACATAAGTAATATTAATGCAAGGACTGGGTCAAGTGGATACAATAAATCAGCTTCAAAAGACCTTTAGTCTTTCTAATTCTCACGTTTGTCCTACAGTTTTCATTAGGTTTACTGAGGTTTTTAGTATAATCTCACACAAGCTAATTTTGGCTTTTGTTGGGCTGTCATTTGCAAGGGTTTACAAGATCAACTTTCCTGGAAATATTAAACTATACCAGAGCTGAATTAGCTTTTCTTTGAAGATAGATGGAAATCATTTTCTTATTCATTGAGTCAGTTCTGT
This sequence comes from Gopherus flavomarginatus, assembly GCF_025201925.1. Taxonomy (NCBI): domain Eukaryota; kingdom Metazoa; phylum Chordata; order Testudines; family Testudinidae; genus Gopherus; species Gopherus flavomarginatus. The sequence continues at coordinate 278,348,207 of NC_066617.1, read as the reverse complement.
TTTGCCTAGATATGGAGTATGACTGAAATATCTGACTAACAGTTGCTGTATCTGTTGGTAATCAGCTAAATCAACATGTTTAAGATGAAGAAAAGGTGTCAGTCAAGTGTTCTCTGCTCAGATCTTATACACCTAAAAAAATTGAAATGAGTGGGCCCTTTCATTAACAAATTAGGAAAACAATATGTTCAACAACTGGATTAAATTCTTGTTCCTGAAATCAATGGAATTTCACTTGAACTAAGGGAGATAGTTGTTGGTAGTTGGTTACCACTATGACACAAATATACACTCATGCATACAAGATTATGCAATACTATTTGTACATTTATGTCTGCTTTGGTTTGTACATTAGCTCCAGTATTTAGGGCTTGAAATTCCTGTTGCCCTAGTAGCATGCTGTATATTGTAGAACTGGTCAAAAAATAATACTTATAGTCAGTGGGACAGAGAAAAAGAACAAGACCAAGAATGACTCTGTAGCCTAATGGTTAGGACACTTATATGAGTGGTAGGAAGACCCAACTCTTAGCTCAAATGATATTTAATTATACAGATGGAACAACTTCAACTGAAGACTTTGAGAGAAAACCACTCAAGAATTGGTGATAAAATAAGGGGCAAAAATCAGATTTTTTCCAGTTTTCCTTGAAATTTAAAATCATTTAAAATTTCCTGACCATATTTAATATTTAGATGCACTCTATTATGAGTTGCCTTGCATGACAGACCTGCATTACAATTGGAGCTTGCTGAGTTACAGAAAATCCTACAAGTTTTCTTTTTTTTGTTCCCCAGTACCAGTTTCTTGGGTCAATTTTGGAAGAAGGAAAAACAAAAAAATAGAATTTTTTAGCTTATGATTCATTAAAATATTACTGACTTGGAATATTTAGTTTTTGTAATGTAGGATTATATGATAAAGAACACAATTACTCATCTCATGCCTCTTATCTTTCAGGTTATAACTAATTTTGAAGGGTAGCAGCTCTTAAAAATAAATGTTTAAGGAAAAATAGGAAAAAACTGTAGTATTTATTGTTCAGAAAAAATGCTGCAAAATTGTCACTGTGATGAAACTGTGCAGCTTTCTAAAATGTAAGAGAATGAATTAAATGCTACACGGATCTTACTAAATTACTTAAGCAGAATAAAATGTACATGGTGAAGCAGAGTGTGCTATTTCAGTACCAGAAGTGGATAATTTTTCAATAATAAAAATGGGAATCACAGTTGGGAATCATGTAAGAATATGTTACTAGATGCCCCACAGTCAAGGAAAAAGGCTATGCTGACTAAAAAACCAACCTGACTTTGCAGGAAAGTGAAGGCAGCTATGACATTCAAAAAATGAAAGGGAAGTTGATAGTAATCAATAAATCAGAAGTTAAAGAACTGTAGAAAACTGATAAGGGAAGCGAAAGGACAAGGAGAATTCTATAACCAGTAGAGTTGAAGACAATGAGTAGGAGTTTTTAAAATATTTTAGGAACAAAACAGTAATTCTAACAATTATATTGGTCCAGAATGATCAATAATGAAAAACAAACCAGAAGTGTTCAATAAATATTTCTGTTCTGAAGTTGGGCTAAAAACAAATGATATAGTCAACTTATGATGATAACACTCTTTCCATTGCACTAGTAATGCTGGAGGATGTTAAGCAGAAGATACAGAAATTAGACATTTTAAAATCAGGAGGGCCACATAACTTGCATCCAAAAGTTTTAAAAGATTTCAGAGGCACTTGCTGAACCATTCATTTTGTTTTTCAATAAGTCTTGGAGCCCTGGAAAAGTTCCAGGAGAGTGGAAGAAAGCTAATGTTGTGCCAATTTTTTAAAAAGGGTAATCGGGATGACATGTGTAATTATAAGTTTGTCAACCTAATATTGATTCCAGGCAAGATCACTGAGAGACTGATAGGGCCACGATTAATGAAGAATTAAAGGAGAGTAAAGTACTTAATGCAAATAAATATGGTTTATGGAAAATAGATCTTATAAAACTAACCCGATATCTTTTTTTGAAGAGTTTACAACTTTGATTGATACAGGTATTAGTGTTGACATAGTATGCTTAGACTTCTGTAAGGCATTTGACTTGGTACTGCATGACATTTTGATTAAAACACTAGAATATAAAAATAAAATGGCATATATTAAATGGATTAAATGCTGTCTAACTGATAGATCTCAAAATGTAACTGTAAAACAGGGAATCATCATGAAGCAAGTCTGTTTCGAGTACTGTCCGGCAGAGATCAGGTCTTGGCTCTATGCTGTTTAAAATATTTAACAATGGCCTGGAAGAAAATATTAAATTCTCACTGATAGTGTTTGCAGATAACACAAAAATTAGTGAAGCGGTAAATAATGAGGAGGACAGGTCACTGATTCAGATCAATCTGAATAACTTGGTTAACTGGGAACAGGCAAACAATATTCATTTTAATATGGTTATACGTAAATGTCTACATCTAGGATGAAAGAATGAAGCTCATAGTTACAGGACGGGTGACTATCCTGGAAGTAGTGACTCTGAAAAAGATTTGGTAGTCGTGGTGGATAATTAGACTCAAACTCAACTTTAGCCTTCAACATAAGCCCCCAGTGCAACACTGTGGCCAAAAGAACTAATGCAAACCTGGGATACATAAATGGGAACTTTGAGTAATCACAGAGAGGTTATTTTACCTTTGTATTTGTAACTGGTTTACTTGCTGCTGAAATATTGTGTTCCGTTCTGATGCCCACAATTCCAGAACTATGTTGATAAATTGGAAAGGGTTCAGAGAAGAGCCACAAGAATGATTAAAGGAGTAGAAAACATGCCTTATAGTGATAGACTTAATGAGATCAATCTAGCTTTGCAAAGAGAAGGTTAAGGGATGTCTTGGTTACAGTCTATAAATATTGGCATGTAGAACAAATATTTAGTAATGGGTTCTACAATATAGCAGAGAAAGATGTTACATGATCCAATGGTTAGAAGTTGAAGCTAGGCAAATTCAGGCTGCAAATAAGGTGTAATTTTTTAATGGTGACAGTAATTAACCATTGGAACAATTTTCTGGGGTTGTGGTGGATTCTCCATCACTGAACATTTTAAAATCAAGATTGGATTTTATTTTTCTAAAATATCTTCTCTAGGAATTATTTTGGGGAAATTCTGTGATCTGTGGTATACAGGAGATCAGTCATCATAATGGTACCTTCTGGCCTTAAAATCTGAGTTTATTAACATCTTATTTTTACCTCTCTACATTTGTTAATTATTGGTGTCAGCAACCATAACTATTTAAAAAACTAGAAAAATGTTCTGATAGATTATAAGTATATTAAATCCAAAATATTAATTTAACTTTTTCTTCTTTCCTTAGAAAATGGATTTTTATTCTCCGTCATTGTGAACAATTCAAAAGTGCTCAGTGCTTGCCTAGCTCTGTTCCCATTCACATCAATGGGAGCAAAGGTTGTTCAATGATACCAGTCAATGCACATTTACTAGATGTGGTCAAGTTACTCATTGCAAATAATACCTATTCCTAAAGCATCCTTTTCTTGTTTGTGAAGCATTCATTAATCAGCCATGATCTCTGCAAATATATGCATAATATTTACTAATTAGCTTGGACAACAATAATCAGTGGGTCCAAATGGTCTCAACAATGAACAGAGAGACATGCCTCTTCAGGTGAGATGTCAGTGCATTCTTCATAAAGAATAAATCCTTGGCTTCTTTGCTATAATTTTGCCAGCAAAAGGTGCAGATTAGAACACCTGTTCAATAAGAAATAAGTTAACCAACCATTTCACGTAGGACACTGAACAAACAAACAATGTAAGGACCAAAAGTAGATTCAAATCAATGATCTAGGACTGGAAGACTCTGACATTCTGAATGCCTTAAACTTGTCCATTTCCCCATCACTCTCATTTCTTCTATTAATGCTAACAAAAACAGGAAGTGTAAAGGGGTGCAGTTTAAAACATCAAAAAAGTAGGGCGGTTGATTAATTGCAGTTAACTCAGGCGGTTAACTGAAAAAATTAATGATTAATCACAGTTTTCATCGCAAATTCACTCAGTCCTACTTTTTGTTCAATCAATTGCTAAGACAAACAAGTTCGTTCACATTTACAGGAGATAATCCTGTGCACTTATTATTTACAATATCACCAGAAACTGAGAACAGGCATTGACATGGTACTTTTGTAGCTGGCATTGCAAAGTATTTACATGCCAGATATGCTAAACATTTGTATGCCTCTTCATACTTCGGCCACCATTCCAGAGTACATGCTTTCATGCTGATTACACGTGTTAAAAAAGTAATGCATTAATTAGATTTGTGACTGAACTCCTTGGGGGAGAACTGTATGTCTCTGGCTCTGTTTTACCCACATTTGCCATATATTTCATGTTATGGTAGTCTCAGATGATTACTCAGCACATGTTGTTCATTTTAAGAACACTTTTGCTTCAGATTTTACAAAAGGCAAAGAAGGTACCAGCGTGAGATTCTTAAAGATCGCTCCAGCACTTAACCCAAGGTTTAAGAATCTGGAGTGGCTTCCAAAATCTGAGAGGGACGAGGTGTGGAGAATGCTTTCAGAAGACTTAAAAGAGCAACGCTCCAATGCAGAAACTACAAATATCAAACCATCAAAAATGAAAATCAATCTTCTGCTGGTGGCATCTGACTCAGATGATGAAAATGAACATGCATCAGTCTGCACTGCTTTCAACTGTAGCGAGCAGAACCTGTCATGCATGAAGAAGGAAGGGACCTATGAACCTTTAGCGCATCTCACATGTAACTATCTTGCAATGCCAGTTGCAACAGTGCCATGAGAACTCCTCTTCTCACTTTCAGATGACATTGTGAACACTTTCAGATGACATTGTGAACAATGTCATTATCTCATGCAAATGTAAATAAGCTGTGAGTGATTGGCTGAACAAGAAGCAGGACTGAGTGGATGAGTGGGCTCTAATGTTTTATTTTTGAATAATAATTCAACAGTTGTAAGTTCAACTTTCATCACAAAGAGATTTCACTGCAGTGCTTGTATGAGGTGAATTGAAAAATACCATTTATTTTGCTTTTTCCAGTGGAAATATTTGTAATAAAAATATAAAGTGAGCACTGTGCACTTTGTATTCTGTATTGTAATTGAAATTATATTTGAAAATGTAGAAAACCTCCAAAATATTTAAATAAATGGTATTCTCTTATTAAGAGTGTGATCAATCAAGATTTTTTTAATCACTTTATTAATCACAATTAATTTTCTTAATCGCTTGTCAGCCCTAGAAAAAAGTAAATTTGACACTTGGCCAGCACTTCATACACTGAGAAACAGCTTTTTTGCTACATAGCAAATCATTCTTATGAAAAGAAAAGCAAATTATTTCTTTCATTATTTAATTCTAAATTATGTCAGATAACATTCGGAGATTTGCGTGAAAAAAAATATTGCAAGCACAGTCCATATTTTTTATTAAGTACATTTTATCTTCATCTTCTAATTCAGGCCAAGTAAAGTATCTATGAACTCACCTCAGATTAAGATGGCTTGTAATTCCTTTGGGGCATCTGGATATTCCTGGTATACCACTCAATGTCTCAATTCAGTTCTGCTAGAGATTTTTCATATCATCTAATACAGTATTTGAAAAGCACAGTGGCCAGTTCTGTTTGATGTCCAACTCAAAAATGACTAGTTAATGCAGTTACTAATGCTTGATAGTTCTTACTGTCTTTTTCCTGACAAATAGCTTAGCAAAATAAGTATCGTCCCTTTAGAGATGCAATAAGAAAGAGCACTTTCTGTTCCTTAGTCCAAAGGTTCTTTGACTTATTATTTTAAATTTGGCATAAGAAGATTTCCATCATTCTTCTCCTGTAAAGCTGATATCAGCAAGGACATTTTCTTATTTCTTTTAGAAAATGTCATGTCAAGATTTTTGATCATATAATCTTTCTAGATTTGAAATACTCATTCATTGCTTAGGCCCTGATCCTGCAAACACTTATACATCCATGTAACTTTATTCCCATGAGTAGTTCCATTAAAAACAATTAAACTACTTGTGGAAGAATTAACCATGTGCATAAGTGTTTGCATGATTGGGGCCTTATTGTCTGGATTATAAAATGTTTGCAGTTTACACAAAAATAAGTATAAAGGCTAGATCCAAAACCAATTGACTTCAATTAGTATCTTTCAGCTAATGTGGGCAATGAGTATCTTTCAACCGAAGCCTTTGGATTGGGCCCCAAAAGAATTTTTAGAACACTGATCTTTGAGAGTAGCAGCTGTGTTAGTCTGTATCCGCAAAAAGAACAGGAGTACTTGGAGCACCTTAGAGGCTAACAAATTTATTTGAGCATAACCACAGACCACACAACAAACACTAACCCAGGAAACTATCCCTGCAACAAAGCCTGTTGCCAACTCTGTCCACGTATCGATTCAGGGGACACCTTCATAGGACCTAATCACATCAGCCACATTATCAGAGGCTCGTTCACCTGCACATCTACCAATGTGATATATGCCATCATGTGCCAGCAATGTCCCTCTGCCAAGTGCATTGGCCAGACCAGATGGTCTCTATGTAAAAGAATAAATGGACACAAATCAGATGTCAAGAATTATAACATTCAAAAACCGGTCAGAGAACACTTCAATCTCCCTGGTCACTCGATTACAGACATAAAAGTCACAATATTACAATAAAAAAACTTCAAAAACAGACACCATTAAATTAGGCTTGAATAAAGACTGGGAGTGGATGGGTCATTACGCAAAGTAAAACTATTTCCCCATGTTTATTCCCCCCCCCACACACACACACTGTTCCTCACACCTTCTTGTCAACTGCTGTAAATGGATCATTTTGATTACCACTACAAAAAGTTTTTTCTATCTCCTGCTGGTAATAGTTCACCTTAACTGATCACTCTCATTAGAGTGTGTATGGTAACACCCATTATTTCATGTTCTGTGTGTGTGTCTATATATCTTCCTACTGTATTTTCCACTGCATGCATCTGATGAAGTGGACTGTAGCCCATGAGAGCTTACGCTCAGATAAATTTGTTAGTCTCTAAGGTGCCACAAGTACTCCTGTTCTTTTTACTGATCTTTGAATTAGTCAATAAATAAATAAGCTGAGTAGGCACTTCTCTGTGACCTTTGAAAGTGGAAATGCAGTGTTGGATTTAATGATGGAAGGGGATACATTACCTCTTCTGTCCTGTCTTCAGTGCTCTAACAAGAGTTGGGTTTTTGAACAGAAGTTAGTCTTCTAAAGTCTTGGTAAGCTATATCTCAAAAAAATAGATGCTGTATAAATATTGTGACAAACCAGACTGGTTGAGTGTAGGAGACTGGTAAAAGGAAAACACACTGGACACTAGATGAATAGTTTTGTTTCCTGAGTGACTAGGGCAGGGGTCTGAGCAGTCAGGAAGGTGTTAGAAACAAATAAGTCAGGCAGACTCCATAATACACGTGGAACCAATGAAGAACTGATTAGAAGCAATCAAGGGAAACAGGCTAATCAGATTACCTGAAGCCCATTTAGAACCAGCTGGGACTAGTTTAAAAGGCTGCTCCTTCAGAGAGGCCGGCTGGTAGGAGCTGGGAGTAAGAAGGTATGTTGTGGGAAGACTGGGAGAAAGAAGATGCACAGTAGAAGACCTGGAAGAACAAGTGTGGTCAGGAGGGGAGAGAGGCTACACTGATGGTTACAGAAAGCTTCCGAGGCAAGCCCTAACCACCTAGAAGCCCAGGACCCTCCCGAGGCAAAGCCGGAGCTCTGCCACAATATATGTTCAATTTGTTTTAATCAAGCATTCTTGGGAATGTTGCATTTGTTGATTTTATGTATTACTGTTTGTTTTTCAGCTGTCTCTTCACTGCATTTCACCCATTATTTTTCTGGTAGTTTACATGATCATGGTTAGTGATCATTTGTGCTTTTATTTGATTCCATTTGGCTTGTATTTATTCTGTTGAATAAATGACTTCTTCTTGGCTCACTTACTTTCAGCACTCTTCAGTGACAATACTGTGTCTACCATTTGTACATAAACTAGAATCCTATTCTCAATAGCAATTCAATATTTGAGATTGTGCAAATTAGAGAAATCATGTTCATGTTTAGTTTCACTAGCAATAATTTCCATTATTGATTCAATATCAGCGAAGGAAAAAAATCCTTTATGGGACATTAATAGAACATTAAACAAACAAAACATACAGCTAATGTTGCATCTTTATCTCATACTTTATTCCTTATGCTTTTCACTTCACCTTATCTCTGCTCCCCTCAGTCCCATTACGGAGTTGGTAGAACTCCATAGTTAAGGATGCAACCAGGCTGCCTTGATAATATTGATTTGGAACCCCTCTCAAGAAACGAAAATCATGCATTCAAACACTGATAATTAAGTCTGTCGGCAACCATTATCAGTTCTGAACATCTTGAGAAGAGTGAGTAGGTGTTTTTAAAGATGCTCAGAAATTCTGTTAGAATGAAATCTCAATGAAAAGCAAAAGATTCATTAAAGTGGTAGGCTGGAAAAATTTCATCAACATAACATTTCTACAAAAATTGTTTGAAAAAAATTTATAATACTTTTTCTAATGCTTCATCCAGAAGCCCATTAGCATCCCTGAAGTGGATTGTCTAGCTGGTTCAAACTGCTCAGAAATGAAGCTGTACTCACGCTGTTTTCTACAAGTTCCCCTGATGAATCCTTGCTCCATTATGGCACTGCCTCTCTCAATTGTCCCCACACAGGGGATATACTCAAATATACTAATCCCCTGCCCCAGTCTCCAAAACTGGTACCTCTCACTTCCACACACCCTCCAGTACCTTATTGTCTCACATTACCACCTGCCACACTCCCTTGCTCTGGCTGCCACAAGCCCTTCCCCCACCCATATCCTAAACTCTTTCCTCTGAGCACACAGCCCTACACCAAGCCCATGCTATGAAGAGTTTCCTCTGCAGTTAAGGCATATTAAATTAATCATAGTTTATCTCTAACATATAATACCCAAATGACCATCTCCCCAGCTAATTCCCTTTCACTTACAACATGCATATACAATCCCTCAAAAATCACACTCACATGCACAACTTTAACTTCAACTGCCCAACTTTTCAGATATAACAGCAGATTGCAGACCTTGAAATAAAAAGTCCCAGCCATTCAAATGTATTGGTCATATGAGTGTTTTCCTAGGGAAAAGGGAATTTGTAAAGGTGAGGAGTTCAAATGTACTGAGAATCATAGCATGTGGGTAGTAAGTCATGTGAATCAAGATCATTCTGGATCTCAATATTCATTAGCTGATTATTTCCTTCATTTTTAGTGATTTAATTAAAGAAAATGGACAAGAGCAACTCTATATTAATAGAGTTGTGTGTTGAAATTAGTACTACGATGTAATCAGCTATTTGCTTGTATGTAGCTTTAACTCACATTTCTCTTTGTAGTATTCTCTTACGCACACATTCTCTTTTATATTCAATACCAAACTACAGCAACACAATAAACCCAAGCAGACAAACCTGAAAAATGTAATTGATTAGTGCATTTGGCTCCCCAATGGAGACCCAAGGCTAACCAACCAAAAGGACAATCCAATAGAAATTGAAATGCTTGGTAAAGCAACTCATTTGCAACAATGCCTCCAGCAGTGCTTGAATCCATATGGTAGAAGCTGCAGATAGTAGTACATGTCTGTTTATTGATATATGAACTATATTACCATACAAAGTTGTAAATTATGAAAAAGTGAATATTGAAGTTACTTTGAAAAATACTTAAACAGCTCCCTAAGGAATTAGCAGAGATCAGTGCCCTAATAGAAATGACAGGAAGTCAGCATAAGGATTCAACTCACTAGCCATAAAAATCCCTGTAACTTAAAGGTGAAACAAAATACTTTTAGTTTAAAATGCTCAATTGCAGAGTGGCTTAAAAACATAATTTGCCAATTTATGTACTGTTCCTAAATGGAGCTTACTGCCTGCTAGTAATCGGAGTTGATCAAGAACACATACTCCATTTCACACACTCCAAGAGGTAAATTCCAAAAGGCATGGTGGCAAGTAACAGGCAACTGAATGTTGCTTCAGAACTCGGAAGCATAGCAAACAGTTCTAGCCATCTGAATTGTTCCTTTCCATATATGGTCAACTGACTGCCACAAGCTTCCACTGTACACCTTTCCATCCCTTTGATCTGTCACTGAGTGGGAGGATAAAGGAAATAGATCTCCCTCCAGATATTGTCTCTTCCTCCCCCTACACCCTCAGCATCACAAATCAAAGTTCTCAGCTGCCCAGTTTCACTACATTTCAGTCCATGGTGTTTCCCAGTAGTTCTCTCCCCGTTAACTTTGAACTCTCAGAAAGGTTTCGGGTACATCTCCCAAGTGTGCCCCCAGCTGCCTGATGCGCTATATGCTAGGGAGAGGGAAGGTGAGAAAAGGTTTTTGTCCTTCCAAACCTCTCATCTGAAAGAAACCTGTCTTCTCTGTGATGCTGCACCCTATAATGCTTTATAGAAATATTCTTGTGTAAATATGACATAATTGGAATATGTTTTATGCTAGATATGCCATGTAACTCTGTAAAAGTTATGATCTACTGAATATTCATCCTATTTGTATACATGTTTCATTTTTGTGTTCAAAGTTATGAATATTGGCTATGTACTTGTCTGATTTTTAGTAATCTAAGTGAAGCATTTGGTCAACTTCTTGAGAAAAGACTATTCTCAGTAAGTGCCCAATCAAGAAATATTTAAACTGACAATGGACTTTGATAGACGCCAATCCACATCTGAGCTTTCCTGGGAAATTTTGAGCTAATATGTGAGCCATGGCATCAGCCTGTAAAGAACTGAGTCATGCACTGACATGTGACTTGCCCATGTGACTCCAAAACTCCATCTTGTAGCTGTGATGCTGCATAGGAAAACACAAGGGTTTCCACCCACAAAAGAGACCCTATAAGGCCAAGAGAAACCCCTCCATTTTGTCTTCAGCTGGCTCAAGAGATAGTCTGTCTACCACAAAGGATGCCTGAAAGAAACTGGAACAAAGGACAGTAACTACAGGGGTGTGAGTGATTGCTGGACCCAGACTAGGAGGAAATCTAGTCTGTCAAAGAAGTTATTGGAACATCTCTGAGGGGGAGATTTACCTGCATGTAGCTTCTTACTGTATTAGGTTTAGGCTTGCATGTTTTATTTTATTTTGCTTGGTAATTCACTTTGTTCTGTGTGTTATTACTTGGAACCACTAAATCCTACTTTTTATATCTAATAAAATGACTTTTTACTTATTAATTAACTCAGAACAAGTATTAATTCCTGGGGGAGCAAACAGTTCTGTATCTCTGTATCAGTGTTATAGAGGGTCAACAATTTATGAGTTTGCCCTGTATAAGTTTTATACAGAGTAAAACTGATTTATTTGTGGCTTGGACCGCATTGGGAGCTGGGCTTCTGGGTGCTGGAGACAGGAGCACCTCTTAAGCTGTTTTCAGTTAAGCCTGCATGGGACATGGTTCAGACTTGGATTTGTGTCTGCAGCAAGCAAGCATGTCTGGCTCAAACAAAACAGGGTTCTGGAGTCCCAAGCTGCCAGGGAAAACAGGTTCAGAGGTAATCCCAGCACGTCAGGTGGCAGTTCCAAGTTATCCAGCCCATCACATTCTCCTTTTCAGAACATGTGATGTTTTCTCCCTGAACGAGACACCATAAACTTGTGAAAAACTCTTCTTCCAGGAAAGAAGGACAGAGTTAACTGTGTTCAAAATTAGGCAAAATTTATGTGTGTGTATAAAACTTTTCAGGGGCAAATTATGCCTCCTTTTCGCCTGAGTAAATATATCACCAGCAACAGTGGAATTCCTGTAATTCTGCTCATGTAAGGGCAGTATTTGGAAATATAGGAGTCATCCATGACCTGTATGTGTCACTTCACCTGTGAGTGTGGCAGAGCTTTCTACTTTATGGCAGCACCCTATGTTCCATTGCAAAGTGGGTTTTAGAAGCTAGACAGAAGCCAGACTTGGGAGGTGCAGGGGAGTCTCAGTCCTTAGTCCCCCCCAGACCCAATGGGAAGTGTTGTAGCTCTAAGGTCTTAGGGTTGCATTATTGGCTCAGCTCCTGCTCCTTAGCTTAGTGAGAGAAGCACCTAATACACAACTTAGCTACTTGTAAGCTTGAAAAGACTTGCATCCTGAAGACGAAGACTAGTGTTCCTCTTATCTTTACCCTCACAGTTTATAAAAGGGGTCACTTTTCAGGTTGGCA